>NC_052332.1:37843135-38183135 GCF_016432855.1 Salvelinus namaycush | reverse complement strand
CCCAGATCTGCTCTCCCCCAGCCAGGACCTCAACCATCGGTGGAAAACCACCGTACTGTGCCTGGAATGATACATCTTTTAGATATTCTATACCTCTCACTGACCTAAGCGTCAGACATGCGTTATAGGGCTAGAATATTATTCATAATAATGAATTTACTTTTTTCAATGTTCCAAACAAAAAACATACGTTTATGAATATATCAATTATTAATACTATATTATTTATAATGTACCAGGCAAGAATACAGGCAACTACAGTGATTTAATTACAATTAACCCTTATGACTCATATAATAGGTTAGAAAATATGGGTGCTGCCTAAACATCATGATTAATCTAATTCAAATTAGAGTAAACCTATTAGTAAAGCATGAATCATAGTTTAGTGCCACAGTGAAGAATGACCTTCTGTTTAATCATGTAGATATCTTTAGTCTTTTTATAGACTGGTCACCTTGGTGTGTCTAGGGTCATTTTGACTCGAACCCCCTGGGAGTGTGAGTGTGAGTGTCTGTGTTCATTCACTTGAAAAGAACCCCCCCCACTTTCCGCCCCTTTCTCGACACGGAGGCCTATGCAAGCAAGCTTTCCCCCCACCAAACGACACCGTTTTATCTTTCCAACTCGCAACAGTAGTCTCCCCCTCCTCTCTCTCTCTTTTCAGTTCAGCGCTTTTTTTTCCTACTGTGAAGTGAACTGCCGCCATGTTCTTCTGAGCCAGTATGACAGTCAGACGGGAGGAAGAGAGACAGGGACACAGTCTGTGACTAAAACGACGGTTTAACTCAGCTTTTCGGAGTATGAGCGAGATATTTTAACGCCACTGAACGTTTAGAACGGTGGAAGTTTTCCGTTTTTTAAATTTGAAACAGAAGAGCCGTTCAGATTTACAGCGAAATCGGCGTGTCCGGATGTTACAGCGCGATATATTTTATTTTCCTATGGCGTAGGCACCTTTTTATAAAGGCAGATCTTTTTACATATTTGGGAGGTCGGAGGGTCGCCTCCGGTCGAATCTATAAGCACATCTAGTCTGTTTTTAAAAAAGTTTTTTAACGAAAAAAATACACGGGAGTAAATGTCTAATTTGTGTGAAATAGAAGAAAAACACATTCCAACATTCGTTCGTGACTCTGAAAGGATGACTATCGATATTAGCGGGATTTAATTGGTGTTTTGGACGTTTAATTGATTATCAAAGACTCATCATTTGCCGTCTACGAGATTTTAAAGACGACGATAGGGGAAATACTATTATTTCCTTCCTTGAAGCCCTACGGTGAGCGGATTCCAAAGATGACGGGCTCTACCCCGGCAGACATGGTGAGAAATTGTGCCAAATGTTTCAGAAGAAAAATGTAACCAGTTCGGTGACCTCCAACGTCAAATTCATATTGTGAATATTCATATTGTGAATAGGTCTATAATACATGATCTTATTAGTGTGATTAAACTCTGTCTACAGGCTGAAGAATAGACCAACTTGAAGATGACTCGATAACGACATTAATCAATCAAATAATGTTATTTTGGCTGGTCAGATGGCTATAATTTATTTTTAAATTAAATAAAATGTTAATGATTAAGCGATATTAAATAAGGAAAAGGACGAGAAGCACAGATAGCAGCAGTAGCTATAACATTTGGCACAGTGGGGCTACTGTTTACATTTAGCTGCTGTCTGTGTGGGGTGCCCTTGCAGTCCTCAGTCATATAGGCAAAGGCATAACTTTGGGTTATATGTGTGTGGGGGGGGGGGGGGGGGGGGGGGGGGTGTCAGGGTTAATGGGTTCCGTTGTCCCCCCCCCCCCCCCCCCCCCCCCCCCAGGAGAATAATAAAATAAAAAATAGCTGTGAAATGGTTGTTTCTGGTGAATTTTGAAGGGAAAACACATCCAAATTGTCACCTGCTGATCCGTTCGTCCTCTCCCTGCCCCCACACGGGCAGTGCTCTCTCTACTAAGGATGTTAGAAAGTGTCCATTTTGCAAAAAGTTTTTCTGTTAAAATGATCAGAAAAATCATACAATTTCACACCAATTTACAATGCAGAATAATGGTCCTATTATGTATGTATGACCACTAGTGCCGGGCAATCTACCGCAACTCTTTACAGACAGAACCATTTACAGACAGAGAACCCTTTACAGACAGAGAACCCTTTACAGACAGAGAACCCTTTACAGACAGAGAACCCTTTACAGACAGAGAACCCTTCACAGACAGAGAACCCATCACAGACAGAGAACCCTTCACAGACAGAGAACCCATCACAGACAGAGAACCCTTCACAGATAGAGAACCCTTCACAGACAGAGAACCCTTCACAGACAGAGAACCCATCACAGACAGAGAACCCTTCACAGACAGAGAACCCTTCACAGACAGAGAACCCTTCACAGACAGAGAACCCTTCACAGATAGAGAACCCTTTACAGACAGAGAACCCTTCACAGACAGAGAACCCATCACAGACAGAGAACCCTTCACAGATAGAGAACCCTTTACAGACAGAGAACCCTTCACAGACAGAGAACCCTTCACAGACAGAGAACCCATCACAGACAGAGAACCCTTCACAGACAGAGAACCCTTCACAGACAGAGAACCCTTCACAGACAGAGAACCCTTCACAGACAGAGAACCCTTCACAGACAGAGAACCCTTCACAGACAGAACACAGCTACAGTAACATGTTGATTGCAAAAATTAGTAACTTTTTCAGACAATAAAAAAAAGTGACTCTAGAGTTCTGCTCCAGCATAAAATGTTCTGTATTTTTCCCCTAAAAACAATAAATGTCGCTGATTTGATGTACTGCTGTTGTTTTTTATGCTGTGTTTTTATGGTAGCTAGATGTTTTATTTCTACTAAATGTTTAGGTAAATCACGGTATTTAACAAACTTTAAAGTACCTTTTTAAGGAGAGATGGTCCTGGCTGCCGCGCAGCATATCAAGATCATTTGATTGACAGTTCTGGTTGCCTAGTGATGGACTTTAGTCCTGCTTCAGAAGGTTTCGTGTTGGCATTTAAAAATGTCTTGTGTAAGCCTACCCTAACAAACAGAAAAACAAACATGCCGAAGCCGAGGCGCAATCAAGGGGCCCCATTCCATTATGTCTGAAAAGGATCATGGATAAAGGCTACTGGTAGCCTACTGTAATTTCATATTATGAGGCTAAAATGAAGCGTAGGCTACCCCGTGCTCGCAAGACTGGCCCGAAGATACCTCTGTATCCTGGCGACATCAGTGCCATGAGTAGGCTAGGATATTCTACACGCAACAGACCGAAGACTGAACACACACTTGCATCATTAGCCAAGAGACAGAGCAGGCAGGCCATGTTTTGGTAATCTGCATCTCGCAATGTCTTGTTTTGCATGCATTGCAAATTCACCAAAGTAGTCTAAAGTTCACCTCTTCCTCTCTGGTTTTATTTGAATTACACAACTTTCCCAGGCCTTTTGTAGCCTATCGACTATAACACCGAAAATGCTGTGTTTTGTGATAACTGCACTGTGATTTTAATTAAGTGGTGAAAAAACTAAGAATAAACAAAGTGTTTCAGTTAGGGATTTTTCTGAATGTTAAAGATTCCAACTTCGTTTAAATGTTTTAACATTTAAACGTTCACAACCCTCCTCTCTACTGACTGTCTCTGACCCCTGCCAAATTAAATCACAATGATGGCAACAACTGTTTTCTTCGAGCACCTGGGCTACAGTCAGCAAAGATGAGGAGTTGAACTGATAGTGTCTTATAACACAAATTCTCACGTATTGACCAGTTCCTCCTCTCCTTGCCTCGCCTCAACATGGGCGGTACAATCTCACTCTTTCTATTGCCTGTCTTTGATCCCTGCCACGATCATATGACATTGACATGTGAGTCATTTAGCAGACGCTCTTATCCAGATACACGTATAGTTAGTGAGTCATTTAGCAGACGCTCTTATCCAGAGACACGTATAGTTAGTGAGTCATTTAGCAGTCGCTCTTATCCAGAGACACTTATAGTTAGTGAGTCATTTAGCAGTCGCTATTATCCAGAGCCATTTACAGTTAGTGAGTCATTTAGCAGACGCTCTTATCCAGAGACACTTATAGTTAGTGAGTCATTTAGCAGTCGCTCTTATCCAGAGACACTTATAGTTAGTGAGTCATTTAGCAGTCGCTCTTATCCAGAGCCATTTATAGTTAGTGAGTCATTTAGCAGACACTCTTATCCAGAGACACTTATAGTTAGTGAGTCATTTAGCAGACACTCTTATCCAGAGACACTTACAGTTAGTGAGTCATTTAGCAGTCGCTCTTATCCAGAGACACTTATAGTTAGTGAGTCATTTAGCAGATGCTCTTATCCAGAGACACTTATAGTTAGTGAGTCATTTAGCAGTCGCTCTTATCCAGAGACACGTATAGTTAGTGAGTCATTTAGCAGACGCTCTTATCCAGAGACACGTATAGTTAGTGAGTCATTTAGCAGACGCTCTTATCCAGAGACACTTATAGTTAGTGAGTCATTTAGCAGACGCTCTTATCCGGAGACACTTATAGTTAGTGAGTCATTTAGCAGACGCTCTTATCCAGAGACACTTATAGTTAGTGAGTCATTTAGCAGACGCTCTTATCCAGAGACACTTATAGTTAGTGAGTCATTTAGCAGACGCTCTTATCCAGAGACACGTATAGTTAGTGAGTCATTTAGCAGACGCTCTTATCCAGAGACACTTATAGTTAGTGAGTCATTTAGCAGACGCTCTTATCCAGAGACACTTATAGTTAGTGAGTCATTTAGCAGACACTCTTATCCAGAGACACTTATAGTTAGTGAGTCATTTAGCAGTCGCTCTTATCCAGAGACACTTATAGTTAGTGAGTCATTTAGCAGACGCTCTTATCCAGAGACACTTATAGTTACTGAGTCATTTAGCAGACGCTCTTATCCAGAGACACGTATAGTTAGTGAGTCATTTAGCAGACGCTCTTATCCAGAGACACTTATAGTTAGTGAGTCATTTAGCAGACGCTCTTATCCAGAGACACTTATAGTTAGTGAGTCATTTAGCAGACGCTCTTATCCAGAGACACTTATAGTTAGTGAGTCATTTAGCAGACGCTCTTATCCAGAGACACTTATAGTTAGTGAGTCATTTAGCAGACGCTCTTATCCAGAGACACTTATAGTTAGTGAGTCATTTAGCAGACGCTCTTATCCAGAGACACGTATAGTTAGTGAGTCATTTAGCAGACGCTCTTATCCAGAGACACTTATAGTTAGTGAGTCATTTAGCAGACGCTCTTATCCAGAGACACTTATAGTTAGTGAGTCATTTAGCAGACGCTCTTATCCAGAGACACTTATAGTTAGTGAGTCATTTAGCAGTCGCTCTTATCCAGAGACACTTATAGTTAGTGAGTCATTTAGCAGACGCTCTTATCCAGAGACACTTATAGTTAGTGAGTCATTTAGCAGACGCTCTTATCCAGAGACACTTATAGTTAGTGAGTCATTTAGCAGACGCTCTTATCCAGAGACACGTATAGTTAGTGAGTCATTTAGCAGACGCTCTTATCCAGAGACACTTATAGTTAGTGAGTCATTTAGCAGTCGCTCTTATCCAGAGACACTTATAGTTAGTGAGTCATTTAGCAGACGCTCTTATCCAGAGACACTTATAGTTAGTGAGTCATTTAGCAGTCGCTCTTATCCAGAGACACTTATAGTTAGTGAGTCATTTAGCAGACGCTCTTATCCAGAGACACTTATAGTTAGTGAGTCATTTAGCAGACGCTCTTATCCAGAGACACTTATAGTTAGTGAGTCATTTAGCAGACGCTCTTATCCAGAGACACTTATAGTTAGTGAGTCATTTAGCAGACGCTCTTATCCAGAGACACTTATAGTTAGTGAGTCATTTAGCAGACGCTCTTATCCAGAGACACTTATAGTTAGTGAGTCATTTAGCAGACGCTCTTATCCAGAGACACTTATAGTTAGTGAGTCATTTAGCAGACGCTCTTATCCAGAGACACGTATAGTTAGTGAGTCATTTAGCAGACGCTCTTATCCAGAGACACTTATAGTTAGTGAGTCATTTAGCAGACACTCTTATCCAGAGACACTTATAGTTAGTGAGTCATTTAGCAGACGCTCTTATCCAGAGACACTTATAGTTAGTGAGTCATTTAGCAGTCGCTCTTATCCAGAGACACTTATAGTTAGTGAGTCATTTAGCAGACGCTCTTATCCAGAGACACTTATAGTTAGTGAGTCATTTAGCAGACGCTCTTATCCAGAGACACTTATAGTTAGTGAGTCATTTAGCAGACGCTCTTATCCAGAGACACGTATAGTTAGTGAGTCATTTAGCAGACGCTCTTATCCAGAGACACTTATAGTTAGTGAGTCATTTAGCAGTCGCTCTTATCCAGAGACACTTATAGTTAGTGAGTCATTTAGCAGACGCTCTTATCCAGAGACACTTATAGTTAGTGAGTCATTTAGCAGTCGCTCTTATCCAGAGACACTTATAGTTAGTGAGTCATTTAGCAGACGCTGTTATCCAGAGACACTTACAGTTAGTGCATTCATCTTAAAATAGCTGGGTGGGAAAACCATAAATCACAGACATGGAAAGTACATTTTTCCCCAATGAAGTAGCTATCAATAGAGTCAGAGTTAGAAGGGGGGGGGGGGGGGGGGGGCGGCGGTTAGTGATGTCATCAAGACAAAGGGTGGCTATTTTGAAGAATCTCAAATCTAAAATATATTTAGAATTGTTTAACACATTTTTTGGTTACTACATGACTCCATATGTGTTTTTTCATAGTTTTGATGCCTTCACTATTATTCTACAATGTCGAAAATAGTAAAAATAAAGAAAACCCTTGAATGTGTAGGTGTTGTAAAACTTTTGACTGGTAGTGTATATTTTTTTATTTTTACTAATGTTAGTGTCCCAACTACAACAAAAACAATTAATTTTATCCTTGAAACATTGAATTGAATTACTGTAGAATTCCATTCATTCCAATACCCCATAATGACAAAACACATTTACCAAACTATTCAGACCCTTTGGCAGCGATTACAGCCTCGAGTCTTCTTGGGTATGACGCTACAAGCTTGGCACACCTGTATTTGGGGAGTTTCTCCCATTCTTTTCTGCAGATCATCTCAAGCTCTGTCATGTTGGATAGGGCACGTCGCTGGTCCATTAGATTCCTGGACTATTCCACGTAGGCCATGGTAGGCTAACGTTGTAATAATGTTGGGATAATGAGTTCAGTTGGGATTGTGTCTGACTGTGGCCTAACTCTGAGGGGTTGTGTGTGTTTGTTTCGTTCTTCCTCATACCACATGAGGACTGCTATGGTCTGTCCAAACATAGACGAGGTATGAAGGCCCAGGGTTTGGAGGTCTGCCATAGGCTAGTAATTATAATACGCTGACTACCCCAGGAACTCTCACAATCTCTCTCTCACTCTGTCTCCCTGATAAAGTACGGTAATTCAGTCATAGTAAAGAAAAGGTCTGATAGGCAAGTGTGTGTGTGTGTGTGTGTGTGTGTGTGTGTGTGCGTGCGTGCGCGTGCGCGCGTGTGCGCGTGTGTATGTGTGGCAGCGATAAGTGTTCAGCTGGATGAGAGAGAGCGGGTCAGAGTTGGAGGTGAAGACTAGAATAAAGCCTATGAAGACATCCACTTTTTTAACCAGAGAGAATGAGATGTTTGGTTAAAAGAGAAGAAGGGGAGGGAGGGAGGGAGGGACAGAGGAGGGGAAATAAAGAGAGAGCGTGGATAACACACAGAGGAATCAAGAAGGTGTCTCATCACTGTGTGGTCCTCACCTGTGCAGTGTGGAGGTGTGAGGCAGGAACGTCATAACAATGGGTGTGTGTGTGTGTGTCTCAGTGTTCTGTTCCAGTGTTCTAAGGTTCTAGAAGGACTGAGTTTAGGAGCCCATTGTGAGGTTATTAAGTAGAATCAATTAGAATGGTCACAATGGACTGGGTCATTCCGTACTCCACAAAAGGTTGAATAGCCTTCTGTTCTAGCTATCACACACAGTTAGATGTAGCAGGGGTTAAAGGTGAGTGGTGTGTGTGGGCTGGGGATGAAAGAGAGGGAGGAAGGAGGGATGGAGTGGGTTCCTTGTGGTTAAAAAGCTCATCCTGTATCACCTCTCACTAGCCTGTCTCACTATTAGTCACACACACACATTCCGGGCATTTCCATCTAAAAGGACCCATGAGCACCAACATGTGAACTTTTATAGGCGCATATCAAATGACAGCTAAAAGTCTATATATTGTTTTGAAATGAAGACATGTTTCAACAAGCTTTGATTTCTAGTCAAACAGATGGAAAAGGGGGTCTGTGAAAACATCTACCAGAACAAGTCTTAAACAGTATTAAAAATACATCAACACACAGTAATGTTGAAGACCCCTGTACACTAATATCAACACTTAGATTTAGTTTTGCTGAAATGATTTGCCTTCTGTAAGTTTAAAAACATTGCCTTGTGCCTTGTAATTCTGTTACCACATATCTTGAAGACATTTTTCTAATTTCTCTCCCCCATGAGGAGAGAGGATAATGAAAGTTCACAGAAGGAACAAGTTAAGGTAGACCTATCAATTAATTATAGTATTTTTAAAGTTCTATCAACTTTGTTTATGAATTATTAAGTGGTTAAAACTCATTCTGTTACCAAAATCAGTAATGGAATTATTGATATTTTGAATTGGCTACAATGGGAAAATCATAGTAGTCACAAACCACAGTTGGGCCACCTGCTACTGTCCTCTCTTCACTGACATACTGTTAATGTTCAGTACTACTGTCCTCCCTTCCACTGGCATACTGTTAATGTTCAGTACTACTGTCCTCCTTCCACTGGCATACTGTTAATGTTCAGTACTACTGTCCTCCTTCCACTGGCATACTGTTAATGTTCAGTACTACTGTCCTCTCTTCTACTGACATACTGTTAATGTTCAGTACTACTGTCCTCTCTTCTACTGACATACTGTTAATGTTCAGTATTACTGTCCTCCCTTCCACTGGCATACTGTTAATGTTCAGTACTACTGTCCTCTCTTCCACTGACATACTGTTAATGTTCAGTACTACTGTCCTCTCTTCTACTGACATACTGTTAATGTTCAGTACTACTGTCCTCTCTTCCACTGGCATACTGTTAATGTTCAGTACTACTGTCCTCCCTTCCACTGGCATACTGTTAATGTTCAGTACTACTGTCCTCCTTCCACTGGCATACTGTTAATGTTCAGTACTACTGTCCTCCCTTCTACTGACATACTGTTAATGTTCAGTACTACTGTCCTCCTTCCACTGGTATACTGTTAATGTTCAGTACTACTGTCCTCCTTCCACTGGTATACTGTTAATGTTCAGTACTACTGTCCTCCTTCCACTGGCATACTGTTAATGTTCAGTACTACTGTCCTCCCTTCTACTGACATACTGTTAATGTTCAGTACTACTGTCCTCCTTCCACTGGTATACTGTTAATGTTCAGTACTACTGTCCTCTCTTCCACTGACATACTGTTAATGTTCAGTACTACTGTCCTCCCTTCTACTGACATACTGTTAATGTTCAGTACTACTGTCCTCCCTTCCACTGGCATACTGTTAATGTTCAGTACTACTGTCCTCCCTTCTACTGACATACTGTTAATGTTCAGTACTACTGTCCTCCCTTCCACTGGCATACTGTTAATGTTCAGTACTACTGTCCTCTCTTCCACTGACATACTGTTAATGTTCAGTACTACTGTCCTCCCTTCTACTGACATACTGTTAATGTTCAGTACTACTGTCCTCTCTTCCACTGGTATACTGTTAATGTTCAGTACTACTGTCCTCCCTTCTACTGACATACTGTTAATGTTCAGTACTACTGTCCTCTCTTCCACTGACATACTGTTAATGTTCAGTACTACTGTCCTCTCTTCTACTGACATACTGTTAATGTTCAGTACTACTGTCCTCTCTTCTACTGACATACTGTTAATGTTCAGTACTACTGTCCTCCCTTCTACTGACATACTGTTAATGTTCAGTACTACTGTCCTCCCTTCTACTGACATACTGTTAATGTTCAGTACTACTGTCCTCCCTTCCACTGGCATACTGTTAATGTTCAGTACTACTGTCCTCCCTTCTACTGACATACTGTTAATGTTCAGTACTACTGTCCTCCTTCCACTGGTATACTGTTATGTTCAGTACTACTGTCCTCTCTTCTACTGACATACTGTTAATGTTCAGTACTACTGTCCTCCCTTCCACTGACATACTGTTAATGTTCAGTACTACTGTCCTCTCTTCCACTGGTATACTGTTAATGTTCAGTACTACTGTCCTCCTTCCACTGGCATACTGTTAATGTTCAGTACTACTGTCCTCCCTTCCACTGACATACTGTTAATGTTCAGTACTACTGTCCTCCCTTCCACTGGTATACTGTTAATGTTCAGTACTACTGTCCTCTCTTCCACTGGCATACTGTTAATGTTCAGTACTACTGTCCTCCTTCCACTGGTATACTGTTAATGTTCAGTACTACTGTCCTCTCTTCCACTGGCATACTGTTAATGTTCAGTACTACTGTCCTCCTTCCACTGGTATACTGTTATGTTCAGTACTACTGTCCTCTCTTCTACTGACATACTGTTAATGTTCAGTACTACTGTCCTCCCTTCCACTGGTATACTGTTAATGTTCAGTACTACTGTCCTCCTTCCACTGGCATACTGTTAATGTTCAGTACTACTGTCCTCCCTTCCACTGACATACTGTTAATGTTCAGTACTACTGTCCTCTCTTCCACTGGCATACTGTTAATGTTCAGTACTACTGTCCTCCTTCCACTGGTATACTGTTAATGTTCAGTACTACTGTCCTCCCTTCCACTGGCATACTGTTAATGTTCAGTACTACTGTCCTCCTTCCACTGGCATACTGTTAATGTTCAGTACTACTGTCCTCCCTTCCACTGGTATACTGTTAATGTTCAGTACTACTGTCCTCTCTTCCACTGACATACTGTTAATGTTCAGTACTACTGTCCTCTCTTCTACTGACATACTGTTAATGTTCAGTACTACTGTCCTCTCTTCTACTGACATACTGTTAATGTTCAGTACTACTGTCCTCCCTTCCACTGGCATACTGTTAATGTTCAGTACTACTGTCCTCTCTTCCACTGACATACTGTTAATGTTCAGTACTACTGTCCTCTCTTCTACTGACATACTGTTAATGTTCAGTACTACTGTCCTCCCTTCCACTGGCATACTGTTAATGTTCAGTACTACTGTCCTCCCTTCCACTGACATACTGTTAATGTTCAGTATTACTGCCCTCCCTTCCACTGACATACTGTTAATGTTCAGTACTACTGTCCTCCCTTCCACTGACATACTGTTAATGTTCAGTACTACTGTCCTCCCACTAACATACTGTTAATGTTCAGTGTTACTGTCCTCCCTTCCACTGGCATACTGTTAATGTTCAGTGTTACTGTCCTCTCTTCCACTGGTATACTGTTAATGTTCAGTGTTACTGTCCTCCCTTCCACTGGCATACTGTTAATGTTCAGCTCATTTTTAAATTCTCTTTCTGTCACATGGTGGTCAAAGCAAGACTGTGAAAACAGTCTGGACAACCCCTCCCTCCCTCCCTCTCACTTTCCTCTCATCTCTGTCTCCATTTAATGTCACCTTGCCCGCGTCCGACAGACACCTAACATGACACCTACCGTCTTTGCATTTACTGTAACAAGCACCGACCGACACCGGACGTCCATGGACGTTGAAAAGTAGTTTGGTAATTTTGGTCAGTCCGCCCTGGCTGGACCAAATCTGAACCAATCATAGACGTCTATGCTTCACAAGTTCGGACAGTACTGTAGAGAAGGGTGCTGTAGAGAACGGTGCTGTAGAGAACGGTGCTGTAGAGAAGGGTGCTGTGCTGTAGAGAACGGTGCTGTAGAGAAGGGTGCTGTGCTGTAGAGAACGGTGCTGTAGAGAACGGTGCTGTACTGTAGAGAAGGGTGCTGTAGAGAACGGTGCTGTAGAGAACGGTGCTGTACTGTAGAGAAGGGTGCTGTAGAGAACGGTGCTGTACTGTAGAGAAGGGTGCTGTAGAGAACGGTGCTGTACTGTAGAGAAGGGTGCTGTAGAGAACGGTGCTGTACTGTAGAGAAGGGTGCTGTAGAGAACGGTGCTGTAGAGAACGGTGCTGTAGAGAAGGGTGCTGTACTGTAGAGAAGGGTGCTGTAGAGAACGGTGCTGTACTGTAGAGAAGGGTGCTGTAGAGAACGGTGCTGTAGAGAAGGGTGCTGTAGAGAACGGTGCTGTACTGTAGAGAAGGGTGCTGTAGAGAACGGTGCTGTACTGTAGAGAAGGGTGCTGTAGAGAACGGTGCTGTAGAGAACGGTGCTGTAGAGAAGGGTGCTGTGCTGTGCTGTAGAGAACGGTGCTGTAGAGAAGGGTGCTGTACTTTACTGTACTCAAAACGTCTACTGTACTCTACTCTAATGTACTGTGCGGTACTGTGATGTCCAAACTTGTGAAACATAGGCGTCTGTGATTGGTTCAGATTTGGTCTGTTCCTGACCAACCAAAATGTGGTCTTGTTTGGTGGCGGGGCTTGTTACAATTAATAGCCAGTGTGTTGAATAATACCCAAATATACAAAAGAAGAATATTGCATATTTCCACCTTTGTGAACCTATTCAGGATACATCACCATGAAGAGAATGACATTTCTATCCATAATTATGCATTTCTGTATAGTACAGATCAGGGACCCAGGATGTAATTCTGTTATCATCATTCTGTTACTGGATGTAAATCCACTTCACTTACTGTAGTTCAATAATCAAAATGTATGTTTTCAAAGTCAAGGTGTGATGTCATAGCTGACACCCCAGTCTTTCTGCAGACATCTTTTGAATCTTCATTCATGAGCAGATGTTTAACTGAGTTACAGGAAAACGAGGTCGCATTAAAACCTGAGGGAGATTTTACCGTAATTCTGTTTACCGTAATTCTGTTACCAAACTCTGCATCTGCACAGTTCTTCCAGTAAATGTGTTTTTGTGAAATATTCTGTGTAAATTGATCAAATCAGTCTTTGTGCATGGAGTTGTATGGTTTGTTAAACTTTGAAATCAATGGTTTTTGACATACATTTTAAAGTGAGAAATCTGAGTCAAAGCGTAATTCAGTTAGCGTGGAATTGACACACACACACACACACACACATACAGAAGGAGGGGAAAGAGCCTTGCAGTCATTCCTTAGCTGTCTCAGAACTAGTGCTGCTCTGACTAAATGATGACTACAAAATGTCATGTAGGTTGACAATGTCATTCCCAGGATAAAGGATGTACTGCGTCAGTTTTATGATGTCGTGTCACGTGTAGACATGGCTGTATGGACTACGGGGGAATAGGCTAGTTCATTAAGAGATATAGATGTCCAGATTAAGCTCATTGGTACAAACATATAATCAATCAATCACTTATGTAACGGTTACGGAATAGACCACCACTGGTGTGTGTGTACGTGGCTGGGGTGTGAATAGTTCTGCCAACACTTTACTCGTGTGTGTGTATATATATATATATATATATATATATATATATATATATATATATATATATATACACACACAGTTGAAGTCGGAAGTTTACATACACTTAGGTTGGAGTCATTAAAACTAGTTTTTCAACAACTCCATAAATTACTTGTTAACAAACTATAGTTTTGGCAAGTCGGTTAGGACATCTACTTTGTGCATGACAAGTAATTTTTCCAACAATTGTTTACAGACAGATTATTTCAATTATAATTCACTGTATCACAATTCCAGTGGGTCAGAAGTTATCATACAATAAGCTGACTGTGCCTTTCAACAGCTTGGAAAATTCCAGAAAATTATGTCATGGCTTTAGAAGCTTCTGAAAGGCTAATTGACATAATTTGAGTCAATTGGAGGTGTATCTGTGGATGTATTTCAAGGCCTACTTTCAAACTCAGTGCCTCTTTGCTTGACATCATGGGAAAATCAAAAGAAATCAGCCAAGACCTCAGGAAAAAAAAATTGTGGACCTTCACAACTTTTTGGAGAAATGTCCTCTGGTCTGATGAAACAAAAATAGAACTGTTTGGCCATAATGACCATTGTTAGGTTTGGAGGAAAAAGGGGGAGGCTTGCAAGCCGAAGAACACCATCCCAACCGTGAAGCACGGGGGTGGCAGCATCATGTTGTGCGGGTGATTTGCTGCAAGAGGGACTGGTGCACTTCACAAAGTAGATAGCATCATGAGGAAGGGAAATGATGTGGCTATATTGAAGCAACATCTCAAGACATCAATCAGGAAGGTAAAGCTTGGTCGCAAATGGGTTTTCCAAATGGACAATGATCCCAAGCATACTTCCAAAGGTGTTGCAAAATGGCTTAAGGACATCAAAGTCAAGGTATTGGAGTGGCCAACACAAAGCCTTGACCTCAATCCTATGGAAGATTTGTGGATAGAACTTTAAAAGTTTGTGCGAGCAAGGAGGCCTACAAACCTGACTGTTACACCAGCTCTGTCAGGAGGAATGGGCCAAAATTCACCCAACTTATTGTGGGAAGCTTGTGGAAGGCTACCTGAAATGTTTGACCCAAGTTAAACAATTTAGAGGCAATGCTACCAAATTCTAATTGAGTGTATGTAAACTTCTGACCAACTGGGAATGTGATGAAAGAAATAAAAGCTGGAATAAATCATTCTCTCTACTATTATTCTGACATTTCACATTCTTAAAATGAAGTGGTGATCCTAACTGACCTAAGACAGGGAATTTTTACTATGATTAAATGTCAGGAATTGTGAAAAACTGAGTTTAAATGTATTTGGCTAAGGTGTATGTAAACTCTCGACTTTAACTGTATGTGTATGTATATATATTTTTTATTATTATATTTTTTTTTATTACTAATAAACCCAGTTCGTTATAAGACCTTTTTGGCCATGTTTGTTCAGCTTAACCTTACAGACAGGAGTATGTGTTAGGAAGACAAGAAGAGAGACAGGTAGGTGTTAAATAGGTGTATGTATTATGAAACCAGCTGTAACCTGTCTGACCTGTTCAGAATGCTGTCACTGTGAGACGAACCAGGAAGTGGAGCTCTGACCCAGCACCGTGAGGAAGGAAAGGGACAAGGCTCTGGTATACACAAAGGGACAAGGCTCAAAGGGGCAAGGCTCTGGTATACACAAAGGGACAAGGCTCAAAGGGACAAGGCTCACAAAGGAACAAGGCTCTGGTATATCTCTGGGAGGACTAACTCCAGAGAATAGACAAGGAAATGGAAAGAGGGAATGGTGTAGGCCAGCATCCCGTTATCGCCTCTTCATTGTTGACGTTGAGACTGGTGTTTTGCAGGTACTATTTAATGAAGCTGCCAGTTGAGGCCTTGTGAGCCGTCTGTTTCTCAAACTAGACACTCTAATGCATTTGTTCTCTTGCTCAGTTGTGCACCGGGGCCTTCCACTCCTCTCTCTGTTCTGGTTAGAGCCAGTTTGCGCTGTTCTGTGAAGGGAGTAGTACACAGCGTTGTATGTGATCTTCAGTTTCTTGGCAATTTCTTGCATGGAATAGCCTTCATTTCTCAGAACAAGAATAGACTGACGAGTTTCAGAAGAAAGTTATTTGTTTTTGACCATTTTGAGCCTGTAATCGAACCCACAAATGCTGACGCTCCAGATACTCAACTAGTCTAAAGAAGGACAGTTTTATTGCTTCTTTAATTAGAACAACAGTTTTCAGCAGTGCTAACATAATTGCAAAAGGGTTTTCTAATGATCAATTAGCCTTTTAAAATGATGAACTTGGATTAGCTAACACAACATACATATACATAGTGCATTAGGAAGGTATTCAGACCCCTTGACTTTTCCCACATTTTGTTGCATTACAGCCTTATTCTACAATAGATTAAACTACTTTTTTTCCCTCATCGATCTTCACACAAAACTCCATAATGACAAATTGAAAACAGGTTTTTAAATATTTCTACAAATGGATTAAAAATGAAAATCAAATACCTTATTTACATAAGTATTCAGACCTTTTGCAATGAGACTGAAAATTGAGTTCAGGTGCACCCTGTTTCCGTTGATCATCCTTGAGATGTTTCTACAACTTCATTGGAGTCCACCTGTGTTTAAACTCAATTGATTGGACATGATTTTGAATTGCACACACCTGTCAATAAATGTCAGAGCAACAACCAAGCCATGAGATCGAAGGAATTATCTGTATAGATTGTCGAGGCACAGATCTGGGGAAAAGTATAAAAATTCTGCAGCATTGAAGTTCCCCAAGAACACATCCTCCATCATTATTAAATGGAAGAAGTTTGTAACCACCAAGACTCTTCCTAGAGCTGGCCGCCCGGCCAAACTGAGCAATCGAGGTGAAGGGCCTTGGTCAGGGAGGTGACCAAGAACCCAATGGTCACTCTGACAGAGCTCCAGAGTTCCTCTGTGGAGATGGGAGAAGCTTCCAGAAGGACAACCATCTCTACAGCACATCACCAATCAAGCCTTTATGGTCGAGTGGCCAGACAGAAGCCACTCCTCTGTAAAAGGCACACAACAGCCCGCTTGGAGTTTGCCAAAAGGCACCTAAAGGACTCTCAGAACATGAGAAATAAGATTCTTTGGTCTGATGAAACCAAGATTGAACTCTTTGGCCTGAATGCCAAGGGTCACAGCTGGAGGAAACCTGGCACCATCCCTACTGTGAAGCATGGTGGTGGCAGCATCATGCTGTGAGGATGTTTTTCAGCGGCAGGGAGACTAGTCAGGACCCAAGGAAAGATGAACAGAGCAACGTACAGAGAGATCCTTGATGAAAACCTCCGACTGGCTTCGGGACAAGTCTCAATGTCCTTGAGTGGCCCAGCCAGAGCTAAGACTTCTTGAACCTGATCGAACATGTCTGGAGAGACCTTAAAATAGCTGTCCATCCAACCTGACAGAGCTTGAGAGGATCTGCAGAGATAAATGGGAGAAACCTCCCCAAATACAGGTGTGCCCAGCTTGTAGCGTCATACCCAAGAAGACTCGAGGCTGTAATCGCTGCCAAATGTGGTTCAACAAAGTACTGAGTAAATGGTCTGAATACTTATGTAAATGTGATATTTGAGTTTTTAAATTTTAAATAACTATGATACAATTTCTAAAAACCTGTCATTTGCTTTGTCATTATAAGGTATTTTGTGAAGATTAATGAAGGGAAAAAAACGATTTAATCAATTTGTTAATAAGGCTATAACGTAACAAAATGTGGAAAAAGTCAAGGGGTCGGAATACTTCCCGAATGCATTTTTATGTGTGGGTGAAGAGAGAGAGAGAGCGAGAGACTAATTTATCACCGACCTAAACCCAGTTTCTCTCAGAGCCTTCACAGTCAGCCCACTAACACCTCTCTCAGACCACAGTAAAATCCCAGTGTATTTGAGAAGAGGGGACAGAGGCAGTGTAGGGGACAGAGGCAGTGTAGGGGACAGAGGCAGTGTAGGGGACAGAGGCAGTGAGGGATTGGTATAGTAGGGGTTAAAGAGAGAGGAAGTGAGGGATTGGCATAGTAGGGGTTAAAGAGAGAGGAAGTAAGGGATTGGCATAGTATGGGTCAAAGAGAGGGATTGGCATAGTATGGTTTAAAGAGAGAGGAAGTGGGAGATTGGCATAGTAGGGGTTAAAGAGAAGAAGTGAGGGATTGGCATAGTATGGTTTAAAGAGAGAGGAAGTGAGGGATTGGCATAGTATGGGTCAAAGAGAGGGATTGGCATAGTATGGGTTAAAGAGAGAGGAAGTGAGGGATTGGCATAGTAGGGGTTAAAGAGAGAGGAAGTGATGGATTGGCATAGTAGGGGTTAAAGAGAAAGGAAGTGATGGATTATCATAGTAGGGGTTAAAGAGAAAGGCAGTGATGGATTGGCATAGTAGGGGTTAAAGAGAAAGGAAGTGATGGATTGGCATAGTAGGGGTTAAAGAGAAAGGAAGTGATGGATTATCATAGTAGGGGTTAAAGAGAAAGGCAGTGATGGATTGGCATAGTAGGGGTTAAAGAGAAATGAAGTGATGGATTGGCATAGTAGAGGTTAAAAAGAGAGGAAGTGATGGATTGGCATAGTAGGGGTTAAAGAGAAAGGAAGTGGTGGATTGGCATAGTAGGAGTTAAAGAGAAATGAAGTGATGGATTGGCATAGTAGGGGTTAAAGAGAAAGGAAGTGATGGATTGGCATAGTAGGGGTTAAAGAGAAAGGAAGTGATGGATTATCATAGTAGGGGTTAAAGAGAAAGGAAGTGATGGATTGGCATAGTAGGGGTTAAAGAGAAAGGAAGTGATGGATTGGCATAGTAGGGGTTAAAGAGAAATGAAGTGATGGATTATCATAGTAGGGGTTAAAGAGAAAGGAAGTGATGGATTGGCATAGTAGGGGTTAAAGAGAAAGGAAGTGATGGATTATCATAGTAGGGGTTAAAGAGAAAGGAAGTGATGGATTGGCATAGTAGAGGTTAAAAAGAGAGGAAGTGATGGATTGGCATAGTAGGGGTTAAAGAGAAAGGAAGTGATGGATTGGCATAGTAGGGGTTAAAGAGAGAGGAAGTGATGGATTGGCATAGTAGGGGTTAAAGAGAAAGGAAGTGATGGATTGGCATAGTAGAGGTTAAAAAGAGAGGAAGTGATGGATTGGCATAGTATGGGTTAAAAAGAGAGGAAGTGATGGATTGGCATAGTATGGGTTAAAGAGAAAGGAAGTGATGGATTGGCATAGTAGGGGTTAAAGAGAAAGGAAGTGATGGATTGGCATAGTAGGGGTTAAAGAGAAAGGAAGTGATGGATTATCATAGTAGGGGTTAAAGAGAAAGGAAGTGATGGATTGGCATAGTAGAGGTTAAAGAGAAAGGAAGTGATGGATTGGCATAGTAGAGGTTAAAGAGAAAGGAAGTGATGGATTGGCATAGTAGAGGTTAAAGAGAAAGGAAGTGATGGATTGGCATAGTAGGGGTTAAAGAGAAAGGAAGTGATGGATTGGCATAGTAGGGGTTAAAGAGAAAGGAAGTGATGGATTGGCATAGTAGAGGTTAAAGAGAAAGGAAGTGATGGATTGGCATAGTAGAGGTTAAAGAGAAAGGAAGTGATGGATTGGCATAGTAGGGGTTAAAGAGAAAGGAAGTGATGGATTGGCATAGTAGAGGTTAAAGAGAGAGGAAGTGATGGATTGGCATAGTAGGGGTTAAAGAGAGAGGAAGTGATGGATTGGCATAGTAGAGGTTAAAGAGAGAGGAAGTGATGGATTGGCATAGTAGGGGTTAAAGAGAGAGGAAGTGATGGATTGGCATAGTAGAGGTTAAAGAGAGAGGAAGTGATGGATTGGCATAGTAGGGGTTAAAGAGAGAGGAAGTGATGGATTGGCATAGTAGAGGTTAAAGAGAGAGGAAGTGATGGATTGGCATAGTAGAGGTTAAAGAGAGAGGAAGTGATGGATTGGCATAGTAGGGGTTAAAGAGAAAGGAAGTGATGGATTGGCATAGTAGGGGTTAAAGAGAAAGGAAGTGATGGATTGGCATAGTAGGGGTTAAAGAGAAAGGAAGTGATGGATTGGCATAGTAGAGGTTAAAGAGAAAGGAAGTGATGGATTGGCATAGTAGAGGTTAAAGAGAAAGGAAGTGATGGATTGGCATAGTAGGGGTTAAAGAGAAAGGAAGTGATGGATTGGCATAGTAGAGGTTAAAGAGAGAGGAAGTGATGGATTGGCATAGTAGGGGTTAAAGAGAGAGGAAGTGATGGATTGGCATAGTAGAGGTTAAAGAGAGAGGAAGTGATGGATTGGCATAGTAGGGGTTAAAGAGAGAGGAAGTGATGGATTGGCATAGTAGAGGTTAAAGAGAGAGGAAGTGATGGATTGGCATAGTAGGGGTTAAAGAGAGAGGAAGTGATGGATTGGCATAGTAGAGGTTAAAGAGAGAGGAAGTGATGGATTGGCATAGTAGAGGTTAAAGAGAGAGGAAGTGATGGATTGGCATAGTAGGGGTTAAAGAGAAAGGAAGTGATGGATTGGCATAGTAGGGGTTAAAGAGAAAGGAAGTGATGGATTGGCATAGTAGAGGTTAAAGAGAAAGGAAGTGATGGATTGGCATAGTAGGGGTTAAAAAGAAAGTTAGTGATGGATTGGCATAGTAGGGGTTAAAGAGAAAGGAAGTGATGGATTGGCATAGTAGAGGTTAAAGAGAGAGGAAGTGATGGATTGGCATAGTAGAGGTTAAAGAGAAAGGAAGTGATGGATTGGCATAGCAGAGGTTAAAAAGAGAGGAAGTGATGGATTGGCATAGTAGGGGTTAAAGAGAGAGGAAGTGATGGATTGGCATAGTAGAGGTTAAAGAGAGAGGAAGTGATGGATTGGCATAGTAGGGGTTAAAGAGAGAGGAAGTGATGGATTGGCATAGTAGGGGTTAAAGAGAAAGGAAGTGATGGATTGGCATAGTAGAGGTTAAAGAGAGAGGAAGTGATGGATTGGCATAGTAGAGGTTAAAGAGAAAGGAAGTGATGGATTGGCATAGTAGGGGTTAAAGAGAAAGGAAGTGATGGATTGGCATAGTAGAGGTTAAAGAGAGAGGAAGTGATGGATTGGCATAGTAGGGGTTAAAGAGAAAGGAAGTGATGGATTGGCATAGTAGAGGTTAAAGAGAAAGGCAGTGATGGATTGGCATAGTATGGGTTAAAGAGAAAGGAAGTGATGGATTGGCATAGTAGAGGTTAAAGAGAAAGGAAGTGATGGATTGGCATAGTAGAGGTTAAAGAGAAAGGAAGTAATGGATTGGCATAGTAGAGGTTAAAAAGAGAGGAAGTGATGGATTGGCATAGTAGGGGTTAAAGAGAAAGGAAGTGATGGATTGGCATAGTAGGGGTTAAAGAGAAAGGAAGTGATGGATTGGCATAGTAGGGGTTAAAGAGAAAGGAAGTGATGGATTGGCATAGTAGAGGTTAAAAAGAGAGGAAGTGATGGATTGGCATAGTAGGGGTTAAAGAGAAAGGAAGTGATGGATTGGTATAGTAGGGGTTAAAGAGAAAGGAAGTGATGGATTGGCATAGTAGAGGTTAAAGAGAAAGGAAGTGATGGATTGGCATAGTAGGGGTTAAAGAGAAAGGAAGTGATGGATTATCATAGTAGGGGTTAAAGAGAAAGGAAGTGATGGATTGGCATAGTAGAGGTTAAAGAGAAAGGAAGTGATGGATTGGCATAGTAGGGGTTAAAGAGAGAGGAAGTGATGGATTGGCATAGTAGGGGTTAAAGAGAAAGGAAGTGATGGATTATCATAGTAGGGGTTAAAGAGAAAGGAAGTGATGGATTATCATAGTAGGGGTTAAAGAGAGAGGAAGTGATGGATTGGCATAGTAGGGGTTAAAGAGAAAGGAAGTGATGGATTGGCATAGTAGGGGTTAAAGAGAAAGGAAGTGATGGATTGGCATAGTAGAGGTTAAAAAGAGAGGACGTGATGGATTGGCATAGTAGAGGTTAAAAAGAGAGGAAGTGATGGATTGGCATAGTAGGGGTTAAAGAGAAAGGAAGTGATGGATTGGCATAGTAGGGGTTAAAGAGAAAGGAAGTGATGGATTGGCATAGTAGAGGTTAAAAAGAGAGGAAGTGATGGATTGGCATAGTAGAGGTTAAAGAGAAAGGAAGTGATGGATTGGCATAGTAGAGGTTAAAGAGAAAGGAAGTGATGGATTGGCATAGTAGAGGTTAAAGAGAAAGGAAGTGATGGATTGGCATAGTAGGGGTTAATGAGAAAGGAAGTGATGGATTATCATATTAGGGATTAAAGAGAAAACAAGTGATGGATTGGCATAGTAGAGGTTAAAAAGAGAGGAAGTGATGGATTGGCATAGTAGGGGTTAAAGAGAAAGGAAGTGATGGATTGGCATAGTAGGGGTTAAAGAGAAAGGAAGTGATGGATTGGCATAGTAGGGGTTAAAGAGAAAGGAAGTGGTGGATTGGTTTAAGAAATAAACCTTTCAGCTGGGAACAGTTTCCATCCAACAGCTCTGTCCTGAGAGAGAGGAGCCCGGTTACATCACCACTACAGCTACTGAAGAGAAAGAGAGAATACATTCACTACAGCTGAAAAAGGGGGGGAGGGAGCGAGGGGGAGAGAATTACATTCACCACAAAATCTAATCAAATCTTTTTTTTTCACATGCTTCGTAGACTAACAGTGAAATGCTGACTTACGGCCTTTTCAAGAGTTAATAGAGTTAAAGATAAGATAAAGAATAAAATAAAAAATAGAATTAATGACATAAGGAATAAATACACAGTGAATAACGAAGAGAGGGGGGAGAGGGACAGACGGAGGGAGGGAGAGGGAGGCAGAGGGACAGACGGAGGGAGAGGGAGGCAGAGGAACAGACGGAGGGAGAGGGAGGCAGAGGGACAGACGGAGGGAGGCAGAGGGACAGACGGAGGGAGGCAGAGGGACAGACGGAGGGAGGCAGAGGGAGGCAGAGGGACAGATGGAGGGAGAGGGAGGCAGAGGAACAGACGGAGGGAGAGGGAGGCAGAGGGACAGACGGAGGGAGGCAGAGGGACAGACGGAGGGAGGCAGAGGGACAGACGGAGGGAGAGGGAGGGAGAGGGAGGCAGAGGGACAGACGGAGGGAGGCAGAGGGACAGACGGAGGGAGGCAGAGGGACAGACGGAGGGAGGCAGAGGAACAGACGGAGGGAGAGGGAGGCAGAGGGACAGACGGAGGGAGGCAGAGGGACAGACGGAGGGAGGCAGAGGGACAGACGGAGGGAGGCAGAGGGACAGACGGAGGGAGGCAGAGGAACAGATGGAGGGAGGCAGAGGGACAGACGGAAGGAGGCAGAGGGACAGACGGAGGGAGAGGGAGGCAGAGGGACAGACGGAGGGAGAGGGAGGCAGAGGGACAGACGGAGGGAGGCAGAGGGACAGACGGAGGGAGGCAGAGGGAGAGGGGGGCAGAGGGACAGACGGAGGTAGAGGGGGGCAGAGGGACAGACGGAGGGAGGCAGAGGGACAGACGGAGGGAGAGGGAGGCAGAGGGACAGACGGAGGCAGAGGGAAATGAATCACTAAGGCTTTAGAGACCAGACCAGTAATGTTGTAATCCAGTAGATGACATTGAATTTAATCATATTCTGAAATTAATACGATATTGATCTAGAGAAGGGGAATTAGATTAGCAGCAGACACACAGGCTTTCAGACAGACAGACAGACAGCCTGCCTGTGTGTCTGTGCTGTATGAAAGCCTGCCTGTCTGTATGAAAGACAGTACGTCTAGTGTAGACACAGAGACAGACATACACATGGCTTTTGGAACACAGACACCAACAACGATATGATGCTTATTGGATTACATTGTTACACGATGTCCTGTATAGATTAAATAAACTGTACCATTTAAAAAGGACAGTACATGGCATTCTCATGTTTTAATGAGGTCAGTCATTGGAGTTCACTGATCAACAGAAGACCTTGAGGTTGGTACAGACAGTTGGGTTAAACAGTAGCAGCAGTGAGTAGAGCAGTCAGCCAAGGTTCACGCCAGACATCTTTAACATCCTAAACAGGATCAAGACTGATACAACCCCAACCTCTAACCCCTGAGCTGTAACCTTAATCCTAACTTCCAACCACTATACCTAACCCATGGCCTCTATCCCTTAACAGGCAGTCATACCTTCAGGTAGCATTGCGGCTTGGTTATGTGAAAATGTATCCACTCACTACTGTAAGTCGCTCTGGATAGGAGTGTCTGCTAAATGACTAAAATGTCAATGTAAATGAACGTTACTTATAGGTACACTGTAGATTTTGATAGAAAATACAGGGAAACAGAACATGGGAAGGTAAGATGGAGCTGTAATGACATGAGGGAATCAAGAAAACTAGAAAGGAGAGGAGAAAGATATGGAGAGAGCAGGAAGACAGAGATGTCAGAAGATAGGCAGATATATATATATAGAGAGAGCAGGAAGACAGAGATGTCAGAAGATAGGCGGATATATATATATATATATAGAGAGGGTGGAAGACAGAGATGTCAGAAGATAGGCAGATATATATATATAGAGAGAGCAGGAAGACAGAGATGTCAGAAGATAGGCAGATATATATATATAGAGAGAGCAGGAAGACAGAGATGTCAGAAGATAGGCAGATATATATATATATAGAGAGGGTGGAAGACAGAGATGTCAGAAGATAGGCAGATATATATATATAGAGAGAGCAGGAAGACAGAGATGTCAGAAGATAGGCAGATATATATATATATATATATATAGAGAGGGTGGAAGACAGAGATGTCAGAAGATAGGCAGATATGTATATATATAGAGAGGGTGGAAGACAGAGATGTCAGAAGATAGGCAGATATATATATATAGAGAGAGCAGGAAGACAGAGATGTCAGAAGATAGGCAGATATATATATATATAGAGAGGGTGGAAGACAGAGATGTCAGAAGATAGGCAGATATATATATATAGAGAGAGCAGGAAGACAGAGATGTCAGAAGATAGGCAGATATATATATATATAGAGAGAGGGTGGAAGACAGAGATGTCAGAAGATAGACAGATATATATATATAGAGAGAGCAGGAAGACAGAGATGTCAGAAGATAGGCAGATATATATATATAGAGAGAGCAGGAAGACAGAGATGTCAGAAGATAGGCAGATATATATATATATAGAGAGAGCAGGAAGACAGAGATGTCAGAAGATAGGCAGATATATATATATAGAGAGAGCAGGAAGACAGAGATGTCAGAAGATAGGCAGATATATATATATATATATATATAGAGAGGGTGGAAGACAGAGATGTCAGAAGATAGGCAGATATATATATATATATAGAGAGGGTGGAAGACAGAGATGTCAGAAGATAGGCAGATATATATATATAGAGAGAGCAGGAAGACAGAGATGTCAGAAGATAGGCAGATATATATATATAGAGAGGGTGGAAGACAGAGATGTCAGAAGATAGGCAGATATATATATATATATAGAGAGGGTGGAAGACAGAGATGTCAGAAGATAGGCAGATATATATATAGAGAGAGAGCAGGAAGACAGAAATGTCAGAAGATAGGCATATATATATATATATAGAGAGAGGGTGGAAGACAGAGATGTCAGAAGATAGGGAGATATATATATATAGAGAGAGCAGGAAGACAGAGATGTCAGAAGATAGGCAGATATATATATATATATATAGAGAGAGGGTGGAAGACAGAGATGTCAGAAGATAGACAGAGATGTCAGAAGATAGACAGATATAGAAAGAGCAGGAAGGAGACAGAGAGGGTGGAGGACAGATGTCAGAACCGAGGCAGAGAATGAGAGCGAGAGGTAGGGATATGATGAGAGAGAGAAACCAAGAAACAGGTTGGAAGAGAAACAGGGTTGGCGGTAGAGAGAGGGGGATGCAGAGGTAGAGATACAGAGAGAGAGAGGCCGATGGAGAGGACAGAGAGAGAGGCCGATGGAGAGGACAGAGAGAGAGGCCGATGGAGAGGACAGAGAGAGAGGCAGATGGAGAGGACAGAGAGAGAGGCCGATGGAGAGGACAGAGAGAGAGGCCGATGGAGAGGACAGAGAGAGAGGCCGATGGAGTGGGCAGAGAGAGAGGCCGATGTAGAGGGAGAAGGGAGAGGGAGAGGGGAGAGGGAGAGGCCGATGGAGAGGGGAGAGGGAGAGGCCGAAGGAGAGGGGAGAGGGAGAGGCCGATGGAGAGGGTAGAGGGAGAGGCCGATGGAGAGGGTAGAGGGAGAAGGGAGAGGGAGAGGCCGATGAAGAGGGTAGAGGGAGAGGCCGATGGAGAGGGGAGAGGGAGAGGCCGATGGAGAGGGGAGAGGGAGAGGCCGATGGAGAGGGGAGAGGGAGAGGCGGATGGAGAGGCCGATGGAGAGGGGAGAGGCCGATGGAGAGGGGAGAGCCCGATGGAGAGGGGAGAGAGTAGAGGGGAGAGGCCGATGGAGCGGGTAGAGAGAGCGGGTAGAGAGAGCCTTCATGCATTCTTGCACACATTTGTCATCGTCGCGTGCAGAAGTCTACACAACCTTCCTCCAACTGGGAATAATGTGTATCTGTGTATGACCAGAGAAGACTTGGACTAATTCTCAGGATGTGTCCATATATGTATGTGTGCGCGTGCACGTGTGTGTGTGTGTGTGTGAACACTTCCTCATTCTGGACCAAAATGACTGAGGGTTTTTAATCCAGCTCATCATTAATACATGGAGTGTTGCAAAACAGGAAACACAAACAGAAAACACACACTCTGTGGATGTGTGTGTGTGACTGTTTCTTCAGCCAGTAGTGTATCTGACTAGACTGCAGCAGGGCAGACTATACTAGGCACATGTTCTTAATGTAGATCACGGCAAGGTTAAGGATTACTTGATTGATTGATTGGATTTCTATAGCGCTTCTCGACGTATAGGATCAGAGCACTGGGGTTTGTGGTTACAATCTTATTTGTATCAGTCCTTTCTAGCATGGTCAACTATTGATATCCTGTCTGTCTTCATGGTCAAATATTGATATCCTGTCTGTCTTCAAGGTCAAATAGTGATATCCTGTCTGTCTTCATGGTCAAATAGTTATATCCTGTCTGTCTTCATGGTCAAATAGTTATATCCTGTCTGTCCTCATGGTCAAATAGTGATATCCTGTCTGTCTTCATGGTCAAATAGTGATATCCTGTCTGTCCTCATGGTCATATAGTGATATCCTGTCTGTCTTCATGGTCAAATAGCGATATCCTGTCTGTCCTCATGGTCAAATAGCGATATCCTGTCTGTCCTCATGGTCAAATAGCGATATCCTGTCTGTCTTCATGGTCAAATAGTGATATCCTGTCTGTCCTCATGGTCAAATAGGGATATCCTGTCTGTCTTCAAGGTCAAATAGTGATATCCTGTCTGTCTTCATGGTCAAATAGTTATATCCTGTCTGTCTTCATGGTCAAATAGTGATATCCTGTCTGTCCTCATGGTCAAATAGTGATATCCTGTCTGTCTTCATGGTCAAATAGTGATATCCTGTCTGTCCTCATGGTCATATAGTGATATCCTGTCTGTCTTCATGGTCAAATAGCGATATCCTGTCTGTCCTCATGGTCAAATAGCGATATCCTGTCTGTCCTCATGGTTAAATAGCGATATCCTGTCTGTCTTCATGGTCAAATAGTGATATCCTGTCTGTCCTCATGGTCAAATAGGGATATCCTGTCTGTCTTCATGGTCAAATAGTGATATCCTGTCTGTCCTCATGGTCAAATAGTGATATCCTGTCTGTCTTCATGGTCAAATAGTGATATCCTGTCTGTCTTCATGGTCAAATAGTGATATCCTGTCTGTCCTCATGGTCAAATAGTGATATCCTGTCTGTCTTCATGGTCAAATAGTGATATCCTGTCTGTCCTCATGGTTAAATAGTGATATCCTGTCTGTCCTCATGGTCAAATAGTGATATCCTGTCTGTCTTCATGGTCAAATAGTGATATCCTGTCTGTCTTCATGGTCAAATAGTGATATCCTGTCTGTCCTCATGGTCAAATAGTGATATCCTGTCTGTCTTCATGGTCAAATGGGGATATCCTGTCTGTCTCTCCTAATGGTCAAATAGTGATATCCTGTCTGTCTGTCTGTCCTCATGGTCAAATAGCGATATCCTGTCTGTCTTCATGGTCAAATAGTGATATCCTGTCTGTCCTCATGGTCAAATAGTGATATCCTGTCTGTCTTCATGGTCAAATAGTGATATCCTGTCTGTCCTCATGGTCAAATAGTGATATCCTGTCTGTCTTCATGGTCAAATAGTGATATCCTGTCTGTCTTCATGGTCAAATAGTGATATCCTGTCTGTCCTCATGGTCAAATAGTGATATCCTGTCTGTCTTCATGGTCAAATAGTGATATCCCGTCTGTCTTCATGGTCAAATAGTGATATCCTGTCTGTCCTCATGGCCAAATAGTGATATCCTTTCTTTGTCTGTCCTCATGGTCAAATAGTGATATCCTTTCTTTGTCTGTCCTCATGGTCAAATAGTGATATCCTTTCTTTGTCTGTCCTCATGGTCAAATAGTGATATCCTTTCTTTGTCTGTCCTCATGGTCAAATAGTGATATCCTGCCTGTCCTCATGGTCAAATAGTGATATCCTGCCTGTCTGTCCTTCCTCATGGCCAAATAGTGATATCCTTTCTTTGTCTGTCCTCATGGTCAAATAGTGATATCCTGTCTGTCCTCATGGTCAAATAGCGATATCCTTTCTTTGTCTGTCCTCATGGTCAAATAGTGATATCCTTTCTTTGTCTGTCCTCATGGTCAAATAGTGATATCCTGCCTGTCTGCCTGTCTCCTCATGGTCAAATAGTGATATCCTGTCTGTCCTCATGGTCAAATAGTGATATCCTGCCTGTCTCCTCATGGTCAAATAGTGATATCCTGTCTGTCCTTCCTCATGGTCAAATAGTAATATCCTGGTCACGGTGTCTAGACATTCCGTCCTGTAGACCACAGCCTGGTCTAATAGACAACCAATAACATTTGTCCTGTGTGTGCAGAGCTGAAGATGATTGTAAGCAATATGATGGCTTCACCTATTTATGTACGGCTTCCGCTGTGTAGCCAGTTTCTTTAGATCTGCTAACACACACACACATTTGCAGACAGATAACTGACAGGGCAGGACAGAGCAGGGCAGAGACACATTTGTATGGACGTAACAACGTGTGACAGCTTGTGTGTGTGTGTTAGGGACAGACTGAGGCAGGGTCACATCAGTGTGTGTGTGTGTGTGTGTGTGTGTGTGTGTGTGTGTGTGTGTGTGTGTGTGTGTGTGTGTGTGTGTGTGTGTGTGTGTGTGTGTGTGTGTGTGAGGGCCAGATGTCTGTGTGTGTTCGTTTTGCTAATCTGCCCTGGGGTAGAGGGTGTGACAGTCACAGGACAAATCCAGCAAATTAAGTTATTTATAGCATGTTTATTTAATCATCTACTACACTGTCTGATAGTGGACAACATTGTCTGGCACAGAGACTGCATTATGTCGTGTTCGTGTGCGTACGTGAAGAGATGCCAATGGATGTTTCCAATGCCATCTGGTAAATCCAGGACAGAGAGCATTTCAGATCTCTGGTCCTCGCACGCACGCAGGCTCTGACTGCAGGGCAATACATTAGAGAGAGTCTCTTCTTAGCTTCTGCCCTTATTCCTTCAGTCTCATCTGAAACCTCAGGAGGAAAAAACTGAAATTGTAGAGAGGTTGAGGAAGGGTCAGGGGTTAGGGAGGAGGTGAGGGAGAGGTGGTAGTCGGGGGTTAGGGAGGAGGTGAGGGAGAGGTGGTGGTCGGGGGTTAGGGAGGAGGTGAGGGAGAGGAGGTGGTCGGGGGTTAGGGAGGAGGTGAGGGAGAGGAGGTGGTCGGGGGTTAGGGAGGAGGGGACAGGGGGATGAGGTGGTCGGGGGTTAGGGAGGAGGTGAGGGAGAGGAGGTGGTCGGGGGTTAGGGAGGAGGTGAGGGAGAGGGGTGGTCGGGGGTTAGGGAGGAGGTGAGGGAGAGGAGGTGGTCGGGGGTTAGGGAGGAGGTGAGGGAGAGGGGTGGTCGGGGGTTAGGGAGGAGGTGAGGGAGAGGAGGTGGTCGGGGGTTAGGGAGGAGGTGAGGGAGAGGAGGTGGTCGGGGGTTAGGGAGGAGGTGAGGGAGAGGGGTGGTCGGGGGTTAGGGAGGAGGTGAGGGAGAGGAGGTGGTCGGGGGTTAGGGAGGAGGTGAGGGAGAGGAGGTGGTCGGGGGTTAGGGAGGAGGTGAGGGAGAGGAGGTGGTCGGGGGTTAGGGAGGAGGTGAGGGAGAGGAGGTGGTCGGGGGTTAGGGAGGAGGGGAGGGAGAGGAGGGGGTCGGGGGTTAGGGAGGAGGGGACAGGGGGATGAGGTGGTCGGGGGTTAGGGAGGAGAGGAGGGGACAGGGGGATGAGGTGGTCGGGGATTAGGGAGGAGGGGACGGGGGGATGAGGTGGTCAGGGGTTAGGGAGGAGGGGACGGGGGGATGAGGTGGTCGGGGGTTAGGGAGGAGGGGACAAGGGGATGAGGTGGTCGGGGGTTAGGGAGGAGGGGACAGGGGGATGAGGTGGTCGGGGGTTAGGGAGGAGAGGAGGGGACAGGGGGATGAGGTGGTCGGGGGTTAGGGAGGAGGGGACGGGGGGATGAGGTGGTCAGGGGTTAGGGAGGAGGGGACGGGGGGATGAGGTGGTCGGGGGTTAGGGAGGAGGGGACAGGGGGATGAGGTGGTCGGGGGTTAGGGAGGAGGTGAGGGAGAGGAGGTGGTCGGGGGTTAGGGAGGAGGTGAGGGAGAGGAGGTGGTCGGGGGTTAGGGAGGAGGTGAGGGAGAGGAGGTGGTCGGGGGTTAGGGAGGAGGTGAGGGAGAGGAGGTGGTCGGGGGTTAGGGAGGAGGGGACAGGGGGATGAGGTGGTCGGGCGTTAGGAAGGAGGGGACAGGGGGATGAGGTGGTCGGGGGCAAGGTTAAGCCCTGTAATCAACTCGCTGTGTGGTCTCCTTACATACCCCATGCCCACAACGTGTCTGTGTGTCTCTGTCTATGTGTGTCTGTCTCTGTCTGTATGATCTTACAGGTATTTAGAGGTTGATTGTGTGTCAGTGACTTGATTCTTGTAGAGGACATTTTCCAGCTGTGGAAAATCTGTGGCAGTAGCAGTATTGTTAGCAGTATTACAGATACATTATTGTATTAATGACAGTATTAGTATTACAGATACTGCTACTGTCATTAATACAATAGTGTATTGTTAACAGTATTACAGATATATTATTGTATTAATGACAGTAGTAGTATTACAGATACAATCAAATTCAATCAATCAAAAGTATTTATTAAGCCCTTACATCAGCTGATGTCACAAAGTGCTGTACAGAAACCCAGCCTAAAACCCCAAACAGCAAGCAATGCAGGTGTAGAAGCACGGTGGCTAGGAAAAACTCCCTAGAAAGGCCAAAACCTAGGAAGAAACCTAGAGAGGAACCAGGCTATGAGGGGTGGCCGTCCTCTTCTGGCTGTGCTGGGTGGAGATTATAACAGAACATGTCCAAGATGTTCAAATTAGAGGTCGACCGATTAATCGGAATGGCCTATTAATTAGGGCCGATTTCAAGTTTTCATAACAATCGGTAATCGGCATTGTCGGACACCGATCATGGCCGATTACATTACACTCTACGAGGAGACTGCGTGGCAGGCTGACTACCTGTTATGCGAGTGCAGCAAGGAGTCAAGGTAAGTTGCTAGCTAGCATTAAACTTATCTTATAAAAAACAATCAATCTTAACATAATCACTAGTTAACTACACATGGTTGATGATATTACTAGTTTATCTAGCTTGTCCTGCGTTGCATATAATCGATGCGGTGCCTGTTAATTTATCATTGAATCACAGCCTACTTCGCCAAACGGGTGATTTAACAAGCGCATTCGCGAAGAAAGCACTGTCGTTGCACCAATGTGTACCTAACCATAAACATCAATGCCTTTCTTAAAATCAATACACAAGTATATATTTTTAAACCTGCATATTTAGTTAATATTGCCTGCTAACATGAATTTATTTTAACTAGGGAAATTGTGTCACTTCTCTTGCGTTCTGTGCAACAGAGTCAGGGTATATGCAGCAGTTTGGGCCGCCTGGCTCGTTGCGAACTGTGTGAGGACTATTTCTTCCTAACAAAGACAGCCAACTTCGCCAAACGGGGGAAGATTTAACAAAAGCGCATTTGCGAAAAATGCACAATCGTTGCATGAATGTACCTAACCATAAACATCAATGCCTTTCTTAAAATGCCTTTCTTTTTTAAACCTGCATATTTAGTTAAAAGAAATTCATGTTAGCAGGCAATATTAAACTAGGGAAATTGTGTCACTTCTCTTGCGTTCATTGTACGCAGAGTCAGGGTATATGCAACAGTTTGGGCCACCTGGCTCGTTGCAAACTAATTTGCCAGAATTTTCCATAATTATGACATAACATTAAAGGTTGTGCAATGTAACAGCAATATTTAGACTTATGGATGCCACCCGTTAGATAAAATATGGAACGGTTCCGTATTTCACTGAAAGAATAAACGTTTTGTTTTCGAAATGATAGTTTCTGGATTTGACCATATTAATGACCAAAGGCTCGTATTTCTGTGTGTTATTATATTATAATTAAGTCTATGATTTGATAGAGCAGTCTGACTGAGCGGTGGTAGGCAGCAGCAGCCTCGTAAGCATTCATTCAAACAGCACTTTCCTGCGTTTGCCAGCAGCTCTTCGCTGTGCTTCAAGCATTGCGCTGTTTATGACTTCAAGCCTATCAACTCCCGAGATTAGGCTGGCAATACTAAAGTACCTATTAGAACATCCAATAGTCAAAGGTATATGAAATACAAATGGTATAGAGAGAAATAGTCCTATAATAACTACAACCTAATACTTCTTACCTGGGAATATTGAAGACTCATGTTAAAAGGAACCACCAGCTTTCATATGTTTTCATGTTCTGAGCAAAGAACTTAAACGTTAGCTTTTTTACATGGCACATATTGCACTTTTACTTTCTTCTCCAACACTTTGTTTTTGCATTATTTCAACCAAATTGAACATGTTTCATTATTTATTTGAGACTAAATTGATTTTATTGATGTATTATATTAAGTTAAAATAAAAGTGTTCATTGTTCATTCAGTATTGCTGTAATTGTCATTATTACAAATATATAGAAATCGGCCGATTAATCGGTATCGGCTTTTTTTGGTCCTCCAATAATCAGTATCGGTATCGGCGTTGAAAAATCATAATCGGTCGACCTCTAGTTCAAATGTTCGTAGATGACCAGCAGGGTCAAATAATAATAATCACAGTGGTTGTCGAAGGTGCAACAGGTCAGCACCTCAGGAGTAAATGTCTGTTGGTTTCTCATAGCTGATCATTCAGAGTATCTCTACCGCTCTTGCTGTCTCTAGAGAGTTGAAAACAGCAGGTCTGGGACAAGGTAGCACGTCCGGTGAATAGGTCAGGGTTCCATAGCTGCAGGCAGAACAGTTGAAACTGGAGCAGCAGCACGACCAGGTACTCCTGAGGCATGGCCCTAGGGCTCAGGTCCACCGAGAGAAAGAGAAAGAAAGAAAGAAAGAAAGAAAGAAAGAAAGAAAGAGAGAGAGAGAATAAAAGAAGATCATACTTAAATTCACATAGGACACCGGACAAGACAGGACAAACATTCCAGATATAACAGACTGATCTGCAAAGCTGTCATCAAGTCAAAGGGGTGCTACTTTGAAGAATCTCAAATATAAAATATATTTTGATTAACACTTTTTGGTTACTACATGATTCCATATGTGTTATTTCATAGTGTTGATGTCTTCACTATTATTCTACAATGTAGAAAATAGCAAAAATAAAGAAAAACCCTTGAATGAGTAGGTGTGTCAACTTTTGATTGGTACTGTAGTTTTTGAGAGGTGTGGTTGATAAGGCTCTGTGGGATGTAGCTAGGAGAGCACTGTGACTGACAAGTGAATTTAAATGTCGCAGAGAGCTTGGGGGTTACCGCGTAAAATCCCATGGACAGGGTTGTATTCACTAGACAAAACAGAGGCAAACAGGCTGAAATTGGGGGCGGTACGATGTCATCTTGTCCGATAAGAAATGGCTGCTTTCTTTTCCGGCGCCACATCAGATTGAAAAGTACTGGTGTAAATGGTTTCCAGTGGCTCTGCTCCCTCCCGTCACCCTCTCCTCTCTCTTTTGTTCTCCACCCGTCTGTTTTATGTGATGTGAATTGAATTCATCCCTTTTCTGTTGAGCTGGGCTGGACCAGATGTTCTGGGTAGATAACCTCTTACAGATGATTCTGTTACAGGCCTCTGAGGCGACACACTACGGAAATATCAGCGTCTCGCTCTTCTTCTTCTTCTTCGTCTCTTCCACGTTGCTTTTTATCTTCACTTCTTCCTGTCAACCTCTTTTCTCTTCCTCTCTCTCACACACACACACACACACACACACACACACACACACACACACACACACACACACACACACACACACACACACACACACACACACACACACACACACACACACACAAACTCTAATCTAATTTCCCCAGATCATTAGTAAAGTGTCATCTATGAGGCAGCTCTCATGTCTCGTAATGACATTAACGCTCCTTCCTGTGTCAGAAAAATACATCTCACACAGTACACTATACTATATACTATACACTATATACTACACTATATACTATATACTACATGCTATACACTATTCTATGCTATACACCATACTATACACTATATACTATACACAATGCTATATACTACAAACTATACAATATATACTATATACTACATACTATACACTATTCTATACTATACACTATACTATATACTACATACTATACTATACAATATATACTATATACTACACTACACACCATACACTATACTATACACTATATACTATACTATACACTGTACTATACACTACACGACTATGTACTATACACTATACTATACACCATACTAAACACTAAACACAACACTATACATACTATACACTATACTATACTATGCTCTATACTATACAGTACACCACACTATACACTATACTATACCACACACTATATATATACTCTCACTATGCTATACTCTATACTATACTTTGTAGTATACACTGCACTATACTATGCTCTATACGCTTTACTATACAACATACTATACACTACACTATAATATACCATATTCATAACATACTGTATATACTATACACTATACATACTATACACTATACTATACATACCATACACTATACTATACACCATACTGCACACTATACATACTATACTCTACACTATACTCTATACTATACAGTATACCTTACTATACTACACACCACACTATACGCTATACTATACAATATACTATGCACTACACTATACTATTCACTATACATAACATACTGTATACACTACACTATACACTGTACTATACACAGTACTAAACACTATACACTACACTATACATACTATACACTATACATACTATACACTATACTATACACTATACACTGCACTAAACACTAAACACTATACACTATACACTACACTATACACTATACTATACACTATACACTATACTATGCATACTATACACTACACTATACATACTATACACTACACTATACATACTGTACACTATACTATACATACTATACACTACACTATGCATACTATACACTATACTATACACTGTACTACACACTATACACTACACTATACATACTATACACTATACTATACACTGTACTATACACTATACATATTATACACTATACTATGCACTATACTATACATACTATACTACACATTATACTGTACACTATACACCACACTATACATACTATACTACTATACACTATACTATACGCTATACACTAAGCTATACATACTATACACTATACACTATACTATACTAAACACTATACACTACACATACTACACTATATACATACATTACACTAAACACTACACTATAAATAATATACACTGTACTACACACTATACACTACACTGTACACTACACTATACACTATACTAAACACTATACACGGCACTATACATACTATACACTATACTAAACACTATACATACATACTATACTATACACTACACTACATACTATACATACACTGCACTATACTACACACTATACACACTACACTATACATACTATACACCATACATAAGGACTCCCGAGTGGCACAGCGGTCTAAGACACTGCATCTCAGTGCAAGAGGCGTCACTGCAGTCTCTGGTTCGAATCCAGGCTGCAAGACTTCCGGCTGTGATTGGGAGTCCCATAGGGCGGAGCACAATTGGCCCAGCGTTGTCTGGGTTTGGCCGGTGTAGGCCATCATTGTAAATAAGATTTTGTTCTTAACTTGCCTAGTTAAATTAAGGTTAGTGCCAAGTTGTAATTATTTTGCCTCTATGGCCTATTTATTGCTACTCTTCTACATTTGCACACACTGTACATATCATTTTCTATTGTGTTATTTACTGTACGTTTGTTTATGTGAGTGTTGTTGTTTTTGTCGCACTGCTTTGCTTTATCTTGGCCAGGTCACAGTTGTAAATGAGAACTTGTTCTCAACTGGCCTACCTGGTTAAATAAAGATGAAATAAAATAAAAAAATGTGTAGAATGGTAATTATAAGTCAGCCAGAAGCATACCACCCTGCATACCACCCTGCATACCACTGCTGGCTTACCTCTGAAGCTATGCAGGGTTGTTCCTGGTCAGTCCCTGGATGGGAGACCAGATGCTGCTGGAAGTGGTGTTGGAGGGCTAGTAGGAGGCAATATTCCTCTTGTCTAAGATATATATATTCCAATGCCCCAGGGCAGTGATTGGGGACATTGCCCTTTGTAGGGTGCTGTCTTTCGGATGGGACATTAAACGGGTGTCCTGACTCTCTGTGGTCACTAAAGATCCCATGGCACTTATCGTAAGAATAGGGGTGTTTCCCCCGATGTCCTGGCAATATGTCCCTCATACCACAATGGCCACCTAATCATTCCTTTCTCCGGCCAAATGCTACGCCACGCATGTTAGTTTCTTCTCCGCAATGAGTTTGGATGTGAATACATTCGGGGCTGTCTGATTGGTCCAGAAACCGCTGGGTTGGCCAGAGCCAGAACACATGAGTAAAGCAGCGGTTTGAATTTTTTTTTATTGGCTTTTGTACTCTGATCGATTGGTTAAATATCATCCAATCGTTGATGACTTTGTTTTGAACAACACCCCTTTTGCCGCTCGTCACCACAAACGACTTCAATGATGTCATTCTCAGATTAAAGTATGTAGCGAACAACAGAGCAGCAGTAGTGTTTAGTGTAAGTCCATCAGGCTAGTAACCACACCATTTCCTCATGAGTTTTAGCCCTAATGCTACGCAATCAATACAGGCCTGAGGGTGGGTGTGTTCATTTCTGTGTGTGCAGTGCAATCCACGTGTGTGTTTGACATTTGACTGCTTGCTGTAGAGCTGTTTGTGTCCCAGTGCAGTAGGATGTATGATATTCCTGTTTGCGTCCCAGTGCAGTAGGATGTATGATATTCCTGTTTGTGTCCCAGTGCAGTAGGATGTATGATATTCCTGTTTGTGTCCCAGTGCAGTAGGATGTATGATATTCCTGTTTGTGTCCCAGTGCAGTAGGATGTATGATATTCCTGTTTGTGTCCCAGTGCAGTAGGATGTATGATATTCCTGTTTGTGTCCCAGTGCAGTAGGATGTATGATATTCCTGTTTGTGTCCCAGTGCAGTAGGATGTATGATATTCCTGTTTGTGTCCCAGTGCAGTAGGATGTATGATATTCCTGTTTGTGTCCCAGTGCAGTAGGATGTATGATATTCCTGTTTGTGTCCCAGTGCAGTAGGATGTATGATATTCCTGTTTGTGTCCCAGTGCAGTAGGATGTATGATATTCCTGTTTGTGTCCCAGTGCAGTAGGATGTATGATATTCCTGTTTGTGTCCCAGTGCAGTAGGATGTATGATATTCCTGTTTGTGTCCCAGTGCAGTAGGATGTATGATATTCCTGTTTGTGTCCCAGTGCAGTAGGATGTATGATATTCCTGTTTGTGTCCCAGTGCAGTAGGATGTATGATATTCCTGTTTGTGTCCCAGTGCAGTAGGATGTATGATATTCCTGTTTGTGTCCCAGTGCAGTAGGATGTATGATATTCCTGTTTGCGTCCCAGTCAGTCAGGGTTAATCTCAACTAGCCTGTGTCTGAGAGAGGGCTATCAGAGGATGAGGATGAAGAAGGAATTACTGCTTTCTGTCAGAGATGAGAGAGAATGATGATGAGGGATGACTTTCCTGTGTGAGGTGATAGAGAATGGACAGATGGATGGATGAGTGGATTAAAGAAGGAAAGATGAAAGATGAGAAGATGTTCCCTAATTTCCCTTTCCCCTTTGGTTGGTGTCCGGTCTCTCTGTATTTCTGACTTAATGGTGTGAATCACAGGGTTGGGAAATTCCAGAAACTTTTCAGAAATCCTGGTTGGTGAATATCTGGAGTCAAAAGGGAATAAAGTGCCAGCAAATTCTTCAACTGGGATTTATTGCAACCCTACCGACACACAGACGATTATTATTATGCTGGCTAAATCATATGTCTGCCAGCCTGCCCTCTTTTCCTTCTAACAGCTTCAGTGTTGTTTTTAAGAGTTAGTATGATGTTCAGCTCCTCTAACTGGGTCACAACAACACCAAAGTTAAACAACCTAGCTGTACCATATTAAGATACTAAGTTCGTGATAAGGTAGGCCAAGGTCTGTCTTCATGTATCTATTAACTCCTACCTGATATCCATTTAACTGTTATCTCCTACCTGATATCCATTTAACTGTTATCTCCTACCTGATATCCATTTAACTGTTATCTCCTACCTGATATCCATTTAACTGTTATCTCCTACCTGATATCCATTTAACTATTATCTCCTACCTGATATCCATTTAACTGTTATCTCCTACCTGATATCCATTTAACTGTTATCTCCTACCTGATATCCATTTAACTGTTATCTCCTACCTGATATCCATTTAACTGTTATCTCCTACCTGATATCCATTTAACTATTATCTCCTACCTGATATCCATTTAACTATTAACTGCTACCTGATATTAATTTATCTATACTGTGCAAAAATTTAAATGCAACATGTAAAGTGTTGGTCCCATGTTTCACGAGCTGAAATAAAAGATCCCAGAAATGTTCCATATGCACAAAAAGCTTATTTCTCTCAAATGTGTTTACATCACTGCTAGTGAGCATTTCTCCGTTGCCAAGATAATCCATCCACCTGACAGGTGTGACATACCAAGTAAGCTGATTAAACAGCATGATCATTACACAGGTGCACCTTGTGCGGGGGACAATAAATTGCCACTCTTACATGTGCAGTTTTATCACACAACACAATGCCACAGATGTCTCAAGTTTTGAGGGAGTGTGCAGTTTTATCACACAACACAATGCCACAGATGTCTCAAGTTTTGAGGGAGTGTGCAATTGGCATCCTGACTGCAGGAATGTCCACCCGAGCTGTTGCCAGAGAATGTAATGTTCATTTCTCTACTGTAAGCCGCCTCCAATGTCGATTTGATTAAGACGGTAGAAATCCAAATAAATTATCAAAAGCCACCTACCCCCAAACCCCACATCAAGCCCCACCACATCAAGCCCCCCCCACCCCACATCAAGCCCCCCCAAACCCCACATCAAGCCCCCCCAAACCCCACATCAAGCCCCCCCACATCAAGCCCCCCCCACATCAAGCCCCCCCAAACCCCACATCAAGCCCCCCCACATCAAGCCCCCCCAAACCCCACATCAAGCCCCCCCACATCAAGCCCCCCCAAACCCCACATCAAGCCCCCCCACATCAAGCCCCCCCAAACCCCACATCAAGCCCCCCCAAGCCCAGTATATAGTATCAGTTCTGTATGTTTGACAAGTAGTATACAGCTGCGCTTTAGATAATTGTTTATTCAACCTATGTAATGTATTCTCTGTGAATATGGTGATGTTTCCCCCCCCCCCTCCCCTGTTCAGAGAAATAGTCATTGAAGTTGTTAGGTTATGCGATGGGGCATAAGCTTGACGTTACCACGTTCTGACCACTTGATGGTGCTGTTTCTGCTATACTGGCTCACTCTATCATCCAGTTAGAGGTTGCCTGATGCATATCCAGTTAGAGGTTGCCTGATGCGTATCCAATACAAATTCACCAATCTGGTTTAGATTCAGAATGTACCAATCAACATGTTAATTGGCCACAGTTGAAGTTGGGTACTACCCACATTATGCCATTAAGTTTGACTTGGTCCTGGGGAAACCTATGGATGAGCATACAATGGTGATTGTGCGAGCCTTTGATTTTTCTACTTTGCTGCTATGATGATGAGTACTGGATTAGAATTGCGGATGCTGTGGATGAAGAAAACATGGACATAAAGGGGATATTCGTGCATCCAAGTTATCCAGCAAGGTCATATTTTTGGCCAAACAGAGAGGACACATGTTATCTACTAAAACCAAGCATCATCTGCACCATTAAGGCATCAACCACTGCAACTGGTCGCCAATATCATTTGGGGTGTAGGAATATCACTGTAATTTAAGGTGCACTTAAGACAGAAAAGAAAGTGAAAGAGGGACATTTCTTTACAATAACACATTTACTTGTGTTTGTGCTGCTGGCTCCGTCATTCTCTTACCAAACTTTGCATCTGCACTGTTCTTCAAGTAAATGTTTTTTTTTTAAATAAAATGTTCAATGGAAATTGTTTTATATCTCTGTCCATATTGTCCATGAGTTTTTAGGTAGATGGAAAATAGCCTTTTTTCCCCACAACTCAATCAATCAAATGTATTTATAAAGCCCTTTTTACATCAGCAGATGGTCACAAAGTGCTGTACAGAAACCCGGCCTAAAACCCGAAAGAGTAAGTAATGCAGATGTAGAAGCACGGTGGCTGGGAACAACGACCACCAGTTTGACTGAATTGCAGGAGAATTATACACGTATGGATTTTTTATGCGTAGTTTTCTCTTTGTTCAACCAGCCTGCTTCCTGACATTCATCCACACAATATTTCATGACCCTAAACCCGCCTGCCCCACGGATATAACCACCCGTGCATCACCAGTGTGTGTGTGTGTGATGTGTTCATACACACATTAAAGGGAAGGCTTTGAACAAAATATGCTCTAAGAATTTTTTTCCAGCGATCATCCTTACCCCTCTTCTCTTTTTCCCTAACTATATGCAAACCTTTTGACGCGGTTGCTAGGTGTTGGGTTAAGGTCGCTACACTATCCCCTTCCTTTGATAGAGCTTTTCCCCATGGCCTCTCTGATGGTCTCATGGGCGCCATCCCACTTCTGACACTGTGTCTTGTTTTTTGTTATGTGTCTATCAGCTTCTAATCTCCTCCTCTCCCCTTGTGTGTTTCAGATTAACCTGCGTCTCATCCTGGTCAGTGGGAAGACGAAAGAGTTCCTGTTTTCTCCCAATGACTCGGCCGCAGACATCGCAAAACACGTCTACGATAACTGGCCAATGGGTGAGTGACACCTCACAGACACACATTACAACTGGCCAATGGGTGAGTGACACCAAATGCATACATATCAGTGGAGGCTGGTGGAGGATGATATTATTCAATTCCAGCCATTACAATGAGCCTGTCATGTGATTTAAAGTGACACCGGCCACTACTGGTGCATTTGGAAAGTATTCAGACCCCTTGACTTTTTCCACATTTTGTTACTTTACATCATTATTATCAAATGTATTCAATAAATAAAATCCTTATCAATCAACGCACAATACCCCATAATGACAAAGTGAAAACAGGTTTGAAGAAAGTTTAGCAAATGTATAAAAAATAAAAAACCAAAATACCTTATTTACATAAGTATTCAAACCCTTTGCTATGATACTCGAAATTGGCTCAGGTGCATCCTGTTTCCATTAATCATCCTTGAGATGTTTCTAGAACTTTATTGGAGTCCACCTGTGGTAAATTCAATTGATTGGATATGATTTGGATACCAAAACACTTCTGCAGCATTGAAGGTCCCCAAGAACACAGTAGCCGCCATCATTCTTAAATGGAAGAAGTTTGGAACCACCAAGACTCTTCCAAGAGCTGGCTGCCCGGCCAAACTGAGCATTCGGGGGAAAAGGGCCTTGGTCAGGAAGGTGATCGAGAACCTGATGGTCACTCTGACAGAGCTCCAGAGTTTCTCTGTGGAAATAGTTGTCCTTCTGGAAGTTTCTCCCATCTCTGCAGCACTTCACCAATCAGGCCTTTACGGTAGAATGGCCAGACGGAAGCCACTCTTCAGTAAAAGGCACATGACAGCCCGCTTGGATTTTGCCAAAAGGCACCTAAAGACTCTCAGACCATGAGAAACAAGATTCTCTAGTCCGATGAAACCAAGATTGAACACTTTTACCTGAATGCCAAGCGTCACATCTGGAGGAAACCATCCCTACGGTTAAGCATGGTGGTGGCAGCATCATGCTGTGGTTGTTTTTCAGCGGCAGGGACTGGGAGACTGTCAGAATCGAACGAAATATGAACAATGCAAAGTACAGAGAGATCCTTGATGAAACCTGCTCAGGACCTCAGACTGAGGTGAATGTTCACCTTCAAACAGGACAACGACCCTAAGCACACAGCCAAGACAAAGCAGGAGTGCCTTTGGGACAAGTCTCTGAATGTCCATGGGTGGCCCAGCCAGAGCCCGGACTTGAACCCGATCACAAATCTCTGGAGAGACCTGAAAATAGCTATGCAGCGATGCTCTCCATCCAATCTGACAGAGCTTGAGAGGATCTGCATAGAGGAATGGGAGAAACTCCCCAAATACAGGTGTGCCAAGCTCGTAGCGTCATACCCACGACAACTCAAGGCTGTAATCGCTGCCAAAGATGCTTCAACAAAGTACTGAGTAAAGAGTCTGAATACTTATGTAAATGTGACATTTTTATTTTTAATAATAAACTTTATAAAAACCTGTTGTTGCTTTGTCATTATGGGTTATTGTGATGTCATTATGGGTTATTGTGATGTCATTATGGGTTATTGTGATGTCATTATGGGTCATTGTGTGTAGGTTGTTGAGGGGGGAAAAAACAATGTAATCCACTTTAGAATAAGGCTGTAACGTGACAAAATGTGGGAAAAAAGGGTCTGAATGCTTCCTGAATGCACTGTATGATACTTCATGCAGTATAAGAAGTAATACAGGGAAGATGGAGGAACTCTGGTGGGAATGATGGGGACATGTTACACCCTAATGAGTATAAAGACATTGAGCCAGAACCCCTCACAGACCCTGGATCGTATATATATACACACACACACACACACACACACACACACACACACACACACACACACACACACACACACACACACACACACACACACACACACACACACACACACACACACACACACACACACACACACACCTAAACATGTTAACTTGCATGGTTTGTTAGGTGTGGGTGTGTTTGGACATATGCTGTCCTCCAGACCCATTTCTCTGTCTTCCTTCTCTCTATCTGTCTCTCCTTCTGCTGATGATAATGTTGTTGTTGATGATAGTGGTGGTGATAGTGGTCTTCATCTCTCTACAGACTGGGAGGAGGAACAGGTCAGCAGTCCTAACATCCTGAGGCTCATCTACCAGGGTCGCTTTCTACATGGAAACGTCACGCTAGGAGGTGAGAACACACACACACACACACACACACACACACACACACACACACACACACACACACACACACACACACACACACACACACACACACACACACACACAGTCAAAGTCAGTCAATTGAAATCAATTGATTAGGCCCTAATCAATGGATTTCACATGACTGGGAATACAGATTTGTAAATGTTGGTCACAGATACCTTTTCTGGATCAGAAAAGCACTCCCATACCTGGTGTGACCACCATTTGGCTCACGACACAGGCTGTTGATTGTTGTTCCACTCCTCTTCAATGGCTGAGAGAAGTTGCTGGATATTGGCGTACAGATCCTTGTGACATGGATCCATGCATTATCATGCTGAAACATGAGGTGATGAGTAGTATGAAACAGGCGGCGGATGAGTAGCATGAAACCCACATGTCCGGTGAAGAAGCCAGACGTGGAGGTCCTTACACGTGGTCTGCGGTTGTGAGGCCGGTTGGACGTACCGCCAAATTCTCTAAACAACTTTGGAGGCAGCTTATGGTAGAGCAATTAACATTAAATTCTCTGGCAACAGCTCTGGTGGACATTCTTGCAGTCAGCATGCCAGTTGCACGCTCGCTGAAAACTTGAGACATCTGTGGTTTTGTGTTGTGTGACAAAATTGTACATTTTAGAGTGGCCTTTTATTGTCCCCAGCACAAGGTGCACCTAGCACAAGGTGCACCTATGTAATGCTCACGCTGTTTAATCAGTTTCTTGATATGCCACACCTGTCAGGTGGATGGATTACCTTGGCAAAGGAGAAATGCTCACTAACTGGGATGTAAGCAAATTTGTGCACAGAATTTGAGAGAGAGAATCTTTTTGTGTGTATGGAACATTTCTGGGATCTTTTATTTCAGCTTATGAAAAATGGGAACTACACTTTACATGTTGCATTTTATATTTTTGTTCAGTACAGTTGACAGTGCTTTAGTGTTGTGTTTGGGTAATGGGGATAGCTGTAGTCACAAGCTGTTTACAGGTATCTCATTTTCACCATTATCTCGCTCATAAACCTTTAGCCCCTGTACACAAAAGGCACCAAACGTTACCCTATACCCTATATAGTGCACTATTGTACCATAGGGTTCTGGTCAAAGTAGTGCACTATGTAGGAAATAGGGTGGAATTTGGGACGCAAACATAGACATTTTGAATCCTTTTACACTTAGGCCAATATTCCCATCGAAAGGATAATGCCCCAAAATTCCTGACATAAACGTTCTTAGTTCAGAGAGGCTGAGGATTAGAGATTTCGGTGTTCTGGGATTTGCGGTTGTTGGAATCCCAGCCCGGTCTCATAGACTAGACGTAACATAGTAAATGTAAATCTATATGTTACGTATGTTACATTTGGTATGGTTATGTAAGCCAGATGGTTAGTTAAGGGCAAAGATGAAATGAAAGTAGGGTATTTGGGTGGGGGTATAACACAAACGTTATATGCTTCTAGCAACCCAAAGGCTCCAAGTTCGAATCTCATCACAGACGACTTCAGCATGTTAGCTAATTAGCAAATGTTCAAATACTTACTACTTTTTAGTTACTTTGCATCTACTTAGCATGTTAGCTAAGCCTAACCCTAACCTTAACTCTTTCAGCTAACCCTTCCCATACCCCGAACCTTAACCCTTTAACCTAACTCTTAAACTTAACCCTAACCTTAACGCCTAGCCTAGCTAACGTTAACCACCTAGATAGAATTTGTAACATAACATTTTGCAAATTCGTAACATATAGTACGAATTGTAATTCATACCATATAATACAACATGGGAGATGGACATTCACAAATTAATACATACCATACGAAATGTAACATATCATACTAAATGGAGCGTCTCGGATTTACGTACAGAATAATACAAAATGCTCTGAGACCATGTTGGGAATCCACAGAATACTAACCTAGCCTGGGATATGAAGAGGGATTGGAACAGGAGTTAAGACGGATAGAGTGACAGGGATCTGGTTCATCAATGTTTAACATCACATCACCATAGCTTTTATGTACACTCCTCTTCTATATATGATGTGTGATTAAATTGAGTTTACAAAACATTAAGAATACCTGCTCTTTCCATGACATAGACTGACCAAGCTATGAACCCTTGTTTTTATATACTGAAAAAATGATGAACTCAACATGCAACAATTTCAACGATTTTACTGAGTTACAGTTCATAAACTCAGCAAAAAAAGAAACGTCCCCTTTTCAGGACCCTGTCTTTCAAAGATAATGTGTAAAAATCCAAATAACTTCACAGATCTTCATTGTAAAGGGTTTAAACCCGGTTTCCCATGCTTGTTCAATGAACCATAAACAATGAATGAACATGCACCTGTGGAACGGTCATTAAGACACTAACAGCTTACAGACAGTAGGCAATTAAGGTCACAGTTATGAAAACTTAGGACACTAAAGAGGCCTTTCTACTGACTCTGAAAAACACCAAAAGAAGATGCCCAGGGTCCCTGCTCATCTGCGTGAACGTGCCTTAGGCATGCTGCAAGGAGGCATGAGGACTGCAGATGTGGCCAGGGCAATAAATTGCAATGTCCGTACTGTGAGATGCCTAATACAGCGCTACAGGGAGACAGGATGGACAGCTGATCGTCCGGGTGGCCAATTGATTAATTGTTCAGCAGTCTTATGACTTGGGTGACTGGAGTCTTTGACAATTTTTTGGGCCTTCCTCTGACACCGCCTAGTATATATGTCCTGGATGGCAGGAAGCTTGGCCCCAGCGATGTACTGGGCCGTACGCACTACCCTCTGTAGCGCCTTACGGTCAGATGCCGAGCAGTTGCCATACCAGGCGGTGATGCAACCGGTCAGGATGCTCTCGATGGTGCAGCTGTAGAACCTTTTGAGGATCTCTTTCTCTTGCTTTTGTCCACGTTCTCTCTCCTCTCCTCCTCTCTCTCTCTCTCTCTCTCTCTCTCTCTCTCTCTCTCTCTCTCTGTCTCTCTCTCTCTCTCTGTGTATCTCTCTCTCTCTGCCTCTGTCTCCCCTCTCTCTCTCTCTCTCTCTCTCTCTCTCTCTCTCTCTCTCTCTGTCTCTGTCTCTGTCTCTCTCTGTCTCTGTCTCTCTCTCTCTGTCTCTCTCGGGTCTCTCAGGTCTCTCTCTCTTTCTTTCTCCCTCTTCTCTCTTCTCAGGTCTCTCTCTGTCTGGCTCCTGTCTCTCCTCTCTCTTGGTTGTGTATTCTATGTTAGATCAGTCAGATGATGATAGTTATGATGATATATTGTCTTTGTAACACGTCTTTGTCCGTTAACTAACCACTTTTTATTTCCCTCTTTTTCTGTTCTACTCTGTCACTCGCACCCTCCTCCTCCCCTCCTCCTCCTCTCCTCCTCCCCTCCCTCCCTCCCTCCCTCCCTCCCTCCCTCCCTCCCTCCCTCCCTCCCCTTCTCTCAGCTCTCAAACTGCCTCTGGGGAAAACCACAGTGATGCATTTAGTTGCCAGAGAGACGTTGCCTGAGCCAAACTCCCAAGGTAACCACTTTTCATTTATCCCACCTTCCAGACTTTTAATTCATCCCTTGTTCCTCCCCCTCACACTGAAACACAGTAATAGATTATGCCTTTACTGTAGATGATGGTAGTCCAGTTATTTCTGTTTGTTTAGGAACAGCTAATGATCCATGATGAATATTTCTAACCTATTACCAGTACTATACAATGTAGTAAGACGTGTGTTTCAGTAAGCGTATGCTAAACTATTTAAATAATGACAGATGGTTGTTTTTGTTGCAATGCTACATTTGAGCTGACACTCTTTTTAGAAAAAAGGTAGATTTCTCAACAATATTGCTACTATGTAGTTAAACAGTGTCCTGACTGTGTCCTGACCTCGTCATGACAGTGTCCTGACTGTGTCCTGACTGTGTCCTGACAGTGTCCTGACAGTGTCCTGACCGCCTCCTGACAGTGTCCTGACAGTGTCCTGACCGCCTCCTGACAGTGTCCTGACCGCCTCCTGACAGTGTCCTGACAGTGTCCTGACCGCCTCCTGACAGTGTCCTGACAGTGTCCTGACCGGCTCCTGACTGTGTCCTGACCGCCTCCTGACTGTGTCCTGACCGCCTCCTGACTGTGACCTGACTGTGTCCTGACTGTGTCCAGACAGTCTCCTGACTGTGTCCTGACTGTGTCCTGACCGCCTCCTGACTGTGTCCTGACTGTGTCCTGACTGTGTCCTGACTGTGTCCTGACTGTGTCCTGACCGCCTCCTGACAGTGTCCTGACAGTGTCCTGACCGCCTCCTGACTGTGTCCTGACCGCCTCCTGACTGTGTCCTGACCGCCTCCTGACTGTGTCCTGACTGTGTCCAGACAGTCTCCTGACTGTGTCCTGACTGTGTCCTGACCGCATCCTGACAGCGTGACTTTCTGACCGTGTTCTAACTGTGTTTGACTGTGTGTTGTGTTCCTTCTCAGGTCAGAGGAACAGAGAGAAAACTGGAGAGAGTAACTGCTGTGTCATCCTGTAAATACCACCTCCATCCATCCATCCCTCCCACACCTCCCTCCCTCCCACACCTCCCTCCCTCCATCCCTCCCACACCTCCCTTCCTCCCACTCCTCCCTCCCTCACCCACCTCCATCCCCCATCCCCCAATCCCCACCGCCCCTATCTTGGATCCAACCAACACACTGTCCTGTCCTGCAGTCTCCCTAGAATTCTGCTGCTGCGCGCGCACACACACACACACACACACACACACACACACACACACACACACACACACACACACACACACACACACACACACACACACACACACACACACACACAAAACATTCTGTGTTCCTCATAGCAATACAGTGCACTTGCTCATAAACTGTGTGTGTGTGTGGGCTGGTCTCTCACTCAGACTTAACCACTAAATAAACCCACGCTCCCACCTGCCCCCCCCCCCCCCCCCCCTTCCCCAACACACACACACCCTTTGACCACCCACTTATCCAGATGTGCTGTGTATCTCCCATAGTGCAGCAAAGCATTGACGTGCCTGATCAGAACACACCCACACACACATGCCTGTGTCCTTTTTACCTCCCCCTCTATCACTTGTGTATATGCCCTTAAATCTTACACTAGTGCATTGACAGACCGATCCAGTCTTTTATTCACTCATGATGGTTCTAGCCAATTACTAACAAACACACAAACAAACAGTGTTGTTATTTGGCCATAATATCATGTTGTTGACTGTGTTTTGACAGTCGGTCCTCTCCTCCTTTCTGACCGGTCAGTGTTTTAGATCATTCCTCCGTCAGAACCCTCATCCCCCTTTTCCCCTGAACGAGGAGAAAGAAACTGAACAAGGGGAAGAAAGACAGACAGATCTCCCTTCCCCTTTCCTCCTCACCAGAAAGACAGACAGATCTCCCTTCTTCCCCTTTCCTGCTCACCAGAAAGACAGACAGATCTCCCTTCTTCCCCGTCCCTCCTCACCAGAAAGACAGACAGATCTCCCTTCTTCCCCGTCCCTCGTCACCAGAAAGACAGACAGATCTCCCTTCTTCCCCGTCCCTCGTCACCAGAAAGACAGACAGATCTCTCTTATTTCCCGTTCCTCCTCACCAGAAAGACAGACAGATCTTCCCCTTTCCTCCTCACCAGAAAGACAGACAGATCTTCCCCTTTCCTCCTCACCAGAAAGACAGACAGATCTTCCCCTTTCCTCCTCACCAGAAAGACAGACAGATCTTCCCCTTTCCTCCTCACCAGAAAGACAGACAGATCTCTCTTATTCCCCGTCCCTCCTCACCAGAAAGACAGACAGAATACACCTCCCTCATCCCACATTTTTCCCTGAAAGAATGAAAAGACCGACAGATCTGTTGAATACCTCTAGTGTTGTGATTGGTCGGGTCTGCTTGCCAATCCAAGCCAAGGTAAAGAACCAATCTGAAGTGTTATTTTCTTCCAAATCTCTTTCTTCTTCACTTAAAGAAAGATGTAGGCATAGATTCTTTGCACAACAATGAACGCATGTGCCCCCCCCAGCCCTACCCAGCCCCCCCACCACCACCGAACGACCTGTAAAAAGTTTCTTATTTTACTTAGTATTTTTCCAATGGGAATAATATATATATATAAAAAAAACTAAGGTAACATATGTGTAGAATATATTGAATATAAATATTCTCTAGAACATGATGATGCCTCTAGATCCTGTTGATGCCAGTATATTGATGTTTTTAGTGTTGCTGTGTGCACCATCATTAACTAGCTAGCTTCCTAGACAGAAGTTCAAACTGTCACCTTGCTGATGACGCTACAGTACGTCCCAAATGACACCCTATTTCAGATCTAGTGTGATACTTTTGACCAAGGCCTATAGGACCTGCGAAAGACTAGTGCGGGAGGTGTACCTGCACATCAAGCTGCCTTAAGCTAAAGAAACAGGAGATGGGCTCCTGCCTTATGGGCTTTTCTGGCTCAGACAAGGCTACTTACTTATGTAGGGCCCTGGTCCAAAGTAGTGCACTATATAGGGAAAGGGCCCTGGTCCAAAGTAGTGCACTATATAGGGAATAGGGCCCTGGTCCAAAGTAGTGCACTATATAGTGTGCCATTTAGGGCATAGTCAACTTGTTGTCCTTTAAGCAGCAAAACAGAACCATCCTCCTAATCATTGACATACAGAACTATTTGAAACATTTTTTTATTTCTGTAATTTTTTTCTTTGTATTTTTTTTCTCAACTGTTCATAGTTTAATATAATCCTTGTTTTTTGTTTGTTTTCTCTGTGTTTTATTTTGCTTTGTAAACAGCACTAGGTCTTAAAGGCTCTGTCCCAAATGGCACCCTATTCCCTATATGTTGTACTACTTTTGACCAGGACCCATAAGGCTCTGGTCCAAGGTAGTTCACTATGAAAGGAGATAGGAGGCCAGTTGGGATGTAGCCAAATATGATACTTTATCTTGCTCAGTGATCAGGGTTTCAAGCTGTACAGTGATAATATTGAAAAGCATTTTCTAAATGATTGTAAATAGCACTAATCTAATGCTTATCCCCTATACCCCTCTTCCAAACTTCAAATGGAATAAATCCATCTGTCAACTAAATAAAGATTATTGAAGTGCAGCCATTGATTTATGACTTGATCCATCTATTAACTAAATATAGATTATTGAAGTGCAGCCATTGACTTATGTGATCATTACTCTCATTAAACAATCATTATGCTGCGCCTTGCTACTTGTCCCTGTCTTCTTGTAGTAGCCATCACACACACACACACACACACACACAGACTGCCCTTTGTCCTCTGTAGTGCCACTCGGGGAGCAGACAGACAGACGGAGAGAGAGAAAGGCGTAATCTCTTACAGTAACAGTACCTCCACTCAACACGCCAGTGTGTTTCATTACACCAAGCACAACACAGGACTGTTAGTGATATTACACCACTCACTGACTCACTCAGCCCAAATACTGGCCTACTGTAGTATGTTCTAGAACCCAAATACTGGCCTACTGTAGTCTGTTCTAGAACCCAAATACTGGACTACTGTAGTTTGTTATAGAACCCAAATACTGGCCTACTGTAGTCTGTTATAGAACCCAAATACTGGCCTACTGTAGTCTGTTCTAGAACCCAAATACTGGACTACTGTAGTTTGTTATAGAACCCAAATACTGGCCTACTGTAGTATGTTCTAGAACCCAAATACTGGCCTACTGTAGTCTGTTATAGAACCCAAATACTGGCCTACTGTAGTCTGTTCTAGAACCCAAATACTGGCCTACTGTAGTCTGTTATAGAACCCAAATACTGGCCTACTGTAGTCTGTTATAGAACCAAAATACTGGCCTACTGTAGTCTGTTCTAGAACCCAAATACTGGCCTACTGTAGTCTGTTCTAGAACCCAAATACTGGCCTACTGTAGTCTGTTCTAGAACCCAAATACTGGCCTACTGTAGTCTGTTCTAGAACCCAAATACTGGCCTACTGTAGTCTGTTCTAGAACCCAAATACTGGCCTACTGTAGTCTGTTCTAGAACCCAAATACTGGACTACTGTAGTCTGTTATAGAACCCAAATACTGGCCTACTGTAGTCTGTTCTAGAACCCAAATACTGGCCTACTGTAGTCTGTTTTAGAACCCAAATACTGGCCTACTGTAGTCTGTTCCGGGATTCTTCCAATGGCACTGAGGAGTACACCACATTAGTCACTGGCTTTATCAATAAGTGCATCGAGGACGTCGTCCCCACAGTGACTGTACGTACAGTGCCTTGCAAAAGTATTCACCCCTTGGCATTTTTCCTATTTTGTTGCATTACAACCTGTAATTTAAGTAGAATTTTACTTGGATTTCATGTAATGGACATACACAAAATAGTCCAAATTGGTGAAGTGAAATGAAAAAAAAACAACTTGCCTAAAAAAATTATACAAAATAAAAAACGGAAAAGTGGTGCTTGCATTTGTATTCACCCCCTTTGCTATGAAGCCCCTAAATAAGATCTGGTACAACCTTTAGAAGTCACATAATTAGTTAAATAAAGTCCACCTGTGTGCAATTTAAGTGTCGCATGATCTGTCACATGATCTCAGTATATATACACCTGTTCTGAAATGCCCCAGAGTCTGCAACACCACTAACAAGGGGCACCACTAAGCAAGCGGCACCATGGAGACCGAGGAGCTCTCCAAACAGGTCAGGGACAAAGTTGTGGAGAAGTACAGATCAGGTTTGGGTTATAAAAAAATATTTCAAACTTTGAACATCCCATGGAGCACCCTTAAAATCAATTATTAAAAAATTGAAAGAATATGGCACCACAACAAACCTGCCAATAGAGGGCCGCCCACAAAAACTCACAGACCAGACAAGGAGGGCATTAATCAGAGGGGAAACAAAGAGAACAAAGATAACTCTGAAGGAGCTGCAAAGCTCCACAGCGGAGATTGGAGTATCTGTCCATAGGACCACTTTAAGCCGTACACTCCACAGAGCTGGGCTTTACGGAAGAGTGGCCAGAAAAATCCATTGCTTAAAGAAAAAAATGGTGTTCGCCAAAAGGCATGTGGGAGTCAGCTTTTAGGCCATCAAGGAAAACGCTATGTCTGGTGCAAACCCAACACCTCTCATCACCCTCAGAACACCATCCCCACAGTGAAGAATGGTGGTGGCAGCATCATGCTGTGGGGATGTTTTTCATCGGCAGGGACTGGGAAACTGGTCAGAATTGAAGGAATGATGGATGGCGCTAAATCCATGGAAATTCTTGAGGGAAACGTGTTTCAGTCTTCCAGAGATTTGAGACTGTGATGGAGGTTCACCTTCCAGCTGAACAATGACCCTAAGCATACTGCTAAAGCAACATTCCAGTGGTTTAAGGGGAAACATTTAAATGTCTTGGAATGGCCTAGTCAAAGTACAGACCCCAATCAAATTGAGAATCTGTGGTATGACTTAAAGATTGCTGTACACCAGCGGAACCCATCCAACTTGAAGGAGCTGGAGCAGTTTTGCCTTGAAGAATGGGCAAAAATCCCAGTGGCTAGATGTGCCAAGCTTATAGAGACATACCCAAAGAGACTCACAGCTGTAATTGCTGCAAAAGGTGGCTCTACAAAGTATTGACTTTGGGGGGAGGTGAGTAGTTGTGCACGCTCAAGTTTTCTGTTTTTTAATAAAAAATATTAAATAAAAAATATTTAGCATCTTCAAAGGGGTAGGCATGTGTAAATCAAATGATACAACCCCCCCCCCCCCCCCCCCCCCCCAAATCTATTTTAATTCCAGGTTGAAAGGCAACAAAATAGGAAAAATGCCAAGGGGGTGAATACTTTCACAAGCCACTGTACATACGCCAACCAGAAGCCATGGATTACAGGCAACATTCGCACTGAGCTAAAGGGGCATCTTTCAAGGTGCGGGACTCTAACCCGGCTTATAAGAAATCCTGCTATGCCCTCCGACGAACCATCAGACAGGCGAAGCGCCAATACAGGACTAAGATTGAATCGTACTACAACGGCTCCGATGCTCGTCAGATGTGGCAGGGCCTGCAAACTATTACAGACTACAAAGGGAAGCACAGCCGCGAGCTGCCCAGTGACACGAGCCTACCAGATGAGCTTAATAACTTCTATGCTCGCTTCGAGGCAAGCAACACTGAGGCATGCATGAGAGCATCAGCTGTTCCGGACGACTGTGTGATCATGCTCTCCGTAGCCGATGTGAGTAAGACCTTTAAACAGGTCAACATTCACAAGGCAGCGGGGCCAGACGGATTACCAGGACGTGTGCTCCGGGCATGTGCTGACCAACTGGCAGGTGTCATCACTGACATTTTCAACATGTCCCTGATTGAGTCTGTAATATATCTACATGCTTCAAGCAGACCACCATAGTCCCTGTGCCCAAGAGCACTAATGTAACCTGCCTAAATGGCTACAGACCCATAGCACTCACGTCCGTAGCCATGAAGTGCTTTGAAAGGCTGGTAATGGCTCAAATTAACACCATTATCCCAGAAACCCTAGACCCACTCCAAATACTGGCCTAGTCTCGTCTGTTATACAATCCAAATACTGGCCTAGTCTAGTCTGTTATAGAACCCAAATACTGGCCTAGTCTAGTCTGTTATACAATCCAAATACTGGCCTAGTGTAGTCTGTTATACAATCCAAATACTGGCCTAGTCTAGTCTGTTATACAATCCAAATACTGGCCTAGTGCAGTCTGTTATACAATCCAAATACTGGCCTAGTGCAGTCTGTTATAGAACCCAAATACTGGCCTAGTGTAGTCTGTTATACAATCCAAATACTGGCCTAGTCTAGTCTGTTATAGAACCCAAATACTGGCCTAGTGTAGTCTGTTATACAATCCAAATACTGGCCTAGTGCAGTCTGTTATACAATCCAAATACTGGCCTAGTGCAGTCTGTTATACAATCCAAATACTGGCCTAGTGCAGTCTGTTATACAATCCAAATACTGGCCTAGTCTAGTCTGTTATAGAACCCAAATACTACTCTACTGTACTCTATTTTAGAATTGTCATACGTCCCGGACACACTAAACAAAGGACATAGCCATATTCAAGGGACAACTCAGGGCCTCCTGAACCACAGGGACATTTCGACAGTGCAGTGCGCTTGGCGACATCACGCCTTTGATTTAATCCCGGCATAAATTGGTCTCTGCTCGGTTTGGCCCTCTGTGGATAATGTCAGCCACCCCTGGTGTAGGGACAACTACTACTCAAAGAGAAACATTGAGCTAGTAGAGTAGGCCTGGAGAGAGTTTTCAGTTTCCCAAATGGCACCCTATTCCCTTTGTATGGAATAGGGTGCCACTACTTTAGACCAGGGCACTATAATCCCATTATAGTGCACTACTTTAAACCAGGGGCCCATAGGGATCTGGTCAGAAGTAGTGCACTAGATAGGGAAGAGGGTGCCATTTGGGGCGCAGATATTTTGGAGAGAGTCTGCAATAGTCTGTTGTCCTCCCTTTCATAACGTACCTCACACTGTTAGTAGTCTGTTGTCCTCCCTGTCATAACGTACCTCACACTGTTAGTAGTCTGTTGTCCTCCCTGTCATAACGTACCTCACACTGTTAGTAGTCTGTTGTCCTCGTTGTCATAGCGTACCTCACACTGTTAGTAGTCTGTTGTCCTCCCTGTCATAACGTACCTCACACTGTTAGTAGTCTGTTGTCCTCCCTTTCATAACGTACCTCACACTGTTAGTCTGTTGTCCTCCCTGTCATAACGTACCTCACACTGTTAGTAGTCTGTTGTCCTCCCTGTCATAACGTACCTCACACTGTTAGTAGTCTGTTGTCCTCCCTGTCATAACGTACCTCACACTGTTAGTAGTCTGTTGTCCTCCCTGTCACAACGTACCTCACACTGTTAGTAGTCTGTTGTCCTCCCTGTCATAACGTACCTCACACTGTTAGTAGTCTGTTGTCCTCCCTTTCATAACGTACCTCACACTGTTAGTAGTCTGTTGTCCTCCCTGTCACAACGTACCTCACACTGTTAGTAGTCTGTTGTCCTCCCTGTCATAACGTACCTCACACTGTTAGTAGTCTGTTGTCCTCCCTGTCATAACGTACCTCACACTGTTAGTCTGTTGTCCTCCCTGTCATAACGTACCTCACACTGTTAGTAGTCTGTTGTCCTCGTTGTCATAACGTACCTCACACTGTTAGTAGTCTGTTGTCCTCGTTGTCATAACGTACCTCACACTGTTAGTCTGTTGTCCTCCCTGTCATAACGTACCTCACACTGTTAGTAGTCTGTTGTCCTCCTTGTCATAACGTACCTCACACTGTTAGTAGTCTGTTGTCCTCCCTTTCATAACGTACCTCACACTGTTAGTAGTCTGTTGTCCTCCCTGTCATAACGTACCTCACACTGTTAGTCTGTTGTCCTTCCTGTCACAACGTACCTCACACTGTTAGTAGTCTGTTGTCATAACATACCTCACACTGTTAGTAGTCTGTTGTCCTCCTTGTCATAACGTACCTCACACTGTTAGTAGTCTGTTGTCCTCGTTGTCATAACGTACCTCACACTGTTAGTAGTCTGTTGTCCTCGTTGTCATAACGTACCTCACACTGTTAGTCTGTTGTCCTTCCTGTCACAACGTACCTCACACTGTTAGTAGTCTGTTGTCATAACGTACCTCACACTGTTAGTAGTCTGTTGTCCTCCCTGTCATAACATACCTCACACTGTTAGTCTGTTGTCCTCCCTGTCATAACGTACCTCACACTGTTAGTAGTCTGTTGTCCTCCCTTTCATAACGTACCTCACACTGTTAGTAGTCTGTTGTCCTCCCTGTCATAACGTACCTCACACTGTTAGTAGTCTGTTGTCCTCCCTGTCATAACGTACCTCACACTGTTAGTAGTCTGTTGTCCTCCCTGTCATAACGTACCTCACACTGTTAGTAGTCTGTTGTCCTCCCTGTCATAACGTACCTCACACTGTTAGTAGTCTGTTGTCCTCGTTGTCATAGCGTACCTCACACTGTTAGTAGTCTGTTGTCCTCGTTGTCATAATGTACCTCACACTGTTAGTCTGTTGTCCTCCCTGTCATAACGTACCTCACACTGTTAGTAGTCTGTTGTCCTTCCTGTCACAACGTACCTCACACTGTTAGTCTGTTGTCCTTCCTGTCACAACGTACCTCACACTGTTAGTCTGTTGTCCTCCCTGTCATAACGTACCTCACGCTGTGCGAGTGATCTTGTTGTTTTGTAACCAGTTGTTTCACTATGCCGCTGTGATTTCATTTAAGCGTCACTAATCGTGTGGAGAAGCTGGCATTAGGTGACTGGGACTGGGTGTGTGGTCCCTGAAGTTATTATCACATTGTACTTATTTATGGCGGTGCTGAAATGGATTACTGTGACAATGTGATCACGGACAGTAAATCTCACATGGTGTGTGTGTGGGTCTCTGCTTCACGGTGTGTGTGTGTGTGTCTCTGCTTCATTGTGTGTGTGTGTGTGTGTGTCTCTGCTTCACGGTGTGTGTGTGTGTGTCTCTGCTTCATTGTGTGTGTGTGTGTGTGTATGTGTGTGTGTGTGTGTGTGTGTGTGTGTGTGTCTGCTTCACGGTGTGTGTGTGTGTGTGTCTCTGCTTCATTGTGTGTGTGTGTGTGTGTGTCTCTGCTTCACGGTGTGTGTGTGTGTGTGTCTCTGCTTCATTGTGTGTGTGTGTGTGTGTGTGTGTGTGTGTGTGTCTCTGCTTCACGGTGTGTGTGTGTGTGTGTGTGTGTGTCTCTGCTTCATTGTGTGTGTGTGTGTGTGTCTCTGCTTCATTGTGTGTGTGTGTGTGTGTGTGTGTGTGTGTGTGTGTGTGTGTGTGTGTGTGTGTGTGGGCGGGGGGGGGGGGGGGGGGGGGTGTTGACACCATAGTGTTTTTTAAGGTCAGCTAGTGACACTCCCTCCTGTGAACAAACCTCCATTGTGCTGCTGATAATAATGTAATCATTGTGTATGTGTTTATATCCAAAGCAGTGAACACATAGGGCTATTGACTGGTATTTGTAACCTGACATACACTACCTGATTGCACCAGAAGTGATTCATCCATTTGACTTGAATTGACTCTATGAGGCCATCTGAACCACTTTCATGTTCCAGTGGTTTATACTCAGGCCAGGATTCAGCGTCAGCGCAGCTTTTAAAAGCAACGTTCCCGAGTTAGCGTGGACCACATTCACAATAAATGCTGCATCTGTCTGATATTACCTTTTAGAGAGGGCATCCCACTGAATTCCAGACCTACTTTAAGCCCACACACAATGTAATGTTGTTGGTAGGTGGTAGCACCAAACTCCAGCTAATGTGCTCTGTCTTCATCAGCAGTGATCACAGGATTCATACTGGCAGGTAATGTATGCATTAGTATCTGGCGCCATCTTCTGGCTAGAACATGGTATGACTCTGAGTGAGAATTAAATAGAAGACCAGCAGCGGGCTTTTTGTAAGGAGTTTTATAGAGATAGCCCCTGTTCATTAGACATTATCAATATAAAAAAATAAAACATGTCAAAATTATAATCAATACTGGTTGAGACAGACAACACAAGCAGAGGGCTTTTTGAAAATGAGATTTATAAAGATACTATTTGAATGTCTAGTTTCATCTCATTATATTCTTGGAGAGTAGTAGTGTCTAACAAAGCCAGAGCGATAAGACGACTCTGTAGCCTATACAAGTCATATTTTTAAGGGGAAACAGATATTTTACACTGTGTGCGAGTGTCATTGAGTGATAACAGTGTTGGGTTTAGTGTGTTATAACATGTTATAGCCCTGAATTAAACTGCTATAGCCCTGAATGAACATGTTATAGCCCTGAATTAAACTGCTATAGCCCTGAATGAACATGTTATAGCCCTGAATTAAACTGCTATAGCCCTGAATGAACATGTTATAGCCCTGAATTAAACTGCTATAGCCCTGAATGAACATGTTATAGCCCTGAATTAAACTGCTATAGCCCTGAATGAACATGTTATAACCCCGAATTAACATGTTATAACCCTGAATTAACATGTTATAGCCCTGAATTAAACTGCTATAGCCCTGAATTAACATGTTATAGCCCTGAATTAAACTGCTATAGCCCTGAATGAACATGTTATAACCCTGAATTAACATGTTATAACCCTGAATGAACATGTTATAGCCCTGAATGAACATGTTATAACCCTGAATTAACATGTTATAGCCCTGAATGAACATGTTATAGCCCTGAATTAAACTGCTATAGCCCTGAATGAACATGTTATAACCCTGAATTAACATGTTATAGCCCTGAATGAACATGTTATAACCCTGAATTAACATGTTATAACCCTGAATTAACATGTTATAACCCCGAATTACCATGTTATAACCCTGAATTAACATGTTATAGCCCTGAATGAACATGTTATAGCCCTGAATTAAACTGCTATAGCCCTGAATGAACATATTATAACCCTGAATTAACATGTTATAACCCTGAATGAACATGTTATAGCCCTGAATGAACATGTTATAACCCTGAATTAACATGTTATAGCCCTGAATGAACATGTTATAGCCCTGAATTAAACTGCTATAGCCCTGAATGAACATGTTATAACCCTGAATGAACATGTTATAGCCCTGAATGAACATGTTATAACCCTGAATTAACATGTTATAGCCCCGAATTAAACTGCTATAGCCCTGAATGAACATGTTATAACCCTGAATGAACATGTTATAACCCTGAATTAACATGTTATAACCCCGAATTAACATGTTATAACCCTGAATTAACATGTTATAACCCCGAATTAACATGTTATAACCCTAAATTAACATGTTATAACCCCGAATTAACATGTTATAACACTGAATTAACATGTTATAACCCTGAATTAACATGTTATAGCCCTGAATTAACATGTTATAACCCTGAATTAACATGTTATAGCCCTGAATTAACATGTTATAGCCCTGAATTAACATGTTATAACCCTGATTTTAACATGTTATAACCCTGAATTAACATGTTATAACCCTGAATTAACATGTTATAGCCCTGAATTAACATGTTATAACCCTGAATTAACATGTTATAACCCTGATTTTAACATGTTATAACCCTGATTTTAACATGTTATAACCCTGAATTAACATGTTATAGCCCTGAATTAACATGTTATAACCCCGAATTAACATGTTATAACCTAACCCTTCATTTAGTGATAACAGACACAGTGTTGAGTTTACTCGGTTCTGTCTGGCTGTTCCTCCAGCCCTGTCTCCAGCGCCCCAGGATGGCTCTGATTTCCTTGGTCCTGAAGCTATAGATGAACGGGTTGGCCAACGGCGGGAACAGGCTGTGGAATAGAATAGGTACTTTAGAAGAAGACTACTTTACTTTGTCGGTTGTCACAGAAACACAATAATATTTTCCCTTTAAAATCTCTACAGGATCAGTGCCCCCCCCCCCCCCCCACCCCCCCCACGGGACGGTTGAGCTAACGTAGGCTAATGTGATTAGCATGAGGTTGTAAGTAACAAGAACATTTCCCAGGACATAGACATATCTATGGGCAGAACGCAAAAATTCTTGTTTATCTAACTGCACTGTCCAATTTGCAGAAGCTATTACAGTGAAATAATACCAGGCTATTGTTTGAGGAGAGTGCACAGTTATGAATTTGAAAATGTATTAATAAACCAATTAGTCACATTTGTGCAGTCTTGATGCAACATTTTGAACAGAAATGCAATGGTTCATTGAATCAGTCTAAAATTTTGCACATACACTGCTGCCATCAAGCGGCCAAAATCTAAATTGCGCCAAACCTGGAATAGTACATTATGGCCTTTCTCTTGCATTTCAAAGACAATGGAACAAAAAAACTTCAGTGTTTCCTTTCAAATGATATCAAGAATATGCATATCCATGCTTCAGGTCCTGAGCTACAGGCAGTTAGATTTGGGTATGTCATTTTAGGCAAAAATGTAAAAAAAGGGTCCGATCCTTAAGAGGACAGTGACTTAATCAAGGGCACAACAAGTAGTGGTTCCTTCCACACTTTTTCATCGCCGGCCCGGGACTTGAACCAGCAACCTTTGGGATCCTGGTCCACCTCTCTAATCTGTGGTTTACCTACCTGTAGAAAATGGTGAGGCCGATGCGGAGATCAGGGGTCATGGTCAGGTTGGGGATGTAGGGTGCAGCGTACACTGTGAAGCGGGGGATGTAGTAAATAAGGATGATACAGCCCTGAGTAGCACAGGTAGAGAAGGTCTTCAGCCTGCCCTGGGTTAAAGAGGGGAGAGTAGTGGGTTAGAGGAAAGGTTTAGTTTAGATAAGAATGATACAGCCCAGGTTGAGAAGGTCTTCAGCCTGCCCTGGGTTAGAGAGGGGAGAGTAGTGGGTTAGAGGAAAGGTTTAGTTTAGATAAGAATGATACAGCCCAGGTTGAGAAGGTCTTCAGCCTGCCCTGGGTTAGAGAGGGGAGAGTAGTGGGTTAGAGGAAAGGTTTAGTTTAGATAAGAATGATACAGCCCAGGTTGAGAAGGTCTTCAGCCTGCCCAGGGTTAGAGAGGGGAGAGATGGAGAAATGTTTTCAGTGGGTTAGGGTTAGGAGAGAGTAGTTAAAATGAGGGACACGGACAGGACAGGAAACACACACTCTGCCACTCCTCCCACCCAGACGCCCTGCATCCCCCACCCATCCAGACCCCCTGCACTCGCTACCCCTCCTACCACCCAGCCCCCCTGCACCCCCATCCCCTGAATTCTGACCTGTGTGTTAGCCATGCGCATCACGGTGACGATGATGTTGACATAGGAGAAGATGATGATGCAGAAGGGGACGAGGAGCACAAAATAGGCTGCGCCAATGGAGCTGCCCTGGATCGCCGCCATGTCGGAGCAGGACAGTTTAGTCAGGGACACAGCGTCACAGTAGGCATGGAGAATTTGGTTGGGACCACAGAATGCTACTTTCTGGGAGATAAAACACACACAAAAAAAAGTAATTGTCAATTTGTCAAATGTATTCAGAAAGCCCTTTTTACATTAGCAGTACATAACCCGGCCTAGACCCCAAAGAGCGTCACAGTTAATATGAAGGAGCAGGTTGGGCCCACCAAATGCTACTTTCTGGGAGGTGAAGCAAGGACACGTTTAGAGGAGATGCTGTGTAATTCTCAATCAATACCATTTATTTATAAAGGGTCCTTTTTACATCAGCAATGTCCTTTAAACAGTAACCTAGACTACAAAGAGAAAACTGAATCCGAATGGCAAGGAAAAACTCCCTAAAAGGAGGACAATGGTCAAAGGACCATAGGCCCATTCTCTTCTGGCTGCAGCACATGTTTTATTGTCAAAGTTTCAAGTTTAAATGTCACAAGTACAGTGAAAGGCCTTTCTTGCGAACTACAGTACAAAAACCCAACAATGCAGTCATCAATATCAATGTAGCACTAAAAATAACAAGGTAGAACAAAAACACAGGAGAAATAAACACAAGAAATATGAAGAGAAGAATATAATAAGCTGTATATGCATTCCAATACCATGTTTGCAATGTGCAGGGATCCTGGAGGGGTTAGATATGTATAGAGGTGAGGTGGCATCAGGATATATCATAAACATAGTAGCAGCCGTGGACCTGATTTGATTGGGAGTGTGTGTACGTGTGTGTGTGTACTATGTATGTGTGCATGTTATGTGTCTGTTGGAGTGTGTGTGAGTGCGTACTCCTGTGATTGGGTATAGAGAAAATAATCAAATACAAAACGTTTGTACTTCGGCAAAAAAAATGCCTACGTTCGTTTGTTTATTTATTATTATTATAAAATGTTTTTGTGGAGGGGGTACTTAAAGAATATGTATATTTAACCTTCATTTAACTAGGCAAGCCAGTTAAGAACACATTTTTATTTCCAATGACGGCCTACCACGGCCAAACCCGGACGATGCTGGGTCAATTGTGAAAAATATATGCCAATTTGATTTACTTAGACTTTTTTTTATTTAACAGTAGTGCCCTGGAACATTGTTTTGTGATGTGTTTCCTTGGTGAACTCTTTGCTGCAAACATTCTCGGCCTGTTAGGCCCTCTTATAGCTGTGGTAACACTCATTATACATTATTTTATCAATCCAGTACCCTGGTGAAGTCTAGGGTGCCGATGGCAGGTGAGACTGTGGCTGCCATCCAGGAGAAGACTGTTAGACCACTCATTATCTGGTTGGTCATCAACATAGGGTATCTAGAGAGGGTGATGGAAAGAGAGAGAGAGTGGGGGGGTGGGAGAGGACCGCAAAAAATGATGAAATACTTTCCCCACTAACACACTTTATTTATTTTGCATCAATAAAATCATAACGCATAATATGTGCTGCTGTCGTTGTTACCTGAGAGGGTGACAGATAGCCAGGTATCGGTCCATAGCCATGGTCAACATGATGAGAGAGTTGAGCGTTCCAAAGTAGTGGATCATTTGTTCCTGGAACAGACAGGTATGGAAGGAGATCCTCCCATCGTCCCACCACCACCGAGCTATCACTTTGGGAAGGGCCACTGTGGCAAAACCTGGAAAGGAGGGGAGGGGAAGGGAACGGAGAGGAGAGAGGAGAAAAGAAGAGCAGAGAGAAGAGAGAGGAGGAGAGAGGGGAAGAGGGAGGGGAGGGGGGGAAGGGAGAGGAGAGCGGAACAAAGAGGAGCAGAGAGAGGAGAGAGGAGAGGGGGGGAGAGGAGAGCGGAACAAAGAGGAGCAGAGAGAGGAGAGGGGGGAGAGGAGAGCGGAACAAAGAGGAGCAGAGAGAGGAGAGGGGAGGAGAGGAGAGGACAGAGGAGAGCAGAGAAAAGAGCAGCAGAGAGAGGAGAAGAGTTGAGAGAGGAGGAGAGAGGGGATAAGGGAGGGAAGGGAAGGGAAGGGAAGGGAGAGGAGAGCGGGGATGAGAGAAGAAGATGGGAGATGGGAGGAGAAAGGAGAAGAGTGGAGACCATGCTAGACTATTGAGAAAGACAGGCATGGAATGAAATGCTCCTGTTGTCCCACCAGCACCAGGCTATCACCTAGAGCAGGGCCATTGTGGAAACATTCTGGGCCCCTTGTTCTAGCTTCTGTCTCTGAGAGGGAAACGGAACACAGCAGCCCTGTTTAAATGCTCATCCTTTTTTTGTAAGTAATCACTGATTGATTACAGATCTGTACATTACTGTCTGATGTCAGAGAGGGACTCTCCACATGATTAAAGAAGGAGGGACACATATGAGACACATTTTAACAGGACACTCTTTCTCTCATGACCTCTCCTCTCTCATTAATACCTGAGCACCAGCAAGACACATTTAAACTCCATCGGCAGTCACATTGGGGAAGGAGAGAAAGAAAGAGATAGTGTACACATTTGAATATTCTACCACGACCCCTTACCTATATCTAACAGTGCCATGCTGAGTATCTTACCTATATCTGACAGAGCCAGGCTGAGTATCTTACCTATATCTGACAGAGCCAGGCTGAGTATCTTACCTATATCTGACAGAACCAGGCTGAGTATCTTACCTATATCTGACAGAGCCAGGCTGAGTATCTTACCTTTATCTGACAGTGCCAGGCTGAGTATCTTACCTATATCTGACAGAACCAGGCTGAGTATCTTACCTATATCTGACAGAGCCAGGCTGAGTATCTTACCTATATCTGATAGTGCCAGGCTGAGTATCTTACCTATATCTGACAGAGCCAGGCTGAGTATCTTACCTATATCTGACAGAGCCAGGCTGAGTATCTTACCTATATCTGACAGAGCCAGGCTGAGTATCTTACCTATATCTGACAGAGCCAGACTGAGTATTTTACCTATATCTGACAGAGCCAGACTGAGTATTTTACCTATATCTGACAGAGCCAGACTGAGTATCTTACCTATATCTGACAGAGCCAGGCTGAGTATCTTACCTATATCTGACAGAGCCAGACTGAGTATTTTACCTATATCTGACAGAGCCAGACTGAGTATCTTACCTATATCTGACAGAGCCAGGCTGAGTATCTTACCTATATCTGACAGAGCCAGGCTGAGTATCTTACCTATATCTGACAGAGCCAGGCTGAGTATCTTACCTATATCTGACAGAGCGTCTGCTAAATGACTTAAATGTAAATGTAAATGTAGAGCCAGACTGAGTATCTTACCTATATCTGACAGAGCCAGGCTGAGTATCTTACCTATATCTGACAGTGCCAGGCTGAGTATCTTACCTATATCTGACAGAGCCAGGCTGAGTATCTTACCTATATCTGACAGAACCAGGCTGAGTATCTTACCTATATCTGACAGAACCAGGCTGAGTATCTTACCTATATCTGACAGAGCCAGGCTGAGTATCTTACCTATATCTGACAGAGCCAGGCTGAGTATCTTACCTATATCTGACAGAGCTAGGCTGAGTATCTTACCTATATCTGACAGAACCAGGCTGAGTATCTTACCTATATCTGACAGAACCAGGCTGAGTATCTTACCTATATCTGACAGAGCCAGGCTGAGTATCTTACCTATATCTGACAGTGCCAGACTGAGTATCTTACCTATATCTGACAGAGCCAGACTGAGTATCTTACCTATATCTGACAGAGCCAGGCTGAGTATATTACCTATATCTGACAGTGCCAGGCTGAGTATCTTACCTATATCTGACAGAGCTAGGCTGAGTATCTTACCTATATATGACAGAGCCAGCCTGAGTATTTTACCTATATCTGACAGTGCCAGGCTGAGTATCTTACCTATATCTGACAGTGCCAGGCTGAGCATGATGATGTACATGGGTTTCTGCAGGCTGCGCTCCAGGGCAAACAGCACCACCAGCAGGATGTTCCCCACCACCGTGGTCACATAGATGAAGAAGAAGAACCAGGCCACCAGCTGGTAGAAGGATGGATGGAGCCCCGGGAAGCCCACGATCACAAACTCTGACACACGCGTGTAGTTCTCATTCACCTCAAACATACTGTCCTGGGAAGGTGGGGGGATGGAGGAGGAGAGATAAAGCCTTTTACAATCCTTACCACCCAAGTTAGAGAGAGAGATAATGAGTGAGAGAGAGAGATAACGAGTGAGAGAGAGAGAGAGAGAGAGATGCTGAAGACCCTGGAGGATCCCTCTTCATCCTTACCTCCCAGGTTAGAGAGAGACTGAGTGACATATAAAGTGACATATATATAAAGAGAGAGATCCATCTCTCCATCCTTACAATCACCTAAAATGGAGGGAGTAAGAGAGAGATAGGAACATTTAAATAAAAAAGAGAGATCCTGGAGACCTTACATCCTCCATCATTACCTCCTAAGATGGAGAGAGTAATAGAGAGATAGTTAGAGAGAGAGTTACATAAAAGAGAACAGAGACAGACAAGACAAACAAGCCATGTTTAATTCCATGGACATATAATCTATTCATTCTATGTCTATGTTTTGTTATATTCCCAGCAAATCCTTATGCATAGAGATGTTGAAGACCCTGGATGATCTCTCTCTCCATCCTTGACTCCTAAAATGGAGAGAGTAATAGAGAGATAGTTATAGAGAGTTACATAAAAGAGAGAGATGTTGAATACCCTTGATGATCTCTCTCCCTCTCTCTCTCCCTCCCTCTCTCCCTCTCTCCCTCTCTCCATCCTTACCTCCTTCCCAACCAGTGGCCCCAGAGGTGTGTGGCGTTAGCCGTTCTCTACCTTCCAACTTTATACCCAACATGCCCTCTGACAAGACAGCCAGCAGCCAATCAGAGACCTCCACCTTGGTGATGTCATCATTCTCACCTCAATCATGATGTCAATCACAGAACGTTTTCATCCCTGGCCATCTCTCAAGTTCTCTCTATCTTTTTTTGTAGAAAAGTAAGTGGACACCCCTTCAAGTTAGTGAATTGGGCTTTTTCAGCCACACCTGTTGCTGACAGGAGTATAAAATCGAGCACACAGCCATGCAATCTCCACAGACAAACATTGTTAGTAGAATGGCCTTACTGAAGAGCTCAGTGACTTTCAACATGGCACCGTCATAGGATGCCACCTTTCCAACAAGTCAGTTCGTCAACTGTCTGCCCTCCTCGAGCTGCCCTGGTGAACTGTAAGTGCTGTTATTGTGAAGTGGAAACATCTAGGAGCATCAACAGCTGGAGTGGTGTAAAGCTCGCCACCATTGGACTTTGGAGCAGTGGAAACTCGTTTTCTGGAGTTATGAATCACGCTTCACCAACTGACAGTCCAACGGACGAATCTGGGTTTGGCAGATGCCAGAAGAACGCTACCTGGCCCAATGCATAGTGCCAACTGTTAACTGTTCAGCTGTTAACAAGAAAACCATTCATATGGGTTATTCATTACATTTCTGTGGATACTTCATGGGATTTATTTAACATTGACATTGGATTAGAAAAGATAATCTAGCATAAAAAAGACTTAATTTTAACCACAAAACGTCTTTATATGAATAAATTATTTAAATGTATTTTATTCTGCTTTTGCTTCTTTTGGGTGACGACGTCCTTTAGCTTGTAGGCCATGGCAGCCCTTAATGAGGCCTTGTCCACCCCCTCAAAACATCTCTGAACATTAGCTGAAAGTAAAATAAAATAAACATTAATCATGACATATCATTTGAATAATTCACAGTCACACTCTTACATTCCTAATCTATGAAAGCAATGTTATTAGGGAGCTCTACATCTTGAACGATGTTTTGATTTCCTGCCCGACACGGAGGACACCGCCATCTCCTCCCTGGTGAAGAGCACCTCCATCAGGTCTTGCATCATCCTTTTGAAGCTTGTTTTATTGATCAGTGACATCTTTTCCATGGCCACCTGAACGCCAAAGCCCAGATCAACTTATGATTTAAGAAACAGATCACATGTTGTTATTGTTTTCCAATAACTCATGAGCTCTATAGTGATCTGTTAGTAGAAATTTGAACTTCAATTATTAATTTGATTTGATTAAGTTATATTTTATTTTTAACTTTATCTTTAACTTTGATTCTTAGTTGAGATGGACATGTGAATCCAACATATACATGATTAATTTGTCGACATACAGGAATTAAAACCAGACTAAATCAGTGGCACAAAATATACATTTCCTTCAATTGTTGATATTTGGTTGTGTTGACAACCAAACACAACTCAATATCACTTTTGCAATACAGTAAATAGCCTATTAATGTGTCAACAAGTTAACAAATGATATATTGGATTCGAGTCTCCAACTAAACCAAAAATAAAAGCAAAGAATATGATTAAGTTAGTGGCTCAGATGAAACTATCCAAGCATTAGATATAGTTCAAATGTTGATATGTTCAACCAAAACACTATTCAATATTACTTTTTTTATACAATAAATAATCTGAAGTCTAGGCTATTTTTACAAACTAATGTAACAGTATTTATTCAACCTTAAAATGAGCAATGCATCCATGGCCACATTCTGAGGTAACTGTAACAGGGCGGTAGGTCGCCTAGAGGTTAACAGCATTGGGCCAGTAACTAAAAGCTTGCTGGTTTGAATGCCCAAACGCGCGGCAAGGTAGAAAAATCTGCCAGTCTGCCCTTGAGCAAGGCAGTTAACCCCCAACAACAACAACCGGGTGCTGATGACGTGGATGTCGGTTAAGTCAACCCCCCCCCCCCCTCTGATTCAGAGGGGTTGGGTTAAATGCGGAAGACACATTTTGGTTGAATGCATTCAGTTGTGCAAATGACCAGGTATCCCCCTTTCCCTAACTATTATTGTCTTCTGAAGTAATCAAAGAGAGCATGTTCACGAGAGACTACGGTGTTGGGAAAGCTTTTACATAATGAATAGAGCCCTAAGTTGTATAAATACAAAATATCTGACATTGTATTCCCATTTGAACATTGTTGAGCTTTTTAAATTCAATTCTGCCTTTTTTTTGTTGTAAAGGTTTAAATCTCATTGATCAACATCTCAACCAAATCCTCAGCAATCTACACACAATAACCCATAATGACAAAGTGAAAACAGGTTTTTGACATTTTTGCAAATGTATTAAAAATAAAAAACAGTAGTACCTTATTTACATAAGTATTCAGACCCTTTGCTATGAGACTTGAAATTGAGCTCAGGTGCATCCTGTTTCCATTGATCATCCTTGAGATGTTTTTACAACTTGATTGGAGTCCAGCTGTGGTAAACATGATTTGTAAAGACACACACTTGTCTATATAAGGTCTCAGAGACAGCATTGAAGGACCCCAAGAACACAGTGGCCTCCATCATTCTTCCTAGAGCTGGCTTGTAGCGCTACTTAATGTGAGTCTGGAAGGAGAGTTCACTGTCTAACCAGACACCTAGGTATTTGTAGTTGTCCACATATTCTAGGTCAGAGTAGAGTAGTGATGCTGGACGGGCGGGCAGGTGTGGGCAGCGACCGGTTGAAGAGCATGCATTTAGTTTAACTTGCATTTAAGAGCAGTTGGAGGCCACGGAAGGAGTGTTGTATGGCATTGAAGATCGTCTGGAGGTTAGTTAACACAGTGTCCAAAGACGAGCCAGAAGTATACAGAATGGTGTCATCTGCGTAGAGGTGGATCAGAGAATCACCAGCATCAAGAGCGACATCATTGATGTATACAGAGAAAAGAGTCTGCCCGAGAATTGAACCCTGTGGTACCCCCATAGAGACTGCCAGAGGTCCGGACAACAGGCTCTCCAATTTGACACACTGAACTCTATCAGATAAGTAGTTGGTGAACCAGGCGAGGCAGTCATTTGATAGACCAAGGCTGTTGAGTCTGCCGATAAGAATGTGGTGACTGACAGAGTCGAAAGCCTTGGCCAGGTCGATTAATACGGCTGCACAGTATTGTCTTTTATTGATGGCAGTTATGATATCGTTTAGGACCTTTAGCGTGGCTGAGATGCACCCATGACCAGCTCGGAACCAGATTGCATAGCGGAGAAGGTATGGTGTGATTCGAAATGGTCGGTGATCTGTTTGTTAACTTGGCTTTCGAAGACCTTAGAAAGGCTTTCCAATATTGCGGCAGATGATTTTAGAAAGAGAGGGTCCAGATTGTCTAGCCCAGCTGATTTGTAGGGGTCCAGATATTGCAGCTCTTTCAGAACATCAGCTATCTGGAGAAATGGTGAAGGCTTGGGCAAATTGCTGTGGGGGGTGCAGAGCTGTTGACCTGGGTAGGGGTAGCCAGGTGGAAAGCATGGCCAGCCGTTGATAAATGCTTATTGAAATTCTCAGTTATCGTGGATTTATCGGTGGTGACAGTGTTTCCTAGCCTCAATGCAGTTGGCAGCTGGGAGGTGCTCTTATTTTCCATCGACTTTACAGTGTTCCAGAACTTTTTGGAGTTTGTGCTACAGGATGCAAATTTTGTTTGAAAAAGCTAGCCTTTGCTTTCCTAACTGCCTGTACGCCACAGGATGTTTTTGTGCTGGTCAAGGGCAGTCAAGTCTGGAGTGAACCAAGTGCTATATCTGTTCCTGGTTCTACATTTTTTAAACGGGGCATGCTTATTTAAGATGGTGAGGAAAGCACTTTTAAAGAATAACCAGGCATCTTCTACTGACGGAATGGTGTCAATATCCTTCCAGGATTCCCGGGCCAGGTCGATTAGAAAGGCCTGCTCGCTGAAATGTTTTAGGGAGCGTTTGACAGTGATGAGGGGTGGTCGTTTGACCGCAGACCCATTACGGACGTAGGCAATGAGGCAGTGATCACTGAGATCCTGTTTGAAGACAGCAGAGGTGTATTTAGAGGGTAGGTTGGTCAGGATGATATCTATGAGGGTGCCCGTGTTTACAGATTTGGGATTGTACCTGGTAGGTTCATTGATAATTTGTGTGAGATTGAGGGCATCTAGCTTAGATTGTAGTACTGCCGGGGTGTTAAGCATGTCCCAATTTAGGTCACCTAACAGTACGAACTCTAAAGATAGATGGCGGGCAATCAACTCACATATGGTGTCCAGAGCACAGCTGGGGCTGAAGGGGGTCTATAACAACGGCAACGGTGAGAGACTTGTTTCTGGAAAGGTGGATTTTTAAAAGTAGAAGCTCGAATTGTTTGGGCACAGACCTGGATAGTACAACAGAACTCTGCAGGCTATCTCTGCAGTAGATTGCAACTCCGCCCCCTTTGGCAGTTCTATCTTGACGGAAAATGTTATAGTTAGGGATGGAAATGTCAGGATTTTTGGTGGCCTTCCTAAGCCAGGATTCAGACACGGCTAGGACATCCGGTTGGCAGAGTGTGCTAAGGCAGTGAATAAAACAAACTTAGGGAGGAGGCTTCTAATGTTAACATGCATGAAACCAATAATTTTACGGTTACAGAAGTCAACAAATGAGAGCGCCTGGTGAATGGGAGTAGAGCTAGGCGCTGCAGGGCCTGGATTAACCTCTAGATCACCAGAGGAACAGAGGAGGAGTAGGATAAGGGTACGGCTAAAGGCTATAAGAACTGGTCGTCTAGTGCGTTCGGAACAGAGTAAACGGAGCAGGTTTCTGGGCGCGGAAGAATAGATTCAAGGCATAATGTACAAACAAGGGTATGGTAGGATGTGAATACAGTGGAGGTAAACCTAGGCATTGAGTGACGATAAGAGAGGTTTTGTCTCTAGAGACACCATTTAAACAAGGTGAAGTCACCGCATGTATGAGAGGTGGAACAAAAGGGCTTGCTGAGGCATTTTCAACAGGGCTGGAGGCTCTACAGTGAAATAAGACAATAATCACGAACCAAAACAGCAATGGACAAGGCATATTGACATTAGGGAGAGGCATGCGTAACCGAGTGATCATAGGGTCCAGTAAGTAACTAGGCAAGCTGGAGACACAACGATTCAGACAGCTTGCGGGCCGGAGCTAGCAGAAGGGCCTTTGGGGACATCGCGACGGAAGAGTCTGTTGAAGCCCCCTCGGATGGTTACATCGGCAGACCAGTCGTGATGGATCGGCAGGGCTCCGTGCAGGCAGTAAAGGGTCCAGGCCAATTGGCAAAATAGGTATTGTAGGCCAAGAAATTTTCTGATGGACCTCTTGAGCTAGCCGTGAGGTGGGCCTGGCTTGGGGCTAGCTCCAGGCTAACTGGTGCTTGCTTAGGGACAGAAATGTTAGCCAGAAGTAGCCACTCGGATAGCAGCTAGCTAGCTGCAATGATCTGGTGTACAGGTTCAGAGCTTGCGGTAGGAATCCGGAGATGTGGAGATATGGTAGAGAGAAAAAAAACAGTCCGATATGCTCTAGATAGCTAGCGGGCCGCGGCTAGCAGATGGGCCTTCAGGGGACGTCGCAACGGAGGAGCCTGTTGAAACCCCCTCGGGTGGATTACGTCGGTAGACCAGTCCTGATGGAACGGCTGGGCTCCGTGTCAGCAGTAAAAGGGTCCAGGCCAATTGGCAAAATAGGTATTGTAGCCCAATAAGTGTCTGATGGACCTCTTCAGCTAGCCGGAAGATGGGCCTAGCACGAGGCTAGCTCCAGGCTAACTAGTTTTTCTTCGGGACAGAGATGTTAGCCAGGAGTAGCCACTCGGATAGCATTTAGCTAGCTGCGATGATCCAGGTGAAAAGGTTCAGAGCTTGCGGTAGGAATCCGGAGATGTGGAGATGTGGTAGATGTGGTAGAGAAAAAGCAGTCCGATATATTCTGGTTTGAATCACACTCTGCAGACTGGCAGGAGTTGTCCGGGCTGAGGTTAGCTGATGACCGCTAGCAGTGGCTAACTGACTACTAGTTAGTAACTGACTACTAGCTGGTTAGCTTCTGTTGGGGGTTCCGGTTCTAAAGTATAGAAAATAGCAGAGTTACAGACCGAACTGGCCTGCAGAGGAGATTTAACGGACCTAAACCAATACATCCTGATGTCCATATCCTTTGGCAACTTACTGGTGGACCGCAGACCTATACAGTCGCCCATGGCCTGCGAGTTTTCCACGCACTTCTCTCGTCCACCGCGGTCTAATAGCCCCGAACCCACGCAACTTGGCCACGCCCCTCTCATGCCTGTCGAGAGACATCGGAGGTTACATGAAAACCTGTGCCTCTATTGTGGAGAGAGTAACCACCTGCTCAATAGCTGTCTGATTCGCCCCCCACGAAGTGGTGACTACAACCGCTCAACTTCTGCCCGGGTAAGCACCTCTACGTTTTTGAATATTACCAAAAGGCAGTTTGGTATCCTGGCTCTTCTTTCTGCTACTGGGGTCACTCAGTTTGTGGAGGGACTAGTGGACTCAGGGGCCACAGGTAATTTCATTGACGAACAATTGGCACAACAGTTAAGAGTCAAACTAATCCCTGTTAATCCTAGGATTATTGAGCTAGACGGACAACCTCTCGGAACTGGTCTTGTGACTCGCATGACTGAAAGTATCACCCTTCAAATTGGCCTCCTTCACTCTGAGGTCATTCAGTTAATGGTGTTATCTTTGCCTAAAGAACCCCTCATCCTTGGTCACCCCTGGCTAAGCCTTCATGGCCCTGCCATCTCCTGGCGGCAAGGGGAACTGCTGTCATGGTCTCCCGCCTGTTTTGAGAACTGCTTCAATCTACACTGTCAAGCCACCTCTATAGAAGGATCCGAGTCTGCCATTCCAACCCACATCCCACCTGTGTATGCCCAGTTCCAGAGTGTCTTCAGCAAGAAAAAGGCATCCATTCTGCCCCCTCATCACCCGGAGGACAGTGCGATCGACCTCATTCCTGGGGCATCGCCCCCTAAGGGTCGGATCTACCCCTTGTCCATCCCAGAGAATGAGTATATGGACACCTATATAGAAGAGGCCCTCGACATGGGATTCATCCATCCATCCACGGCTCCGGCTGCATCCAGCTTCTATTTTGTGAAATAAAGGATGGTAGTCTCCGTCCCTGAATAGATTACCGACCTCTCAATGACCTTACCGTCAAGAATCGCTTTCCTCTTCCTCTGATTCCGGTCACACAAGAACAAGTTGGATAGGCTACCATCTGCTCCAACCTGACCTACGTAGTGCTTACAACCTGGTCCGTATCCGAAGTGGGGATGAGTGGAATATGGCGTTCATTACCACTAGGGGTCACAATGAATGCCTGGTTATGCCCTACGGTCTCACCAATGCTCCTACAGTCTTCCAGTCCTTCATGAATGAAGTTTTCCAGGACATAATCAACCAGTTCTTCATCGTGTACATTGACGATATCTTGATCTACTCTCACTCCATTGCAGAACACATACAGCATGTGCAACAGGTCCTCCAATGGCTACAGGACCACCATATTTATGTCAAGGCTGAGAAGAGCGCCTTTCACTTAACTACGGTAACATTCCTATGTTTCGTGTTGACACCAGGAGGGGTCAACATGGACAAAGGCGAAGTCACGGCCGTGCTTAACTGGCCCAAACCTACCACTGTAAATGAATTACAATGTTTCCTAGGATTTTCCAACTACTACTGCGGGTTCATCCGAAACTGCAGCAGCACAACCACTCCTCTCTCAGCTCTCACCAGTCAAAACACTCATACCCTCCAATGGACCGACATCGCCCTTACAGCATTTGAGACCTTGAAACGCCTCTTCACCTCTGCACCCATCCTTAGGCAGCCAGGTCCTACGCTTCCTTTTGTTCTGGAGGTTGATGCATCTGAGGTCGGCGTAGGAGCGGTTCTCTCTCAGCGGGTAGGGACACCTCCCAAATTACACCCCTGTGGCTTCTTTCCAAGAAACTGTCACCCGCTGAGAGGAACTGTGATGTCGGGAACCGAGAACTCCTCGCCATTAAGCTGGCTATTGAAGAGTGGTGCCACTGATTTGAGGGAACTCATCACCCATTCCTTGTCCTTACCGACCACCACAATTTGGAGTACTTAAGAAGTGCTAAGAGGCTCAACCCCAGACATGCTCGCTGGGCACTCTTCTTCACCCGCTTCAACTTTGGGTCTACCCTGTCGTGCCACCTCATAGCAACTTCGTCACATATCTGTCTTGCAAGAAAAATGTGAAGGCTGATTCCTTAACCCGTCAATTCACTCCCCTTCCTCTAACCCAGCTCCCGAGCACACCCTGCCTCTGTCTTGTGTCGTGGGACCCATACAGTGGGAAAGCCAATTAGCGGTCCAAGAGGCCCTACGCCACGATCCAGCACCTCCCGACACCGCAGGCAAGACCTACGTTCCGGCTTCCGTCAGACTCCAACTAATGCAGTGATGCCATACCTCGCTGAGTTCTGGCCAACCCGGGATCACCCGGACCATGGAGCTAGTTCTGGTGGTCATCCCTAACAGCAGACGTCCTTTCCTTTCCTGTCCTGTCCCGAGCCTTTACCTACACCACACAGACCATGGTCCCACATCGCCATGGATTTCCTCACTGATCTGCCAGACTCTTTGAGCTTCACTACTATTTTAGTTGTAGTGGACCGGTTCTCCAAGATGTGCTGACTCATCCCCCTTCCACATCTACCTGATGCCATGGAAATGGCCGAGTGCATGTTCCAACAGATGTTTAGTCTGTATGGCATTGCGGAAGACATCATTTCGGATTGGGGACCCCAGTTCGTCTCCAGAGTGTGGTGAGCCTTTTGCAACCGACTTGGGGTCTCCATCAGCCTATCCTTCAGATACCATCCCCAAACCAACGGGCAGATGGAACACCTGAATAAGGAAATAGGGAAGTACCTTCTCCAACACTGCACCTGCCAATCACACGAGTGGAGTCGCTATCTAGCCTGGGCCAAATACTCACAGAACTCCCTGGTGCATTCCTCACTCCATCTCACTCCTTTTCAGGGTGTCCTCGGATACCAACCCCCCGTGTTCCCATGGGAGACAGAACTGTGCTTGCCGTTGATGAGTGGTTTCGACAGACTGAGCAGGTTCGGGAGACCGCACATCGACACCTACATCAAGCTTCCCTCTCCCAGAAACGGTTCGCTGACCGGCATCGCCGACCCACTCCACTCTTCCAACCTGGGCAACGTGTGTGGCTCTCTACCTGGGACATCCGGCTTCATGACCCCTGCAAAAAGTTCAGTTCCCAGTTCATTGGTCCCTTCAAAATAACACACTGCATCAATCCTGTCACCTACCGTCTCCAGTTGCCCCGCCATTACCGGATCTCCTCATCCTTCCATGTGTCCCTTCTCAAACCTGTGAGGTACAGCCCTCTCCATCCTCCAGTGGTGCACTTCGGCACACCCCCTCCGTTTGACATCGGCGGTGCAACGGCTTATTCCATCCAAGCCCTCCTTGACTCCAAGTGCCTGGGTGGTCACATCCACTAGCTGGTTGATTGGGAGGGGTACGGACCCAAAGAACGGTCCTGGGTCCCTGCCCAGGACATCCTCGACTCAGCCATGATCCTGGCTTTCCACCGTAACCGTCCTGACCGCCCAGCTCCACGTCCCTGGGGGAGGCCCCCTGCTCAGCTTCCTAGGCCGTCAAGAGCAGTCCGTAGAGGGGGGGTATTGTAACATCTGCTTCCAACTCACACTCTGAAACACGTAGATCCCCTGAGCGCAGCTCACTGTTCACACACCTGCATGTCATTATCACACACTATTTAGTTCAGTTCTTTGAACCCCATCATTGTGAGGTATTCTTTGTTTTGTGACACACTTCTATTCAGAGCTCTGTTTTTTCTGTAGTCTATTCCTCCCGTGTATGATAGTTTTGGCCTACCAAACTAACGACGCATTTTGCCTATTCCCTGCCTGTACCTTACCCTGTCGGATTTCCTATTATCAACCTATTGCCTGATCCTCCAGATGACGTTACTAGGCTTTTCCCTGCCTGTTCTGTTGCCTTTTTGGACCCCCTGTGTAGGACCTTCTGCCTGCCCCTGGACCCAGCTACCTGCCTCCTCCTGTGGTCCTTTACAATAAACACCTGCTGCGCACTGCGCTTGAAACCAGCTTTCTGTATCCCATCGTGTTCATTACAATAACACATTAACCTCTTGGCGCTAGGGGTCAGAATTATTATATATATATTCTTAAACGTTCCCAAGGTAAACAGACATTTTCTCTGGCCCAGATCGTAGAATATGCATATAATTTACAGATTAGGATAGAAAACCTCCAAAGTTTCCAAAACTGTCAAAATATTGTCTGTGAGTATAACAAAACGTATTCTGCAGACGAAAACCTGAGAAAATATAACCCGAAAGTGATATAAAAAAAGAAAAATGTGTTTCCTGGCCCTTCTTTCTTCCATTTAAAGGGGTATCAACCAGATTCCTTTTCCAATGGCTTCCTCAGGCTGTGACCAGGCTTTAGACATAGTTTCAGGCTTTTATTTTGAAAAATGAGCGAGATGTTTCATAAGTAGTCAGGTGTCCTCTGAATGTTTCCTGCGAGCGAGAGAGGGGCTCCCCATTTTCCTTTCGTCTCTGAATGAATAGGTTATGGTCCGGTTGTAATATTATCGATTATGTTTGTTAAAACAACCTGAGGATTGATTATAAAAAACATTTGACATGTTTCTACGACCATTACGGATACTTTTTGGAATTTGTCGAACGGAACACGGCTTTGGTTTTCTCAACATAACGCGCAACCCAAATGGCGTTTTTTTTGTGATAAAAGTAATATTTATCGAACATAAAGAAAATTTGTTGTGTAACTGGGAGTCTCGTGAGTGGAAACATCCAAAGATTATCAAAGGTAAGCGTTTAATTTTATTGCTTTTCTGACTTTCGTGACCAAGCTAACCAAGCTAATATAAGGCTAACTGTTGTGGCATTGAAAGCTACACTCACAAAAGCTTGGATTTCTTTCGCTGTAAAGTATATTTTCTAAATCTGACACGATAGGTGGATTAACAACAAGCTAAGCTGTGTTTTGGTATATTTCACTTGTGATTGCATGATTATAAATATTTTGGGGAATATTTTTTAATCTGATACGTTTGGAAATTTTCATCTTCCTTTCAGGACAAAAACGAGGCTGTAGTTTTCTCAACATAACGCGCAACCCAAATGGCGTTTTTTTGTTATAAAAGTAATATTTATCGAACAAAAATAACATTTATTGTGTAACTGGGAGTCTCGTGAGTGCAAACATCTGAAGATTATATAAGGTAAGCGATTCATTTTATTGCTTTTCTGACTTTCGTGACCATGCTAATTTGGGGCTAGCTGTTGTAGCATTGAAAGCTACACTCACAAAAGCTTGGATTTCTTTCGCTGTAAAATATATTTTCAAAATCTGACACGATAGGTCGATTAACAACAAGCTAAGCTGTGTTTTGGTATATTTCACTTGTGATTGCACGATTATAAATATGTTTAGTAATTGCATTTGGCGCCCCCTGCAATTCTAGCGGTGGTTTAGGAAAGTGATCCCGTAAAAGGGATCCGTAGAGCAGAGAAGTTAAAGGTTACCTCCAACACTGGTCATTACACAGTACTTGTTTTGTTACAGCATTTAGATGACAGTAGGTTTACTGCAATATGATAAACAGTAACTTACTTGCCAATGAGCTGCTTGTAAGTTACTGTCAAATTCACAGCAACCCCTTTACAGTGCATCCATGAGATCAAAAGTCTAGTTTTAACCATGTTTTGAAACTATACAGTGTACATTTACAATGACCTTGTTTACACATGTGGAGTAAACAAGTTTATATTTTGGATTCTAATGGGGTACGGCAGTTCTGATGGGGCACGGCCGTTGAACTAAGCTAAAAAGAGGCATTTATAAATTATATTCTTCAAGAATCAATGGCTAATATATGATTCATTTTAAAGAAAAAAAAAGAATGTACTAATTGTGGATTGCCCCTTTAAGGGTTATATTGCAGATATGAAAACGTATCAAATGTGATTTGATGACATCAGTCTTATTTGAGTGATGTGACATTTCAAATGAAGATATGATTGTTGCTGTCTGAATGTGCTGTAGCCTCTTCTTTCACAGCACATTCAGTATATGGGAACAAAAACAAACTACCAGACAGCAAAAACAAGTGTGAATGTTTATTGTTTACCATATTGAATAAGGAAATGTAAAAACCATTTTTAAAAATGCAGTCATAATGCCTCCTGTGTGATTTTATTAGCGGCAGGCTGCCTGAGTGCCTGTCAGCAGGCTATGGGGTGGATGGAGGGTTTGTGATGTGCGTTGGACTGCACTCGGTAGGCCCACTTGGCCAGGGAAGCCTTGATCTCCTTGGTACGGAGGCAGTAGATGAAGGGGTTGAGGAGGGGCGGTAGCAGACTGTAGAATAAGAAGAATACATTATTAACACAAACACAGACACACGGAGAGGCTGGAGCAATGGGCAGCTACTAGTGTAGTGCCCAGTGAGGGGTTTAATCTCCTTGCTCAAGGGCACAACAGCAGGTGATGGCATCTAGGACACAGATGCCAGCAACCCACCACTCCCAACCACATTTTTCCCTGTCAAACATGGGAGTCAAACTGACAAACTTCTGCTTGCTGGCCCACTTCTCTAACCTCTAAGCTACCTGCCTGTAGAGGAAGGTTTGGCCGATAACAAAGTCCTGGCTGATGGAGAAGTTGAGGATGCTGCTGGTGTAGACACAGCACCGGGGGACGTAGTACAGAGAGATGATACACAGCTGGGAACTACAAGGGCAAGAAAGGGACACGACGGGACGGGAGGGGAGACAGGGACAGGAGGGGAGGGAGAGGGGGACAGGAATGAAGGGGAGGGGGAGAAACAGACAGGAGGGGAGGGGGAGTGAGGGACAGAAGGGGAGAAGAAGGGAGACAGGGACAGGAGGGGTTTAGTTCAGACGGGGGAGCCCCTGGATGGATAGCTGTTTTTGGGATAAGTGCACAACGGCAGTGGTGGTAATGATCTGACAAAATAGCCAGATCATTCCACACTTTTGCATCGCCCGGCCCGGGACTTGAACAAGCATCCTTTTGGTTCCCAGCCCAACTCTCTAACCTGTGGTCTACCTACCTGTGTACAAGGGTGAGGCCGATGCGGAGGTCAGGGGTCATGGTCAGGTTGGGGTCGATGGGTGTAGCGTTCACTACGAAGCGGGGGATGTAGTAAATAAGGATGATACAGCCCTGAGTAGCACAGGTAGAGAAGGTCTTCAGCCTGCCCTGGGTTAGAGAGGGGAGAGTAGTGGGTTAGAGGAAAGGTTTAGTTTAGATAAGAATGATACAGCCCAGGTTGAGAAGGTCTTCAGACTGCCCTGGGTTAGAGAGGGGAGAGTAGTGGGTTAGAGGAAAGGTTTAGTTTAGAATGATACAGCCCAGGTTGAGAAGGTCTTCAGCCTGCCCAGGGTTAGAGAGGGGAGAGTAGTGGGTTAGAGGAAAGGTTTAGTTTAGATAAGAATGATACAGCCCAGGTTGAGAAGGTCTTCAGCCTGCCCAGGGTTAGAGAGGGGAGAGATGGAGAAATGTTCTCAGTGGGTTAGGGTTAGGAGAGAGTAGTTAAAATTAAGGACAGAGACAGCACAGGACAAGCAATGTGTTATGTAAAGTTGAAATGGTGAACCTGGCAGTCCAGGTTTAGAGCAGAGAAGGCTCCTCAGATGAGGATGGGGAGCAACATACGCCTCAGTTAATTTTATAAAAATAAAAATTGTGAAACATAAAAAAGTTATAATTTTTAGATAAAACTGTAGTAAATATATACACGTCAGAAAAGATTTGATTAAATCACACTGTTTTGTAATGAATGGTCTACAGTAACCTCAACAACACTTTGTAGGGTAGCACCAGGTGTAGCCGGAGGACGGCTAGTTTCCGTCCTCCTTCGGGTACATTGACTTCAGTACAAAATCAAGGAGGCTCATGGTTCTCACCTCCTTCCATAGAGTTACACAGTAATTATGACAACTCCTGGAGGACATCCTCTTGCAGCATGAACTGACATTGTCCACCAAATCAAAGGATCAGAGAATGAATCTAGTACTGAAAGCATAAGCTACAGCTAGCGAGCGCTGCAGTGCATAAAATGTGGTGAGTAGTTGACTCAAAGAAAAAGAAAGACAATACTTGAGCAGTTTTGAACAAATGAAGGAGAAGCAAGAGAGAGAGAGCTAGCTATATTTCATTGTATTTTTTTCACTTTCATTTACTTAGCTAGCAAATGAAGCTAGCGAACACCCGGCTCAAACAAAGAGAGATGCTATGTTAGCTAGCTGGCGATCAAACACTGGAACTCTTCCAAGTCAAGGTCACCTTTTGGTCTTATTAATGGTTATGAAATGAAGGGTGGCTTGGAAAGTTTTTTTCCGCCTGGTCACAGACAGCTGATGTGTTGTGCAAGTGAAGGGAAAAGGTGAGAGGAGGAGAGCACGTAGATGCGAGAAGGAATTATACAACGAGGAAAGTGATCATGCTGTTTGTATGTGGCTGCTATGAAAGTGATCTGTGTTTGCGTGTGATCGGGGATGTGTTCATTCCGCCGATTCTGTTGAAAAACATTTATTAAACGGAAGTAAACGGAACGAAATGGGGATAAACATACCTGAATTTGTCCAATAGAAACTCTCGTTTACAACTGTTGGACTAATGGTTACACCCTAGATCAACTAGACGCAGGCAAGAGTGTGCGAGGTAGTATTGAATGTTACTGTCAGCTTGATTACTTCAATTTTTCTCTCGACCTGTGTAAACTTTCATTCATAGGCTATGTTGTAGCAACCTCATGTTGGGTATAGGGAAAATTAGAGTATCATGTGTAGTAGCCTAAACCTATTGATGTTACGTTGAGGTCGTAGAAATAAGGCCATGCTCATAAACATTTAGTGGTGGGGTCACACACCCACCACCCCTTACCCCTCCTCCCACCCAGCCCCCCTGCACCCCTCCTCCCACCCAGCACCCCTGCACCCCCCACCCCTCCTCCCACCCAGCCCCCCTGCACCCCTCCTCCCACCCAGCACACCTGCACCCCCCACCCCTCCTCCCACCCAGCCCCCCTGCACCCCTCCTCCCACCCAGCACCCCTGCACCCCCCACCCCTCCTCCCACCCAGCCCCCCTGCACACCTCCTCCCACCCAGCACACCCTGGACTCCCCACCCCTCCTCCCACCCAGTCCCCCTGCACTCCCCACCCCTTCTCCCACCCAGCCCCCCTGCACCCCCACACCCCCGGAATTCTGACCTGTGCTTTAGCCATGCGCATCACGCTGACGATGATGTTGACATAGGAGAAGACGATGAAGCTGAAGGGGAGGAAGAGGACGAACATGGATAGTGAGACGGATACTCTGCTCTGGGACGAGATGTCAGCACACGACAGCCTGTTGAGTGAGTGAGAGGTTGTTTGGTTGATTGACTGAATTTATTTGATCATTTAAAAAAAATACATAAACTGTATGTACATCAAGTATAACACAGTAAAGTCACTAGGAGTCAAAAGTAGTGCACTTTAAAGAAAATAGGGAGCAATTTGGGATGCGGGCACTCACTGGTTCATTGACAAGGTGTTGCAGTAGCAGTGGATGATGCGGTTGGGCCCACAGAAAGGCATCTGGGATGTCTGGATGGTGGTGACGCCTGGAACTATCATGGCTGACACCCAGGACAGGGCTGTTAGGAGAGACATGGTCCTGTTGGTCATCAGCTCTGTGTACCTGGTAGAGAGGGAGGGAGAGAGGGATGGAGGGAGGGAGGGGAAGGGGAAAGGTGTGAGGGGGGAGAGAGGGGTGGAAGAGGGGGTGAGAAAGAGACAGAGAGTTATCTGAGTTGCCTGCTGTAAAAGGTTGGTCGTTATCGTATTAACACGTGAGAGGGAAATACCGGTAGTTACAGGTAGATATATCTACAGTATACCGATCAAGAATTTAAATGCAAAATTAAACAATTTTTAAAATGTTACAGTTCATATAAGGAAATTAGTCAATTGAAATAAATTAATTTATCCCTAATCTATGCTTTTCACGCGACTGGGCAGGGGCGCAGCCACGGGTGGGCATAGGAGGGCATAGGCCCACCCACATGGGAGCCAGGTCAACCCACAGGGGAGACAGGCCCAGCCAATCAGAATATGTTTTTCCCCACGAAAGGGCTTTATTACAGACAGAAATAGTCCTCAGTTTCATCAGTTGTCTGGGTGTCTGGTCTCAGACGATCCCGCAAGTGAAGAAGCCGAATGTGGAGGTCCTGGGCTGGCGTGGATACACGTGGTCTGGGGTTGTGAGGACGGTTAGACGTATTGCCAAATTCTCTAAAACAACTTTGGAGATGCCTTATGGTAGAGAAATTAACAATCAATTCTCTGGCAACAGCTCTGGTGGAAATTCCTGCAGTAAGCATGCCAGTGGCACACTCCTTCAAAACTTGAGACATCTGTGGCATTGTGCTATGTGACAAAGCTGCACATCATAGAGTGACCTTATATTGTCCCCAGCACAATGTGCACCTGTGTAATGATCATGCTGTTTAATCAGCTTCCTGATATGCCACACCTGTCAGAGGGATGGATTATCTTGGCAAAGACGAAATGCTCACCAAAAGGGATATAAACACATTTGTGCCCAAAATATGAGAGAAATAATCTTTTTGTGCACGCTCTACATAGCCGATGTGAGCAAGACCTTTAAACAGGTCAACATTCATAAGGCTGCGGGGCCAGATGGATTACCAGGACGTGTACTCAGAGCATGCGAGGACCAAATGGAAAGTGTCTTCACTGACATTTTCAACCTCTCTCTGACCGAGTCTGTAATACCTACATGTTTCAAGCAGACCACCATAAACCCTGTGCCCAAGATAGCGAAGGTAACAAGCCTAAATGACTACCGCCTCATAGAACACACGTTGGTAGCCATGAAGTGCTTTGAAAGGCTGGTCATGACTCACATCAACACCATCATCAAAGAAACCCTAGACCCACTCCAATTCGCATACCACCGAACAGATCCACAGATTACGCAAGCTCATTCGCACTCCACACTGCCCTTTCCCACCTGGACAAAAGGAACACCGACATTTTGTGAGCATGCTGTTGATTGACTACAGCTAAGCGTTCAACATCATAGTGCCCACAAAGCTCATTACTAAGCTAAGGACCCTGGGACTAAATACAACGCTCTGAAACTGGATCCTGGACTTCCTGATGGGCCGCACTCAGGTGGTCATTGTAGGCAACAACAGATCTGCATTGCTGATCCTCAAAACTGGGGTCCCTCAGGAGCCCCTCAGGGGTGCATGCTCAGTCCCCTCCTGTACTCCCTGTTCACCCATGACTGCGTGGCCAAGCACGACTCCAACACCATCATTAAGTTTGCTGACAACACAACAGTGGTAGGTCTGAACCCCGACAACAATGAGACAGCCTACAGGGAGAAGGTCAGAGACCTGGCAGTGTCGTGCCAAGACAACAACCTCTCCCTCAATGTGAGCAAGACAAATGAGCTAATCATAGACTGTAGTAAAAGGAGGGCCGAACAGGCCCCCATTAACATCACCAACAAACGATCATGGTCCAAACACACCAAGACAGTCTTGAAGAGGGCATGACAACACCTTTTCCCCCTCAGGAGACTGAAAAGATTTGGCATGGGTCTCCAGATCCTCAAGAAGTTCTACAGCTGCACGATCGAGAGCATCCTGACCGGTTGCATCACTGCCTGGTATGTTAACTGCTCGGGATCCGACAATAAGGTGCTAGAGAAGGTAGTGCGTACGGCCCAGTACATCACTGGGGCCAAGCTTCCTGCCATCCAGGACCTCTATACCAGGCGGTGTCAGAGGAAGGTCCTGAAAATGGTCAAAGTATAGACAATTAACAGTAAGGACTTGTCCCATGCAGTGAATCTGTTATTCAGTGCGTTTGTATGGGCTAATAACAGTAAGGACTATCTGTTGTTCCATGCAGTGAATCTGTTATTCAATGTGTTTGTATGGGCTAATAACAGTAAGGACTATCTGTTGTTCCATGCAGTGAATCTGTTATTCAATGTGTTTGTATGGGCTAATAACAGTAAGGACTATCTGTTGTTCCATGCAGTGAATCTGTTATTCAATGTGTTTGTATGGGCTAATAACAGTAAGGACTATCTGTTGTTCCATGCAGTGAATCTGTTATTCAATGCGTTTGTATGGGCTAATAACAGTAAGGACTATCTGTTGTTCCATGCAGTGAATCTGTTATTCAATGCGTTTGTATGGGCTAATAACAGTAAGGACTATCTGTTGTTCCATGCAGTGAATCTGTTATTCAATGTGTTTGTATGGGCTAATAACAGTAAGGCCCAAACTATTTTTTCATCACATAAATTGTTTTATATATAGTAGTACAATGTTTCAAAATTCAAAATCAAATAGTAAATTGATCCTTGGTATGACCTTCTGAAAACAATTCGATATATCTTAGACAGGGCTTAGACTCTTATGAGTTAAGGTTAGGGTTAAGTAGATCTATGTTACCTGAGAGGGTAGCAGATAGCCAGGTATCCATCCATAGCCATGGTCAACATGATGAGAGAGTTAGGGTAAAGGTTAGGTTTAGGGTTAGGTTTAGGTAGATCTATGTTACCTGAGAGGGAAGCAGATAGCCAGGTATCGGTCCATAGCCATGGTCATCATGATGAGAGAGGTGAGTGTTCCAAAGTAGTGGATGAATTGTTTCTGTATCAGACACGTATAGAAAGAGATGCCAGCGTCGTCCCACCAGTACCGAGCTATCACTTTGGGAAGGGACACCGTGCATACGCCTGGGACATGAACAAGTACCACAACATATTAACATTTTTAAAGAAACATAAATCAATTGATTAGTGAATTGGATTGGAGAACAGGCCACACATTTGAACAGGAAGTTCATGGAAACATGTCATTACAGACACACATTTTAACTGGATAACCTTTCTGTCATGATGACTTCTGTCTCTTCCCTATATCTGACAGATCCAGGCTGAGTATCTTACCTATATCTGACAGAGCCAGGCTGAGTATCTTACCTATATCTGACAGAGCCAGGCTGAGTATCTTACCTATATCTGACAGAGCCAGGCTGAGTATCTTACCTATATCTGACAGATCCAGGCTGAGTATCTTACCTATATCTGACAGAGCCAGGCTGAGTATCTTACCTATATCTGACAGTGCCAGGCTGAGTATCTTACCTATATCTGACAGAGCCAGGCTGAGTATCTTACCTATATCTGACAGAGCCAGGCTGAGTATCTTACCTATATCTGACAGAGCCAGGCTGAGTATTTTACCTATATCTGACAGAGCCAGGCTGAGTATCTTACCTATATCTGACAGAGCCAGGCTGAGTATCTTACCTATATCTGACAGTGCCAGGCTGAGTATCTTACCTATATCTGACAGAGCCAGGCTGAGTATCTTACCTATATCTGACAGAGCCAGGCTGAGTATCTTACCTATATCTGACAGAGCCAGGCTGAGTATTTTACCTATATCTGACAGAGCCAGGCTGAGTATCTTACCTATATCTGACAGAGCCAGGCTGAGTATCTTACCTATATCTGACAGTGCCAGGCTGAGTATCTTACCTATATCTGACAGTGCCAGGCTGAGTATCTTACCTATATCTGACAGTGCCAGGCTGAGTATCTTACCTATATCTGACAGTGCCAGGCTGAGCATGATGATGTACATGGGTTTCTGCAGGCTGCGCTCCAGGGCAAACAGCACCACCAGCAGGATGTTCCCCACCACCGTGGTCACATAGATGAAGAAGAAGAACCAGGCCACCAGCTGGTTTAAGGATGGATGGAGCCCCGGGAAGCCCACGATCACAAACTCTGACACACGCGTGTAGTTCTCATTCACCTCAAACATACTGTCCTGGGAAGGTGGGGAGATGGAGGAGGAGAGATAAAGCCTTTTACAATCCTTACCACCCAAGTTAGAGAGAGAGATAATGAGTGAGAGAGAGAGATAATGAGTGAGAGAGAGAGAGAGCTACACAAAGAGAGAGAGAGAGAGAGAGAGATGCTGAAGACCCTGGAGGATCCCTCTTCATCCTTACCTCCCAGGTTAGAGAGAGAAAGTGAGTGACATATAAAGTGACATATAAAGAGAGAAATCCTGGAGACCCTACATCCTCGGTCCTTACCTCCACTTAAGATGGAGTAAGAGAGAGAGAGAGAAATATACATAAAAGAGAGAGAATCTGGTGACCCTCCATCTCTCCATCATTACCTCCACCTAAGATGGAGAGAGTAATAGAGAGAAAGTTAGAGAGAGTTACATAAAAGAGAGAGATGTTGAAGACCCTGGATGAACTCTCTCTCTCCTTCCTTAACTCCTAAGATGGAGAGAGTAATAGAGAGAAAGTTAGAGAGAGTTACATAAAAGAGAGAGATGTTGAAGATCCTGGAATATCTCGCTCTCTCCCTCCCTCTTGCTTTCTCTCTCTCTCTCGCTCTCTGTCCATCCTTACCTCCTTCCCAACCAGTGGCCCCAGAGGTGTGTGGCGTTAGCCGCTCTGTACCTCCCAACTTTATACCCAACATGCCCTCTGACAAGACAGCCAACAGCCAATCAGAGACCTCCACCCTGGTGATGTCATCATTGTCACATTACTCATGATGTCGATTACAGAATGTTTTCATCACTGGCCACCCCTCTCTAGTGCTATGCAAGTTCTCTCTATCTTTTTTGTGTGCAAAAGTGTGTGGACACCCTTTCAAGTTAGTGGATTCGGCTATTTCAGCCACACCCGTTGCTGACAGGAGTATAAAATCGAGCACAGCCATGCAATCTCCACAGACAAACAGTACAATGGCCTTACTGAAGAGCTCAGTGACTTTCAACGTGACACCGCCATAGGATGCTACCTTTCCAACAAGTCAGTTCGTCAACTGTCTGCCCTACTCGAGCTGCCCCCGTGACCTGTAAGTGCTGTTATTGTGAAGTGGAAAAATCTAGGAGCAACAACAGCTCAGGCACGAAGTGGTAGGCCATACAAACTCACAGAAGGGGACCGCCGGGTGCTGAAGTGCGTTAAAATAGACTGTCCTTGGTTGCAATACTCACTACCGAGTTCCAAACTGCCTCTGGAAGCAACGTCAGCACAAGAACTGTTTGTCGGGAGCTTCATGAAATAGGTTGCAATGGCCGGGCAGCCGCACACAAGCCTAAGATCACCATCCGCATTCCCAAGCATCGGCTGGAGTGGTGTAAAGCTCGCTGACATTGGACTCTGGAGCAGTGGAAACACATTTTCTAGAGTTATGAATCCGCTTCACCATCTGGCAGTCCGATGGACGAATCTGGGTTTGGTGGATGCCAGGAGAATGCTACCTTCCCCAATGCATAGTGCCAACTGTAAAGTTTGGTGGAGGACGAATAATGGTCTGGGGCTGTTTTTCGTGGTTTGGACTAGGCCCTTTAGTTCCAGTGAAGGGAAATCTTAATGCTACAGCATACAATGACATTCTAGATGATTCTGTGCTTCCAACTTTGTGGCAACAATCCTATGGTTCCCCATTGGAAATTGACAAGAATACCATTGGGTTTCATAGGATTATCTCATATTCCCATTGGATGTTAATGGGTTGTTCATTTATTTTTCTGTGGATACTTCATGGGATTTATTTAACATTGACATTAGATTAGAAAAGATAATCTAGCATAATAATGACTTAATTTTGACCAACAAAACATCTTTATTAATACATTATTTAAATGTATTTTATTCTGCTTTTGCTTCATTTGGGTGACGACGTCCTTTAGCTTGTAGGCCATGGCAGCCCTTAATGAGGCCTTGTCCACCCCCTCAAAACATCTCTGAACATTAGCTGAAAGTAAAATAAAAGAAACATTAATCATGACATATCATTTGAATAATTCACAGTCACACTCTTACATTCCTAATCTATGAAAGCAATGTTATTAGGGAGCTCTACATCTTGAACGATGTTTTGATTTCCTGCCCGACACGGAGGACACCGCCATCTCCTCCCTGGTGAAGAGCACCTCCATCAGGTCTTGCATCATCCTTTTGAAGCTTGTTTTATTGATCAGTGACATCTTTTCCATGGCCACCTGAACGCCAAAGCCCAGATCAACTTATAATTTAAGAAACAGATCACATGTTTGTATTGTTTTCCAATAACTCATGAGCTCTATAGTGATCTGTTAGGAGAAATTTGAATTTCAATTATTAATTTGATTTGATTAAGTTAGATTTTATTTTGTCCTATTCTTTAACTTTGATTCTTAGTTGAGATGGACATGTGAATCCAACATATAAATGATTAATTTGTCGACATACAGGAATTAAAACCAGACTAAATCAGTGGCACAAAATATGCATTTCCTTCAATTGTTGATATTTGGTTGTGTTGACAAGGAGCGAGTGAGAGAGAAGGAGTCCATGATCTATACCCAGGAAGGGCCATGTCTTGACAGTGGTCCAAACCCTGGTGGTTTGGATCTTGTGGTTATCCTGCAAGTTACAAATCAACATAACAATAATGACCACGTGATGTCCTGTTTCTAGATCATCGTTGAAGTCCCCCACTGGTGGTTGAACTTGGTAGGCTCTCTGAAAGCGGAGCGGTCCACCACAAGGATGGGCAGAGGATGTCCAGTTGGTGATCGCAGTTGCGGTCCCCCTCTAGTGGTTTACCTTGGTAGGTTTCCTGGAAGCTGCAAAGTACCACAGGAATGGCCAGGGGATGTCCTGGTTGGTGATCGCCGTTGCGGTCTCCCCCTCTGATGTTTACCTTGGTATGTTCTCTGACAGCGGGGCAGGCCGCCACAAGGATGGGCAGTGGGTGTCCAGGTTTGGGATCGCTGTTCCGGACCCGTCGCCTGGATGTCCAGACTGGAAGATCTGGGCATTAACTTAGGCAGATGTTAACAACGCACACACACTCACGAAATATATATAATTACATTCATTCCCCAATGAAGTGGCGTTGTGGCACTAAGTGATGGTTGTATGTGGACTTTGTTTATGGCTCTATCACTTCCTAAGTGTCAAAGGAACTGAACTGAAAAGGAATGAAAGCATAAACAAAAGATATACAAAATATAGTTCTCACACCAAAATCATCTAATTGGACTGAATTCTATATACAACCAAGGTCCTGGCAAAATGACTATCATGGCATTGTCTTAGATGTCATGTCTCGGGTTTTCCTACTTGGTGTTTGTTGCTTAGGCACTAAGTTGATAACTATATGATAAGTCCACAGCTGTAAGGCACTAGTTTTGGGTAGTCTACAGGGATGACCTATGGACTTCTGGGAAGAAAACTGGTGTAGCTGTAGCGTCAATGGCCTCAAAGTAAATGTTCAACTTTACTAAGGCTGGTATTTTGCTCTGACCCTTAAGTGATCCTAATATAAATCCTAATTGGATGTTCCGTTGTACATGTGCATTTATGCTTACACAAGAGCGCATGTCAAGGGAAGAAAACCAAGTATTCTTCCTGGCAGACTACAACTTGTTCAGAATGAGTCTGATGTAATCAGGTAATTTTCAGGTCAATGCCTTGAGGTCAGTCAGAATTGGTGTCGAGGGAGTCTGTAGTGGTTTTACTACAAGTCACTGCGTCTTCCACTATTTTAGTGGCGATAGGTATGTGGCGATAATTTTGAAGAAGTCTATTTCAAAACTATGTTATCCACAGAGGAGCTAACCTCACAACGGAAGTACTCTATCTGCAACCCCCCCAACCCCTCTTTTTACACTGCTGCTACTCTCTGATTATCAAATATGCATAGTCACTTTAGCTATACATTCATGTACATACTACCTAAATTGGGCCGACCAACCAGTGCATATAGCCTGTCTTTTTACTGGTGTTTTTTTCTTTACCTACCTATTGTCCATCTAATACCTTTTTTGCATGATTGGTTAGAGCCTGTAAGTAAGCATTTCACTGTAAGGTCTACACCTGTTGTATTCGGCGCACGTGACAAATACACTTTGATTTGATTTGATTTATAAGCACTATATCAGTCTTATGCGGTGTCATCATGGTTCATGACTTCTAATAACTTTCCTCCTGAATTGAGGGTTCTATTTATTGGTGGCATGTGTGTTGACCATTGGAATAGTGCTCTGGAGATTCCCTTCCCCGTGTTGCACTCTGAGTGACTCCTGAATACTCTGTCGCTGTTGTCAAGGTTAATTTGATTAGTTAGGTCTCTAACCTTCTTACTGATTGTAGCTGGACTGACTGTTAATGGCATTGGTACTGGTACTCAACGGGACCAGCTATCCTACCAATTTATTCTGAACTATTATCCTGCCGGAACACATGATTAGAACATTTTACTACCGTAATTTCCGGACTATAAGCCGCTACTTTTTCCCACGCCTTGAACCTCGGGGCTTATACAATGACGCGGCTAATTTATGGATTTTTCCCGCTTTCACAAGATTCATGCCGCCAAAAAACTGAGCACCGTCACATAATGTGACGTAAATCGAGCGCGCTCAAACTTCCCATCATTCTGATTACGGTAGTCATTTTGTCACCCTCATCATGGCAAAGACACGGAGAAATGCATATGATGCAGCTGTCATGACGTCGCCTGCTTGGGTATTGCAAACCCCATCCCCCTCTCCCTGCCTTTCCCTGCCCCTTCAACCCATGCTGTGGTCACAGAGAGGTCGTAAATTCCTGAGAATCTCCTCATGGCCCAACAGTATTAGACAGAGGGTAAACTTTCAGGACAAAGGAATTTTCTCCCACCTCACAGAACTTGAGGTACGAACAAATGTCATGTTCCTGCAAAAGTATAAAAGATCGGTGGAGAGTCCAGCTATTAACATGCCCATTGGTCACCACGGGGGAAACTCATGAGAGACTGTGGGACTACATTACCATACCGCTGTTTATATAATAACCTCAGATATGAGGTTTACATCTGTTTGTTGTATAAAATGAATGAGTGAGTATGATACTGTTTGTATAATTGTGTAATATGATTTTGGACTGTTTAATTAAGAAAAATACAAATCCCTTTTTGATTTGAACTAAACCCGAGGACCCGCCCCTGAGCCAGTTGGGTCAGACATCCAAGGACAGCCCCTTCCTGCTATCTGAATAAAAGCCAACTCTAAGAAATTACCATTAGACCATGTTTTCTTTCCATGGGGAGAACGAAGGTTAAGGTACAATTGCTGAATCTTTAACCATACCACGTCGTTAAACTCTTATACGAATAAGAACAAGTTTTGATATCGACTACTAGTCTGCAGCTAGGAATTCGGTATCATTGAACGCGAAGAAAGACAACCGCCGAAACATTCATTCTATAACGAATGTCACTCTGAACTATCCACAATAACCGAGACAGAAGGAACTCCAACCAAAACGAACTTCTCTCCAACGATCAAGACGACACACACCGAGCGTAACTATATATATATTGATTGCAATTGTTCCCGAATGAGTGAGCGTTCATGTGTAAGGATTAGCATGTCAGTTGTTATAATTATGGACTCTGTAGTGAATTCTTAGTCGAACGCAACTTTCCCTTTGTCTAACAAGCCGCCATGCCGGTTCAGCCCACTAAGGCATATTTCTCCCATCATTTCATGTAACTATTTTTAAGTTTGTTTGTTTGTTTATGCATTTCTGTGAATTAATTAGTTAGTAATAAATAAATGATTTAAGACAATTGATGTATGGATGACTCATAGTGAAGACTGGGTTCGTGCAGATAATCAACAATTTACGACGTTTGGAATGAGACTAACTGGAACGGAGTCAGGTCAGCCTTGTTGAATTGTTTGGGTTAAGATATAAGTCAAACTGAAAATGGAAAATGGATCCTTTGATAAATAAATCATTAATCAGAAGACTATTGATCAGATATGAAAATATCTGAAAGGTTATATTGGGTGCCCTCGAATTCATAGTTAATTAGTTACGTTATTACTCAAGTGATCGCGTAATCCCTAATTACAGGAATCTTTGATAAAAACTATAAGTCTTCAATTTAACGATAGCAAAGACACGACACAGCTTTCAAGTTGAAGGCGATCGATCTGGCTGTTGGAAAAGGAAATAGAGCTGCTGCACGGGAGCTTGGCCTTAATGAGTCGATGATAAGACGTTGGAAACAGCAGCGTGAGGAACTGACTCAGCGCAAAAAGACAACAAATGCTTTCAGAGGGAAGAAAAGCAGATGGCCCGAACTAGAAAATGAGCTTGAAGACTGGGTCAACACACAGAGAGCAGACGCCCGAGGTGTTTCAACTGTGCAGATCCGACTGAAAGCCAAAACAATCACCACCGCAATGAAGTTTGAGGATTTTAGAGGTGGACCATCGTGGTGCCTAAGATTTATGAGACGATCCAACATCGGATGAAGCAATTCTGAGGCTATTCAACTCCGACACCGAAGGAGATGACTTCAGTGGTTTCAGTGCACAGGAGGAGGAAGATAGTGACCAATGACTTTCTTGGTAGGCTACTGTTTACTGCTATTTTTTTTAATTTTTGTTACAAGCCGTGTTTCGTTAAAGCCTATTTATTTTTGTTACAAGCCGTGTTTCGTTAAAGCCTATTTATTTTTGTTACAAGCCGTGTTTCGTTAAAGCCTATTTATTTTTGTTACAAGCCGTGTTTCGTTAAAGCCTATTTATTTTTGTTACAAGCCGTGTTTCGTTTAAAGGCTGTGTAAAGTTCATTTGTTTCAATGTACCGGTAGGCACCTGCGGTAGGCACCTGCGGTAGGCACCTGCGGTAGGCACCTGCGGTAGGCACCTGCGGTAGGCACCTGCGGCTTATAGACATGTGCGGCCTATTTATGTACAAAATACATCTTTTTTTTTAAATTCAGTGGGTGTGGCTTATATTCAGGTGCGCTTAATAGTCCAGAAATTACGGTAGTTGTATTATAGTTGAACCTACACATGGCAAGGCATGCCTATTTTTGCCATTTGTTTGAGATGGAAGTCCACTGGACTTCTTCTACAACCAGTGTGGTACACCTCAGTAATAGCTTAGATGTGTTCTAAGATTATCCCCGTCTAGGGGCCTGTCTGCTCCTCACTGTTCTCATAGGGGAGTTTACAACTAGATTTGTTTTATGCTCTGGCAGCCTCGTACGGTGTTGCATGTAGTCTCGACCCCCCCACCGGCCTCGATGAGGGTCATAATGGGTCTGGGCTACTATTCCCCCCCTTTGTGTTACGGGAACCCCCCATCAGCGGGTGGTGTTGGTATCCGAGGCACAAACGAAAAGGTCAAACCCTATGTAAGAGTTGTCAGCGGCCGCGTTGTTATGAGAATGGCTGTAACCTTTCAACCAAATCTCCTGGTGTTTGTGCTTCAAAAAGCTCAGCTGTCGAGGCCTGTCAGTCACCACTGCATCTGCGTGTGGCAATCTCTTCAGTACCTGCAAACTAAGATGAGGATATCTGTCTGTGATATTGCAGTGTTTCACCAGTGGGAGTCATCCGGTCAGTTGCAGGACTGACGCCATTAGTGTCATTGTAAGGGGTGACAGTCCCCCACAAAGCGGAAGGTGTATCATCGGAAGCAGCGTACACTCTGTGCGTCAATGGTTTTCTTGCTGAGACGGCCACAGTTCTTGCGGAAGTGTCCACAGGGCAAGAGAAGTTCATCTCAACTACCGTATTGCACGACTGCAAGGAGGAGGGAAGTTGCTCATTCACATACGGCTGGCTCGAAATCATGAAAAGAATGGTCAATCAGATATGCTGAAGGAATGTGTCGAGATATCGTAATATCTCCTTGGATCGGATTCTGCACCAAGAGGTTTCGAAACGTCTTTTTCGAAGGTGTGCTTTCGACAGATACCCCTTGTGAATGACTGCATTGCAGGTAACGTTAGGGGAAGACAGTGTGGTCAGTGGAGAAGGCACTGTGGCCTGTCACCATACATGGTTGGTTTTCCAATCCATCAGTGGATGTAGCCGATCCATCAAGTCTGCTCCACAACTGTTGCGAAGGAAGAAGTAAAAGATGTTAGGGACTATAGAGGATGATTCACAGCAATATGTAATAAAAATAGAGGTGAGGGCGATGGAAATGCATTTGGCAATGGATCTGCTTCGGTTCGGTGGATGGCGCTGTGTGCACTTTTCGAAGGATGGATCCCAGTCGGTCCGGGGCTGTGCGATGCGGGGGGTCGGGGGTGGTCTGCCGGTCATTGGGATGACAACCCAACTCGAGATGGGGGCTTTTGGCGGGTGGAATAGTGGGGACCAATTGGAGGTTTGCTTAGTGGAGATGCAAATGTCATGGTACAACTATATAGACACTCAATCATTATGTTACTTTTTAATAGGACGTTTACAAACATATATTTTGATAAAAATAATTGAAAGGTGTGTCTCATTATGGTAAGTGGTGAAATAAGTATAGCCAGTTACAATTGTAATGGCTTAGCAGATAATAAGAAAAGACGATCAGTATTTACCTGGCTAAAAGAGAAGGATTATAATATCTACTGTTTACAGGAAACCCATTCGACAGTTTTAGATGAAGTTTTGTGGAAAAAGAACTGGGGGGGCGAAATATATTTCTCCCATGGGCAAAGAAATTCAAAAGGGGTGATGGTTTTAATTAATAATAACTTTGATCCAAATGTGCAACTTGTCCAAACAGATCCTCAAGGTAGATGGATTATTTTAAATATGTTATTGGACAATAAACATATATGGCTTATTAACCTATACGGTCCGAATAATGATGATCCAAGCTTCTTTGACAATATATATAAGAATGTATCAACTCTACAAGCAACACTAGACTCTATTATTATAGTGGGAGATTTTAATACGGTCTTAAATACCTCTATGGACCGGAAAGGAAATCACACTACAAACTATCACCCTCAGGCACTTAAGGAAATCAGGAATGTCATGGATATATTGGAATTAGTGGATATATGGAGACTTAAATACCCTGACCTAGTGAGATATACATGGCGGAGGCTTAATCAAGCTAGTCGCCTTGACTACTTTCTTATATCATTCTCTCTGGCACCAAAAGTTAAAAAGTGTTTGATAGGGGACAGAATGCGGTCGGACCATCACATAATTGGCATATATATTACTCTTACAGAATTTCCACGTGGGCGAGGATATTGGAAATTTAATCAAAGCCTACTAGATGATAAATTGTTTAGAACTAGGACAGAAGAATTTATAACTGACTTTTTTAGACATAACATAGGTACAGCAGATCCCCATATTGTATGGGACACTTTTAAGTGTGGCTTTAGAGGCCATGCAATTCAGTACTCATCTATAAAACAAAAGCAATTTAGATCAAAAGAGTCCATATTAACAAAGGAAATTGAAGGACTAACAGTACAGTTAGATAACAATAAAAACGGTACCATAGAGGCACAGAATAAGTTAGAGGAAAAACAAAAAGAAATGGAGGAACTTATTCAAGAAAGATCCAGTGTAATATATTACAAAAATAAAGCGAACTGGATGGAATATGGGGAAAAATGCACCAAATTCTTTTTCAATCTTCAATATAGAAATGCTACCAAAAAAAACGTATTAAAACTTGTTACAAATGATGGAGTCACGCATGATTCACCAAATGATATTTTGAAAGAGGAAGTAAAGTACTTTAAGAATATATTTTCGTTTCAGGCTCCTCCATCTCCACTAACTGAAACTAATTGTATGGATTTTTTCCCTAATAATAATGTAAAATTAACATCTGTACAGAAAGACTCATGTGAAGGCCTAATTACAGAGGAGGAACTACTTGATGCAATTGGGGCCTTTAAGGATGGGAAAACTCCAGGACTGGATGGCATACCAGTGGAAGTATACAAACATTTTTTTGATATACTCAAAGGACCATTATTAGCTTGTTTTAACCACTCCTATATAAATGATAGATTATCAGACACGCAACAAGAAGGTGTGATATCATTATTACTGAAACAGGACCCAAGTGGTATATATAAAGATCCAGTCCATTTAAAAAATTGGAGACCTCTTACACTTCAGTGTTGTGATGCAAAAATCCTAGCAAAATGCTTGGCGCATAGAATAAAAAAAGTTTTGTCAGATATTATTCATCCTAATCAGACAGGTTTTTTACATGGACGATACATTGGAGATAATATAAGGCAAGTACTGGAAACAATAGAACACTATGAAATATCGGGGACACCAGGCCTGGTTTTCATAGCTGATTTTGAAAAGGCTTTTGATAAAGTACGACTGGAGTTTATATATAAATGCCTAGAATATTTCAATTTTGGGGAATCTCTTATAAAATGGGTCAAAATTATGTATAGTAACCCTAGGTGTAAAATAGTAAATAATGGCTACATCTCAGAAAGTTTTAAACTATCTAGAGGAGTAAAACAAGGTTGTCCACTATCGGCATATCTATTTATTATTGCCATCGAAATGTTAGCTGTTAAAATTAGATCAAACATTAATATTAAGGGATTAGAAATCCAGGGCCTAAAAACTAAGGTGTCATTGTACGCTGATGATTCATGTTTTCTTTTAAAACCACAACTAGAATCTCTCCACGGCCTCTTAGAGGATCTAGATATATTTGCTATCCTCTCTGGATTAAAACCAAATTATGATAAATGTACCATATTACGTATTGGATCACTAAAAAATACACATTTTACATTGCCATGTAGTTTACCAATTAAATGGTCTGACGGTGATGTGGACATACTCGGTATACAAATCCCAAAAGAAAGAAATGATCTCACTCCAATAAATTTTTATAGAAAGTTAGCAAAAATAGATAAGATCTTGCTACCATGGAAAGGAAAATACCTGTCTATTTGTGGGAAAATCACCCTGATTAACTCTTTAATCATATCACAGTTTACCTATTTGCTTATGGTTTTGCCTACACCTAGTGACCTGCTTTTTAAATTATATGAACAAAAAATATTCAATTTTATTTGGAACGGCAAGCCAGATAAAATTAAAAGGGCCTATTTATATAACGAATATGAATTCGGAGGGCAGAAATTATTAAATATTAAAGCATTAGACCTCTCACTAAAGGCATCAGTCATACAAAAGTTATACTTAAATCCAAACTGGTTCTCTAGTAGATTGGTACGAATGTCTCATCCTATGTTCAAGAAGGGCCTTTTTCCCTTTATTCAGATTACACCTGCTCACTTTCGGTTGCTTGAAAAGGAAATAATCTCCAAAATATCTTTATTTTTTAAGCAAGCCTTAGAAAGTTGGTTGCAATTTCAGTTTAATCCACCTGAAAGGACGGAACAAATAGTACAACAAATCTTGTGGTTCAATTCAAATATAGTAATTGATAAAAAAACTGTATTTATCGAAGAAATGTTTAAAAAAGGTATAATTTTTGTGAATGATATCATAAATAGGACTGGTGGAGTAATGTCACACATGCAGCTAACGCAGACATATGGAAATGTCTGCTCTACCCAAAATTACAACCAATTAATTGCAGCATTACCACAAAAATGGAAGAGGCAGGTGGAAGGGGATAAAAGTAAGGAACTTGTATGTCGGCCTTATATTAAAGAACATAAATGGTTAAAGAAAAGTGTGATAAATAAAAACATATACCAATTTCATTTAAGGACCAAAAAACTTACAGCTGTGCCATATAAATTGCAAAATAGTTGGGAAGAGATTTTCGATGTACCCATTCCATGGCACATGGTGTATGAATTGATACGCAAAACAACGCCGGATTCAAAACTTCGAATTTTTCAATTTAAATTATTGTACAAAATTCTTGCAACTAATAGAATGTTATATATATGGGGGATACAATCTTCCCAGCTCTGTAGATTCTGCTGTGAGGAGGCAGAGTCATTAGACCATTTATTTTGGTATTGTCCGCATGTAGCTCGTTTTTGGTCACAGGTCCAGGAATGGTTGAAGAATTGCAACATTTGCGTAGAACTAACGCTACAGATAGCAATACTGGGGGATTTGAAAAGCCATAGTCAATCAATCAATAATATAATAATTATTTTAGCAAAAATGTTTATTTTTAATTTACAATCCGTGGAAGCTATGAGAATAGGAAGATTCAAATCTTTTGTGAAGCATCACAGCACAGTTGAAAAATATATGGCAAATAAAAATCCGAAATGGATGATGTTGGAAGATAGATGGGAAAGGTTGAGTGGAGCTGAAGGGTGGGACTAATAACAAGATAAACAATGTAGGGCATACGGGATCTGTGAAATGTGTATAGGTGCGGAGCTATTGTGAAATAGCACAGTTACAAGTGGAAATCAAACTGGATGGACAACAGAAATAGAGGAAGGACTAAGAACAAACAAGAGAGAACTATTATAAAGTAGACTGTGTCTGTAAAATGTGTATAAGATGTATAAATTGAAGGCAAAAACAGAAATGTTTATCAGTTTACTCCAATTGGGGGATCGGTGGTAGGGTTTGCGGGGAATAATAATAAAGGTATACTCTTTAAAAAAGTATGTATGTCTATGTAGGTATGTGTATGTATATATGTGTATATGTATGCATACGTGAATGGATATATATATTTACCCAAAAAAATATGGGGGATTGGAAATGATGCAGACAATTACATTGGAAGCAACATTCTTTCCGCAATATTAAGCTGATCCACCCCCCAAAAAAAAAAAAAAAAAAAAAAAAAAAAAAGTCTGCTCGGAGTAGAAGGGGTACAGATTCGAGGCTGGTAACATACCCAGGGTGAACGAGCGATATGTCCTGGAAGTGTAGTTTCAGCATGACTCTCAATATGAGAGGCAAGGTAGTCTGAGTGACCCCTCGAAGCGTAGTATCGCATCGTTCCACTTTTAACCAACATTTAGTTGGCTTCAAAGCCCTTTTGAGATCATCGAAAAATGTTTGAGAGATGAACAACATTGTCGCGCCCGAATCAATTAGCGCATGACAAGTTAACTAGCGGAGCGAACCCCCCCCCCCGCTAGCGGAACCCCCCCCACCCCACATTCCACTGAAAAGGCAGCACGCGAAATTCAAAAATATTTTTTAGAAATATTTAACTTTCACACATTAACAAGTCCAATACAGCAAATGAAAGATAAATATCTTGTGAATCCAGCCAACATGTCCGATTTTTTAAATGTTTTACAGCGAAAACACCACGTATATTTATGTTAGCTCACCACCAAATACAAAAAAGCACAGACATTTCTTTCACAGCACAGGTAGCTTGCACAAAACCCCCAAATAGAGATAGAATTAATCACTAACCTTTGAAATTCTTCATCAGATGAGTCATATAACATCATGTTACACAATACATTTATGTTTTGTTCGATAATGTGCATATATATATATAAAAAATCTCAGTTTACATTGGCGCGTTACATGCAGTTGTCACGTTCCTGACCTATTTCTGTTAGTTTGTTGTATGTGTTAGTTGGTCAGGACGTGAGTTTGGGTGGGCATTCTATGTTTTCTGTTTCTATGTTGGTTTAAGGGTTGCCTGGTATGGCTCTTAATTAGAGGCAGGTGTTTGGCGTTCCTCTAATTGAGAGTCATATTTAGGTAGGTTGTTTCACAGTGTTCGTTGTGGGTGGTTGTCTCCTGTGTCAGTGTTTGTCGCACCATACGGGACTGTTCGGTATGTTTGTACATCGTCATTTTTGTGTAGTCTATTTTTCCCTGTTCGTGCGTTCTTCGTGTTTTATTGTAAGTTCGTATGTCTAGGTTTGTCTACACATTCGTTTTGTTATTTTGTTAGTTAATTCAAGTCTAGTTCGTTTTCTGTCTTAGTTGTTTTGTCGTGTCTTTATTAAATCATGTCATTTCACAAAGCTGCGCCTTGGTTCAATCACTACTCCTCCTCTTCGGGTGAAGAGGAGGAGGACTACCGTTACAGAACCACCCACCAAATAACCAGAACCAAGCAGCGGTGTAACGGGAGGAACGGACAGCGCACGAAGCAGGATTTATGGTCTTGGGAGGAGATCATGGAAGGAAAAGGACCATGGGCTAAAGTGGAGGTGAATCGCCGCCCATGGGAACAGCTGGAGGCAGCTCGGAGAGCGGAGGAAACGGGAGAGAGGAACCGGCATTATGAGCGCGTCTGGCACGGAAGCCCGAAAAGCCCGTGAGTACTACCCAAAAATTTCTTGGGGGGGGGGGGCTAAGAGGTAGTGGGCCAAGGGCAGGTAGGAGACCTGCGCCCACTTCCCAGGCTAACCGTGGAGAGCGGGAGTACGGGCAGACACCGTGTTACGCAGTTGAGCGCACGGTGTCTCCTGTACGTGTGCATAGCCCAGTGCGGGTTATTCCACCTCCCCGCACTGGTAGGGCTAGATTGGGCATTGAGCCAAATGTCATGAAGCTGGCCCTTCATATCTGGCCACCAGTACGTCTCCTCGGGCCGGCTTACATGGCACCAGCCTTACGCATGGTGTCCCCGGTTCGCCTACATAGCCCGGTGCGGGTTATTCCACCTCCCCGCACTGGTCCGGCGACGGGGAGCATTCAACCAGGTAAGGTTGGGCAGGCTCAATGCTCAAGGGAGCCAGTACGCTTGCACGGTCCGGTATTTCCGGCACTACCTCCCCGCCCCAGCCCAGTACCACCAGTGCCTACACTACGCACCAGGCTTCCAGTGCGTCTCCAGAGCCCTGTTCCTCCTCCACGCACTCTCCCTATGGTGCGTGTCTCCAGCCCAGTGCCTCCAGTTCGGGCACCACGCACTAAGCCACCTGTGCGTCTCCAGAGCCCTGTACACACTGTTCCTTCTCCCCGTACTCGTCCTGATGTGCGTGCCCTCAGCCCGGTGCCACCAGTGCCGGTACCACGCACCAGGCAAATAGTACGTTTTGAGAGTCCAGTGTGCCCTGTCCCTGCTCCCCGCACTAGGCTTGAAGTGCGTGTCTCCAGTCCGGTGCCTCCAGTTCCGGCACCACGCACCAGGTCTACAGTACGTCTCAGCCGGCCAGAGTCTGCCGTCTGCCCAACGGCGCCTGAACTGTCCGTCTGCCAAGCGCCGCATGAACTGCCCGTCTGCCATGAGCCTACAGAGCCTTCCGCCAGACAGGATCAGTCTGAGCCATCCGTCTCCGCAGCGCCATCTGAGCCATCCGTCTCCGCAGCGCCATCTGAGCCATCCGTCTCCTCAGCGCCATCTGAGCCCTCCGTCTCCCCAGCGCCATCTGAGCCCTCCGTCTCCCCAGCGCCATCTGAGCCATCCGTCTCCCCAGCGCCGTCTGAGCCATCCGTCTGTCCCGAGCCATTAGAGCCGCCCGTCTGTCCCGAGCCGTCAGAGCCGTTAGTCAGTCAGGAGCCGCTAGAGCCATTCGTCAGACAGGATCTGCCAGAGCCGCCAACCAGACAGGATCTGCCAGAGCCGCCAACCAAACAGGATCTGCCAGGGCCGCCAACCAGACAGGATCTGCCAGAGCCGCCAACCAGACAGGATCTGCCAGAGCCGCCAACCAGACAGGATCTGCCAGAGCCGTCAGTGAGCCATGAGCGTCCAGAGCCGTCAGTCAGCCATGAGCGTCCAGAACCGTCAGCCAGCCATGAGCGTCCAGAGCCGTCAGCCAGCCATGAGCGTCCAGAGCCGTCAGCCAGCCATGAGCGTCCAGAGCCGTCAGCCAGCCATGAGCGTCCAGAGCCGTCAGCCAGCCATGAGCGTCCAGAGCCGTCAGCCAGCCATGAGCGTCCAGAGCAGTCAGCCAGCCATGAGCGTCCAGAGCCGTCAGCCAGTCATGAGCTGTCCCTCAGCCCAGAGCGGCTATTTGTCCAGAACTGCCCCTCAGTCCAGGGGCAGAGCTGTCTCTCTGTCCGGAGCTGCCTTTCAGTCCGGTGCCCTAGGCAGTGTTTGTTTGGTCATATCTACAAGGGGTACCATTTGACACTGTTTTGAAAATCGACTTCTCATTTCCTGTTTTGACCTCTTCTCAGGTTTTTGTCTGCCAAATGAGTTCTGTTATACTTACAGAAATAATTCAAACAGTTTTAGAAACTTCTGAGTGTTTTCTATAAAATAGTAATAATAATATGCATGTATTACCTTCTGGGACAGAGTAGGAGGAAATTTCGTTTGGGCACGCAATTTGTTCAAAGTGGAAACACTGCCCCCTATCCCTATGAAGTTTTAAGCAGGACTGTTTCCAGGTATGGGCGTTTAGATTTGTGTTTAGTGGACATGTTCCCCACAAAGTGGAGTGTTTGTTCGCAACCACGTGATGTGCCATTTCTGTTCAAGGGGGAAGTTGATCGAATAATCGTATTTTGAGTGGGCTTGGCTTTACTGAAGCTTTTGACCTTTTTCTTCGCAACCTTTGTGTATGAGTCTATAGACAAAGCCTGTGGGCTTGTTTCTTGATCAAGCGGGCCCTGGATAGAGTCTCGAGTGAGAGTGAATTTTAACGTCCTTGCTATGGGTATTAATTCCTGCGGACCTGGTGTCCGGTAATTCCTCGTCTAGTCCTTCCCCATCTAGTCCTTTAGTTCTTCACCTAGTGGAACTTCTGGAGAACATTTGTCTACGTTTGATCGCCTTTAACCCTTTGTTAACCTTGTGATCTGACACTTTGTATGGGTTGGATGCAGGAACGTAGAGAACAGGTTGATTGTAGTGGTAGTCGTTTCGATGGCGACGTACTTTACAGTTATTTTGACTGCGGAGGTTATTGGAATCGTGGTTTTGTGGTAGAAACCGTTGTTGTGCGTCATCGCTCAACGCTCCAATACCTGATAATGCACCCTCTAACTGGAGTGAGTGCTCCTGATCAAACTTCAAAACCGAGTGGTCAGGGCTCTTAGCGTTGTGAACTTCTGATGCCTCAAAAGCTGTGCTTGCAAGCTCTCTGAGTTGTAAGATTGCTCAAGCCAACGTGGGCTGCAGTAAGTAGGTAATGAAGGTGGGATACATGTTCGACAGAAACATTTGTTTGAATGGTAACAGCTCTTCCATTCCTGTTTCAGTGAGTAAGCCAAAGTAAGCTGAACTAAGCCTATGATAGTAAGCTTGTGGGTGTTTGTTCCGAGCTTGTTTGACAGTGTTAGCCAGTGAGCTATCGTGTTTGCGAGTCGCAGAATCACTGAATTCTAATTTCAAAGCTGTGGCAAGTTTAGCGTAGTCATCTAGCACGTGTTGTTGTTGTAGATGAATGAACCTCGTCACGTGTCTATAAGACATTCGCTTCAACAGGTAAACCCTGTCAGATCCCATAGCATTCCGGTAGCCATCCAATGCGTCCTCTATGTCAGCTAGGAACGTCTCAGTATCGTTTGGCTGTCCTGGAACAGGGGCAAAGGTGGGGAAATTCTTGACGAGTTTGTCAAGGTATTCCGCGCCAAACGGACGGAGAGGGTTGGCTTTATCCTGTGGGGAAATTGGGGCCGAAGAGGCACCATATCACACAGTGCCGAATGGCCAAGAGGAGAAGACTGAGGGACACATGAGGGAGGCAAAGTCTGAAACCTATCGTCTTTACTCTTTTGAGTACCGGGCTCCGGTTGCTTGGATGGATAGTCACATTGTAGAGCATGACCATTCTGGACTTCTTCCAGATGGTACCTAAGGGTGGTATTCTGCTGCATTGCAGAGTCCACTTGAGCCCTTAGAGTACTGATTTGGGACACGTGAGTGTCGCACTTGCTCCTTTCGGTCTCAAACTTATCTGTCATGGTTTGCAGATAGAGGTCTTGAGTACGGAGAGAGAGATTCTGTGATGAGATTTCCTCCACTTGCTTAGAAATCAATATTTCCATCTTCATCACCTGAGTTCTCTCATCATTCATTTGGTCAGTGACTTCAATGAGTTCTGCTGATCTGTCATCCAACTTAGTCATTGTGTTCATTAACTGATCGTCTTTGGTCTGCAGCATTTTCAGTAGAACCTTGTTACTTTGAGTAACGTTCAACAAAGCTGCATGCATGTTATCAAGTTGAGCGCTCCTGTTTGTAGATAACTCGTCAGATTTATCTAGTTTGGCATGGACGTCATCAAATTATGTTTGGCTAAATGTTGTTGTTCCTGTAGAAGTGATTTTGTTCCTGAGAAGACGATTTTGTTGAAGAGTTTGTGCTCGTTCATCGACATAAGTTTTTGCAATTACATTTAATTGTTCTGTTTTCAAACGCAGCTCCATAGCTAGCAGAATTTTTCCCTTTTCTGCATTTGTCATTTGTTTCCCGGTTCTCGCCTTCTGTCAGTTTATGTCTACCGTTACCGGCTCATGCTTCAGCTGTGTACTGCAGTATTGGACCAATGCCAATCTCGGATGGCAAGACATCAGGGCTGGACGGGAGAGAACCTTTCCGAAGCCTGAGCCCGATGATTGATTTTGGAGAGGGTTTTACTGAATGTGCTTTGAAAAAGCAGATTTTACTGTTTGATCCATTGTAATGATAAATCAAACCTGTATAGCCATTTGGGAATTAAACTTTAAATTAACCTGAGAGCGTTGCCTCATCTAGGTTAATGTGGAAAGTTTAAATTGTCTCATTGTGGAAAATCAATCAATTTGGATGTTATTTAAGACTGGCTCTATGCCCTTGCTCTAGAAATTAAGATTGACCGACAGAAATAGTACCGTTTGGCCTAACGGACTAAATCTGGATTTTATAACTCATTGCTCTGACGCTATCGACACACGACCGGAGGCGCTTCCCGTAGCTTGTTATTATTACGTGATTAAACTAATCATGTACATTTAATTAACTAGGAAGTCGGGGCACCAAGGAAAATCTTCAGATTACAAAGTTATACATTTCCTAATATAACCCTTCAGCTCATTGAGGAACTCTCCAAGGGCACCTAGTGGGCGATAGATGACAACAATAATAAGCTTGAGCGGACAAGTGACAGTGACAGCATGGAATTGAAATGAGGAAATGGACAGGTGAGGGATGGAGGATACAGAAAATCTCCAGATATGAATAATGAGTAGCCCTGTGCCACCACTGTCAACCAGATGCTCTCGGACTATGAGAAAAAACCTAGTCAGATGATGAGAGCAGCTGGAGTAGCAGTGTTGTCTGGGGTGATCCATGTCTCCCTCAGGGACAAAAAGTCAAGGGACTGAAGGGCAGCATAGGCTGAGTTGAACTCAGCGTTCTTGACTGCAGATCGGCAGTTCCAAAAGTTACCAGAGACCCAGAATTTCACATGGGTTGTGTGTGCAGGGTACACTAAATTAGAAGGGTTGCAGCCAGGGGGTGGGGCACGTCTGTAAAGCCAACAGGGAGAGGAACCAACAGGTATAGAAAACACTCACATAGTTGCCAGAGCTACAAATAGGAGCAAAAATTTGATAATCAGAAAATAACTAGATAAGATACTCTACAGAACAACTCGGCGAAACAAGTCACAAATTGAACTTGCCCCTTAATCATGATTGATGTGTCAACAACTATCTGCAAGTTATGAGCAATCAGCAGTTTACACACCAAGACAGGCAGCACTTAATGTAGATGGCCCTAGCTAGAAATAAGACAGTACTAGACAACAGATAAAGACAAAAATTATAAGTATCACTCCTGGAGATATCAGGAGTCCTCTAGCTATAGAATGAAGCATAAAAGTAATGTATTACTATGACACATTACTGGTTACTCCCAACACCGGCCATTACACAGTACTTGCTTTGATAAAGCAGATGACAGTAGGTTACCTGCAATATGATATACAGTAACTTACTTGCCAATGAGCTGCTTGTCTGTCAAATTCACAGCAATCCATGAGATCAAAAGTCTAGTTTTAGCCATGTTTTGAAACTATAAAGTTTTTTTTTTACATTGACTTTGTTTACACATGTGGAGTAAAACAAGCTTTTATTTTGGATTCTGATGGGGCACGGCAGTTCTGATGGGGCACGGCCGTTCTGATGGGGTACGGCCGTTCTGATGGGGTACGGCCGTTCTGATGGGGCACGGCCGTTGAACTAAGCTCATGAGGCATTTATAAATTATATTCTTCAAGAATCAATGGCTAATATGTAATTCATTTTAAAGTGAAAAAAAAAGAATGCACTAATTCTGGATTGCCCCGTTAAGGGTTATACTGCAGGTAGGAAAACGTATCATATGTGATTTGATAACATCAGTGTCGTGTCTTTACTATCATTAAATTGAAGACTTAGTTTTTATCAAAGATTCCTGTAATTAGTATTTCGCGATTAAACTGAATAATCATATAACTGTAATTAACTAGGAAGTCGGGGCACCAAGGAAAATATTCAGATTACAAAGTTATAATTTCCCAATATAGCCTTTCAGATATTTTCATATCTGATCAATAGTCTTCTGATTAATGAATTATTTATTTTAACTCACGTTAGTCTCATTCCAAACGTCGTAAATTGTTGGTTAACTGCACGAACACAGTCTTCACTATGAGTCATCCATACATCAATTGTCTTAAATCATTTATTTATTACTAACTAAGTAATTCACAGAAATGCATAAACAAACAAACAAAGTAAATATGGTTACAAGAAATGATAGGAGAATGTGCCCTAGTGGGCTAAACCGGCATGGCGGCTTGTTAGACCAAAGGGAAGTGGGGGTCGACTGAGAAGTCACTACAGAGTTAATAATTATAACAATTGAAATGCTAATCCTTTGCACATGAACGCTCACTCATTCGGGAACAATTGCAATCAAAAATATATTTACGCTCAGTGTGTCGTCTTGATCGCTGTTGAAAAGTTAGTTTCTGTTGGAGAGTTTCCTTCCTCTCTCTCTGTCTCTCTGTCGTGGTTAGAGTGGATAGTTCAGAGTGACATTCATTCGTGTTGTTGTAGAATGGATGTTTTGGCGGCTGTCGTTCTTCGCGTTCAGTGATACCGAATTCCTAGCTGCAGACTAGTAATTAATATCAAAGACTTGTTCTTATTCTGTCAGTATCGATAGTCTAAGAGTTTAACCACGTGGTATGGTTAAAAGATTCAGCAATGGTCTGCAACCTTCGTCCCCTCCTAATGGAATTGAAAAAACATGGTCTGGTGATAATTTCTCAAAGTTGGGTTTTATTCGGAATTGCAGAAAAGGGGCTGTCCCAGGATGCCTGACCCTAACTGGGCTCAGGGGCGGTCCTCTGATTTAGTTCAAATCAAAAGGGAATTGGATTTTCCTTCATTAAACAGTCCAAAATCATATTACACAATTTTACAAACAGTATCATACTCACTCATTCATCTTATACAACAGTTAGATGTAAACTTCATATCTGAGGCTATTATATAAACAGCATTATGGTAATGTAGCCACAGCGTCTCCCATGAGCTTCCCCAAGTTGTAACAAACGGACCAGTTCGTAGCTGGATTCTTCACCGAACTTTTACACTTTCTCCGGAACATGACATTTGTTCGTACCTCAAGTTCTGTGAGGTGGAAGGATTTCCTTTGTCCTCTATGAAGATTTTCTCTGTCTCTTATACTGTGTGGCCATGTGGCAGGGTCTTCTCCTCAGGAATTTACGACCTCTCTCTGACCACAGCAGCGTAGTTGTAGGGGGCATGGAGAGGCAGGGAGAGGGGGATGGGGCTTGCTGTACCCAAATAGGGCAACGTCATGACAATCAGTCTTATTTGAGTGATGTGCCATTTCAAATGAAGATATGATTGTTGCTGTCTGAATCAGCACATTCAGTATATGGGAACAAAACTACCAGACAGCAAAAACAAGTGTGAAAGTTTATTGTTTACCATATTGAATAATGAAATGTAAAAAACATATCAGGTCTGGGGCTCAACACCTGCATGACCAGATGACGTTTCGGCCAATGGCTTCCTTCATAGGTGAGAGAACAGGTGAGAGTGCAGTCATAACGCCTCCTGTGTGATTTGATTAGCGGCAGGCTGCCTGAGTGCCTGTCAGCAGGCTATGGGGTGGATGGAGGGTTTGTGATGTGCGTTGGACTGCCCTCTGTAGGCCCACTTGGCCAGGGAAGCCTTGATCTCCTTGGTACGGAGGCAGTAGATGAAGGGGTTGAGGAGGGGCGGCAGCAGACTGTAGAATAAGAAGAATACATTATTAACACACACACACACACACACACACACACACACACACACACACACACACACACACACACACACACACACACACACACACACACACACACACACGGAGAGGCTGGAGCAATGGGCAGCTACCTTCTGGTTGCTGGCTCGCTTCTCTAATCTGTAAGCTACCTGCAATTTAGAGAAGGGTTAGGCAAAAAAAAAAATCCTGGCTGATGGAGAAGTTGAGGATGCTGCTGGTATAGACACAGCACCGTGGGACGTAGTACAGAGAGATGATACACAGCTGGGAACTACAGGTGGAGAAGGTCTTCCACCGACTCTGGATGGCAGGGGGGAGAAGGGAGAGGGCGAGAAAGGGACAGGATGGGAGGGGAGACAGGGAGGGGAGGGAGAGGGGGACAGGAATGAAGGGAAGGGGGAGAAACAGACAGGAGGGGAGGGGAGGGGGAGAGATCGACAGGAGTGTTTTAGTTCAGACCGGGGAGCCCCTAGATGGATAGCTGTTTTTGGAATAAGTGCATTTCTCAAGGGCACAACAGCAGTGGTGGTAATGATCTGACAAAATTAGCCAGATCATTCCACACTTTTGCATCGCCCGGCCCATGACTTGAACTAGCAACCTTTGGGTTCCCAGCCCACCTCTCTAACCTGTGGTCTACCTACCTGTAAAGAATGGTGAGGCCGATGCGGAGGTCAGGGGTCATGGTCAGGTTGGGGATGTAGGGTGTAGCATAAACTGTGAAGCGGGGGATGTAGTAAATAAGGATGATACAGCCCTGAGTAGCACAGGTAGAGAAGGTCTTCAGCCTGCCCTGGGTTAGAGAGGGGAGAGACGGATAAATGTTCTCATTGGGTTCACTTACTTTGCTAGCGAATGCAGCTAGCTAGTTTAACCTACTCAAACACCCGGCTCAAACAAAGAGAGATGCTATGTTAGCTAGCTGGCTATGGCAATCAAACACTGGAACTCTTCCAAGTCATTGTAACCTTTTTGTTTTATTCATTTATTGCCACCGGGGCCCATCGATGTAACTGCTAAACTGCTTGCTGACTGTACACTGTAGTGCATGATTGTAGCGGGTTTACCAATGTGTGAAATCTAGTAGCTATGTTGACTATGACATTAGCTAATATGGTGACAATGATGTGTAGGTGTGTAGCAGACGAGCAAAGTGATCATGCTGTTTGTATGTGGCTGCTATGAAAGTGAACTGTGTTTGCGTGTGATCAGGGATGACTCATTACATCGATTCTGTTGAAAAACATTTATTAAACGGAAGCAAACGGAATGAAATGGGGATAAACATACCTGAATTTGTCCATTAGAAACTCTCGTTTACAACTGTTGGACTAATGATTACACCCTAAATCAACTAGACGCAGGCAAGAGTGTTCAAGGTAGTATTGAATGTTACTGTCAGCTTGATTACTCCAATTTTTCTCTCGACCTGTGTAAACTTTCATTCATAGGCCATGTTGTAGCAACCTCATGTTGGGTATAGGAAACATTTGAGTATCATGTGTAGTAGCCTAAACCTATTGATGTTACGTTGAGGTCGTAATAGAAATAAGGCCATGCTCATAAACATTTAGTGGTGGGGTCACACACCCACCACCCCTTACCCCTCCTCCCACCCAGCCCCCCTGCACCCCCCACCCCTCCTCCCACCCAGCCCCCCTGCACTCCCCACCCCTACTCCCACACTGCACCCTGCACCCCCACCCCTCCTCCCACCCAGCCCCCCTGCACACCCCACCCCCACACTCCACACCTCCAGAATTCTGACCTGTGTGTTAGCCATGCGCATCACGGTGACGATGATGTTGACGTAGGAGAAGACGATGAAGCTGAAGGGGAGGAGGAGGACGAACATGGCTAGTGAGAAGGATACTCTGCTCTGGGACGAGATGTCAGCACACGACAGCCTGTTGAGTGAGTGAGAGGTTGTTTGGTTGATTTACTGAATTTATTTGATCATTTAAAAAAATACATATAGTGTATATACATCAAGTATAACAGTAAAGTCACTAGGAGTCAAAACTAGTGCATTTTAAAGTGAATAGGGAGCAAATTGGGATGTGAGCATTGACTGGTTGAGAGATGTGGTGTCGCAGTAGCAGTGGATGATGCGGTTGGGCCCACAGAAAGGCATCTGGGATGACTGGATGGTGGTGATGGCTGGAGATATCATGGCTGACACCCAGGACAGGGCTGTTAGGAGAGACATGGTCCTGTTGGTCATCAGCTCAGTGTACCTGGTAGAGAGGGAGGGAGAGAGGGATGGAGGGAGGGAGGGGAAGGGGAAAGGTGTGAGGGGGGAGAGAGGGGTGGAAGAGGGGGGAGAAGGGGGAGAGATGGGTGGGATAGGGGGTGAGAAAGAGAGAAAGAGACAGAGAGTTATGTTTGAGTTGCCTTCTGTAAAAGGTTGGTTGTTCTCTTTGAACACGTGAGAGGGAAATACCGGTAGTTACAGGTAGATATATCTACAGTATACTGATCAAGAATTTAAATGCAAAATGCAACAATTTAAAAAATGTTACAGTTCATAGAAGGAAATGAGTCAATTGAAATAAATTAATTTGGCCCTAATCTATGCTTTTCACGCGACTGGGCAGGGGCGCAGCCACGGGTGGGCATAGGAGGGCATAGGCCCACCCACATGGGAGCCAGGTCAACCCACAGGGGAGGCAGGCCCAATCAATCAGAATATGTTTATTACAGACAGAAATACTCAATTTCATCAGTTGTCTGAGTGTCTGGTCTCAGACAATCCCGCAAGTGAAGAAGCTGGATGTGGAGGTCCTGGGTTGGCGTGGTTACACCTGGTCTGCGTTTGTGAGGACGGTTAGACATATTGCCAAATTCTCTAAAAACAACTTTGGAGGTGCCTTGTGGTAGAGAAATGAACAATCAATTCTCTGGCAACAGCTCTGGTGGAAATTCCTGCAGTAAGCATGCCAATTGCACACTCCTTCAAAACTTGAGACATCTGTGGCATTGTGCTGTGTGACAAAGCTGCACATCATAGAGTGGCCTTATATTGTCCCCAGCACAATGTGCACCTGTGTAATGATCATGCTGTTTAAAAATGTGTTAATCAATCAATCTGCTTCCTGATATGCCACACCTGTCAGGTGGATGGATTATCTTGGCAAAGAAGAAATGCTCACCAATCGGGATATAAACAAATTTGTGCACACAATCTGAGAGAAATAAGCTTTTTGTGCACGCTCTACATAGCCGATGTGAGTGTAATGGGTGCGTGTTGGTGGCAGGGAAGTCAGGCGCAGGAGAACGAACTTGGTATAAACGGAGTCGTTTAATAAAAGTTAACAAAACTCCAAAAACCAAAATATATAAAATAATCAAAGTGGGTACAAAACCCGTCGCGCACCAACACATAACTTGCACAAACATACAATCAAACAATCACCGACAAGGACATGAGGGGAAACAGAGGGTTAAATACACAACATGTAATTGATGGGATTGGAACCAGGTGTGATGGAAGACAAAACCAATGGATAATGAAAAATGGATCAGTGATGGCTAGAAGATCGGTGACGTCGACCGCCGAACACCGCTCGAACAAGGAGAGGGGCCGACTTCGGCGGAAGTCGTGACAGTGAGCAAGACCTTTAAATAGGTCAACATTTATAAGGCCAGACGAATTACCAGGACGTGTACTCAGAGCATGCGCGGACCAACTGGCGAGTGTCTTCACTGACATTTTCAACCTCTCCCTGACCGAGTCTGCAATACCTACATGTTTCAAGCAGACCACTGTAGTCCCTGTGATCAAGAAAGCAAATGTAACAAGCCTAAATGACTACCACCCCGTAGCACTCACGTCGATAGCAATGAAGTGCTTTGAAAGGCTGGTCATGATTCACATAAACACCATCATCAAAGAAACCCTAGACCCACTCCAATTCGCATACTGCCCCAACAGATCCACATTGGTAGGTCTAACAGTGGTAGGTCGGATCACCGACAACGATGAGACAGCCTATTTGGAAGAGGTCAGAGCCCTGGTCGTGTCGTGCCAAGACAACAACCTCTCCCTCAATGTGAGCAAGACAAAGGAGCGGATCGTGGACTACAGAAAAAGGAGGGATGAACAGGCCCCCATTAACATCGACGGGGCTGTAGTAGAGCGGGTCGAGAGTTTCAAGTTCCTTTGTGTCCACATCACCAACGAACTATCATGGTCCAAACACACCAAGACAGTCGTGAAGAGGGAACGCCCCTTCAGGAGACTGAAAAGATTTGGCATGGGTCCCCAGATCCTCAAAAAGTTCTACAGCTGCACCATCGACAGCATCCTGACTGGTTGCTTCACCTCCTGGTATGGCAACTGCTCGGCATCCACCGTAAGGTGCTAGAGAGGGTAGTGTGTACGGCCCAGTACATCACTGGATCCAAGCTTCCTGCCATCCAGGACCTCTATACCAGGCGGTGTCAGAGGAAGGCCCTAAATATTGTCAAAGACTCCAGACACTCTAGGTCCAAGAGGCTTCAAAACAGCTTCAACCCCCAAGCCATAAGACTCTTGAACATCAAATCAAATGGCTACCCAGACTATTTGGACTCCCTCCCCCACCTTTTACACTGCTGCTACTCTCTGTTATTATCTATGCATAGTCACTTTAATAACTCAACGTACATGTACATATTACCTCAATTATCTCGACTAACCGGTACCACCGCACATTGACTCTGAACTGGTACCCCCTGTATATAGCTTTGCTATTGTTATTTACTGCTGCTCTTTAATTATTTGTTACTTTTATTTCTTGTTCTTATATTTTTGAGGTTCAATTATTATTTTTCTAACTGCATTGTTGATTAAGGGCTTGTAAGTAATAATTTCACTGTAAGGTGAAACCTGTTGTATTCGGCGCATGTGACAAATAAAATTTGATTTGATTTGAATGATGAGCCTCTCATGAACAAGATGGTGTTCTCCGTCTTGGGACTAGTCTTGAAGACGGTACAGCTGATCTGCCAACTTCTGTTTTTAGGGGGTGAACAGTTTGAGCTACACACTAATCTGTGTAAAGGTGAGACTCTCAGGAACATGTACATGTCAGTTGTTATCTCGAGGACACCCACAGGCCTCACAAGACTTGTCTGAAGGCCCCCTGGTACCAGTCAAATGAAATGTATGGAATTATATATGGAAACGTTTTATAGTGACAAAAATAAGGGGTTAAATACATGTCAAAAAATATATATAAAAATGTTGCCGGATCTTTCTTAAATCTCTATGACACTTTTTGTGGGGGGGACTCTTTGTTGTTCCATGTAGTGAATCTGTTATTCATTGTGTTTGTATGGGCTAATAACTGTAAGGACTTTCTGTTGTTCCAATCAGTGAATCTGTTATTCAGTGCGTTTGTATGGGCTAATAACAGTAAGGCCAAAACTATTTTTTCATCACATAAAAAAATAATATTACGATGTGTCAAGGGGTCTTAAAATTAAAAATCAAAGAGTATAATGATCCTTGGTATGACCTTCTGAAAACAATTCGATATATCTTAGACAGGGCTTAGACTCTTATGAGTTAAGGTTAGGGTTAAGTAGATCTATGTTACCTGAGAGGGTAGCAGATAGCCAGGTATCCATCCATAGCCATGGTCAACATGATGAGAGAGTTAGGGTAAAGGTTAGGTTTAGGGTTAGGTTTAGGTAGATCTATGTTACCTGAGAGGGAAGCAGATAGCCAGGTATTGGTCCATAGCCATGGTCATCATGATGAGAGAGTTAGGGTAAAGGTTGGGGTTAGGTTTAGGTAGATCTATGTTACCTGAGAGGGTAGCAGATAGCCAGGTATCGGTCCATAGCCATGGTCATCATGATGAGAGAGTTAGGGTAAAGGTTGGGGTTAGGTTTAGGTAGATCTATGTTACCTGAGAGGGAAGCAGATAGCCAGGTATTTGTCCATAGCCATGGTCATCATGATGAGAGAGGTGAGTGTTCCAAAGTAGTGGATGAATTGTTTCTGTATCAGACACAGATAGAAAGAGATGCCAGCGTCGTCCCACCAGTACCGAGCTATCACTTTGGGAAGGGCCACCGTGCAGAAGCCTGGGATATGAACAAGTACCACAACATATCAACATTTTTAAAGAAACATAAATCAATTGATTAGTGATTTTTTTGGTGCTATGCAGATTGGAGAACAGGCCACACATTTGAACAGGAAGTTCATGGTAACATGTCCTTACAGACACACATTTTAACTGGATAACCTTTCTGTCATGATGACTTCTGTCTCTTCCCTATATCTGACAGATCCAGGCTGAGTATCTTACCTATTTCTGACAGTGCCAGGCTGAGTATCTTACCTATATCTGACAGAGCCAGGATGAGTATCTTCCCTATATCTGGCAGTGCCAGGCTGAGTATCTTACCTATATCTGACAGAGCCAGGCTGAGTATCTTACCTATATCTGACAGAGCCAGGCTGAGTATCTTACCTATATCTGACAGATCCAGGCTGAGTATCTTACCTATATCTGACAGTGCCAGGCTGAGTATCTTACCTATATCTGACAGAGCCAGGCTGAGTATCTTACCTATATCTGACAGTGCCAGGCTGAGTATCTTACCTATATCTGACAGAGCCAGGCTGAGTATTTTACCTATATCTGACAGAGCCAGCCTGAGTATTTTACCTATATCTGACAGAGCCAGCCTGAGTATTTTACCTATATCTGACAGTGCCAGGCTGAGTATCTTACCTATATCTGACAGTGCCAGGCTGAGTATCTTACCTATATCTGACAGATCCAGGCTGAGTATCTTACCTATATCTGACAGTGCCAGGCTGAGTATCTTACCTATATCTGACAGAGCCAGGCTGAGTATCTTACCTATATCTGACAGTGCCAGGCTGAGTATCTTACCTATATCTGACAGAGCCAGGCTGAGTATTTTACCTATATCTGACAGAGCCAGCCTGAGTATTTTACCTATATCTGACAGAGCCAGCCTGAGTATTTTACCTATATCTGACAGTGCCAGGCTGAGTATCTTACCTATATCTGACAGTGCCAGGCTGAGTATCTTACCTATATCTGACAGTGCCAGGCTGAGTATCTTACCTATATCTGACAGAGCCAGGCTGAGTATCTTACCTATATCTGACAGTGCCAGCCTGAGTATCTTACCTATATCTGACAGAGCCAGGCTGAGTATTTTACCTATATCTGACAGAGCCAGCCTGAGTATTTTACCTATATCTGACAGAGCCAGGCTGAGTATCTTACCTATATCTGACAGTGCCAGGCTGAGTATCTTACCTATATCTGACAGTGCCAGGCTGAGCATGATGATGTACATGGGTTTCTGCAGGCTGCGCTCCAGGGCAAACAGCACCACCAGCAGGATGTTCCCCACCACCGTGGTCACATAGATGAAGAAGAAGAACCAGGCCACCAGCTGGTTGAAGGATGGATGGAGCCCCGGGAAGCCCACGATCACAAACTCTGACACACGCGTGTAGTTTCCATTCACTTTTAACATACTGTCCTGGGAAGGTGGGGGGATGGAGGAGGATAGATAAAGCCTTTTACAATCCTTACCACCCGAGTTAGAGAGAGAGATAATGAGTGAGAGAGAGAGATAATGAGTGAAAGAGAGAGAGCTACACAAAGAGAGAGAGAGAGAGAGAGAGAGATGCTGAAGACCCTGGAGGATCCCTCTTCATCCTTACCTCCCAGGTTAACCTCCCAGGTTAGAGAGAGAAAGTGAGTGACATATAAAGTGACATATAAAGAGAGAAATCCTGGAGACCCTACATCCTCGGTCTTTACATCCACCTAAGATGGAGTAAGAGAGAGAGAGAGAAAGATACATAAAAGAGAGAGAATCTGGTGACCCTCCATCTCTCCATCATTACCTCCACCTAAGATGGAGAGAGTAAGATAAGATAGAGAGAAATATACATAAAAGAGAGAGAATCTGGTGACCCTCCATCTCTCCATAATTACCTCCACCTAAGATGGAGAGAGTAATAGAGAGATAGTTAGAGAGAGTTACATAAAAGAGAGAGATGTTGAAGACCCTGGATGAACTCTCTCTCTCCTTACTTAACTCCTAAGATGGAAAGAGTAATAGAGAGAAAGTTAGAGAGAGTTACATAAAAGAGAGATGTTGAAGATCCTGGAATATCTCACTCACTCTCTCCCTCCCTCTTGCTTTCTCTCTCTCTCTCGCTCTCTGTCCATCCTTACCTCCTTCCCAACCAGTGGCCCCAGAGGTGTGTGGCGTTAGCCGCTCTGTACCTCCCAACTTTATACCCAACATGCCAAGACAGCTGACAAGACAGCCAACAACCAATCAGAGACCTCCACCCTGGTGATGTCATCATTGTCACATTACTCATGATGTCGATTACAGAATGTTTTCATCACTGGCCACCCCTCTCTAGTGCTATGCAAGTTCTCTCTATCTTTTTTGTATGCAAAAGTGTGTGGACACCCTTTCAAGTTAGTGGATTCGGCTATTTCAGCCACACCCGTTGCTGACAGGAGTATAAAATCGAGCACAGCCAAGCAATCTCCACAGACAAACAGTAGAATGGTCTTACTGAAGAGCTCAGTGACTTTCAACGTGACACCGTCATAGGATGCAACCTTTCCAACAAGTCAGTTCGTCAACTTTCTGCCCTGCTCGAGCTGCTGAACTGTAAGTGCTGTTATTGTGTCGTGGAAACATCTAGGAGCAACAACGGCTCAGCCACAAAGTGGTAGGCCACACAAGCTCACAGAAGGGGACTGCCGGGTGCTGAAGTGCGTAAAAATAGTCTGTCCTTGGTTCTAACACTCACTACCGAGTTCAAAACTGCCTCTGGAAGCAACGTCAGCACAAGAACTGTTTGTCGGGAGATTCATGAAATAGGTTGTAATGGCCGGGCAGCCGCACACAAGCCTAAGATCACCATCCGCATTCCCAAGCATCGGCTGGAGTGGTGTAAAGCTTGCTGCCAATCGACTCTAGAGCAGTGAAACACGTTTTCTGGAGTTATGAACCAAGCTTCACCATCTGGCAGTCCGATGGATGAATCTGGGTTTGGTGGATGCCAGAAGAACGCTACCTGCCCCAATGCATAGTGCCAACTGTAAAGTTTGGTGGAGGAGGAGTCTGGGGCTGTTTTTCAAATCAAATCAAATTTTATTGGTCACATACACATGGTTAGCAGATGTTAATGCGAGTGTAGCGAAATGCTTGTGCTTCTAGTTCCGACAGTGCAGTAATATCTAAAGAGTAATCTAACAGTTTCACACCAGATACCTTATGCACACAAGTGTAAGGGAACGATTAAGAATATGTACATATAAATATATGGATGAGCGATGGCCGAACGCCATAGGCAAGATGCAGTAGATGGTATAGAGTACAGTATATACATGAGGTGAGTAATGTAGGGTATGTGAACATGATATAAATTGGCATTGTTTAACTTCTCTGCACTACGGATCCCTTTAGCGGGATCATTTTCCTAAACAACCGCTGATTTGCAGGGCGCAAAATATTACTAAAAATATTTATAATCATGCAATCACAAGTGAAATATACCAAAACACAGTTTAGCTTGTTGTTAATCCACCTATCGTGTCAGATTTGAAAATATGCTTTACAACAAAAGCAATCCAAGCTTTTGTGAGTGTATCAATCAATGCTAGAACAGCTAGCCCCAAATTAGCATGGTCACGAAAGTCAGAAAAGCAATCAAATTAATCGCTTACCTTTGATAATCTTCGGATGTTTGCACTCACGAGACTCCATTACACAATAAATGTTCTTTTTGTTCGATAAATATTACTTTTATAACAAAAAAACGCCATTTGGGTTGCGCATTATGTTCAGAAAACCAAAGCCTCGTTCCGTTCAACGAAAATTCCAAAAAGTATCCGTAATGTTCGTAGAAACCTGTCAAATGTTTTTTATAATAAATCCTCAGGTTGTTTTTAACAAACATAATCGATAATATTTCAACCGGACCGTAACCTATTCAATAAAAGAGAGAAAGAAAATGGAGAGCTACCCCTCTCGCGCGCAGGAACTAATCAAAGGACACCTGACTAGTTTTGAAAAATCTTGCTAATTTTTCAAAATAAAAGCCTAAAACTATGTCTAAAGCCTGGTCACAGCCTGAGGAAGCCATTGGAAAAGGAATCTGGTTGATACCCCTTTAAATGGAAGAAAGACGGGCAAGGAAACACTGATAAAAAAAAAAAAAATCACTTCCGGGTTAGATTTCCTCAGGTTTTCGCCTGCAGAATCAGTTTTGTTATACTCACAGACAATATTTTGACAGTTTTGGAAACTTTGGAGTGTTTTCTATCCTAATCTGTAAATTATATGCATATTCTATGATCTGGACCTGAGAAATAGTCTGTTTACCTTGGGAACGTTATTTTAAAAAATTACAAAATCTGACCCCTAGCGTCAAGAGGTTAAGTGACTAGTGATACATATATTACATTAAATTATTGATTATTAAAGCGGCTAGAGATTGAGTCTGTATGTTGGCAGCAGCCACTCAATGTTAGTGATGGCTGTTGACCAGTCTGATGGCCTTGAGATAGAAGCTGTTTTTCAGTCTCTCGGTCCCAGCTTTGATGCACCTGTACGGACCTCGCCTTCTGGATGATAGCGGGGTGAACAGGCAGTGGCTCGGGTGGTTGTTGTCCTTGATGATCTTTATGGCCTTCCTGTGACATCGGGTGGTGTAAGTGTCCTGGAGGGCAGTTAGTCTGCCCCCGGTACACTAAATTAGAAGGGTTGCAGCCAGGGGGTGGGGCACGTCTGTAAAGCCAACATGGAGAGGAGCCAACAGGTATAGAAAACACGCACATAGTTGCCAGAGCTACAAATAGGAGCAAAAATTTGATAATCAGAAAATAACTAGATAAGATACTCTACAGAACAACTCGGCGGAACAGTCTTACCAAAACAAGTCACAAATTTAACCTGCCCCTTAATCATGATTGACCTTAGAGAGCCTTTTTATTCTCTATTTTGGTTAGGTCAGGGTGTGACTAGGGTGGGTACTCTTTGTATTTCTATGTTGGCCTGGTATGGTTCCCAATCAGAGGCAGCTGTCTATCATTGTCTCTGATTGGGGATCATATTTAGGCAGCCTTTTCCCACCTGTTGTGTGTGGGATCTTGTTTTTGTATTGTAGCCTTTTTAGCCCTACAAAGCTGCACGTTAGTTTGTTACTCTTTATTGTTTTGTTGCTGGTTCACATTAATAAACATGATGAACGCCTTCCACGCTGCACCTTGGTCCAATCCTTCCAACAACGAGCGTTACAACAGTACTAGACAACAGATAAAAAACTAAAATTATACTTATCACTCCTGGAGATATCAAGAGTCCTCTAGCTATAGAATGAAGCATAAAAGTAATGTATTACTGTGACACATTACTGGTTACCCCCAACACCGGTCATTACACAATACTTGCTTTGATACAGCAGATACCTGTAGGATAACTGCAATATGATATACAGTAACTTACTTGCCAATGAGCTGCTTGTAAGTTACTGTCAAATTCACAGCAACCCCTTTACAGTGCATCCATGAGATCAAAAGTCTAGTTTTAACCATGTTTTGAAACTATACAGTCTTAATTTACATTGACTTAGTTTACACATGTGAAGTAAACAAGCTTTTATTTTGGGTTCTGATGGGGTACGGAAGTTCTGATGGGGCACGGCAGTTCTGATGGGGCACGGCAGTTCTGATGGGGCACGGCAGTTCTGATGGGGCACGGCCGTTCTGATGGGGCACGGCCGTTCTGATGGGGCACGGCCGTTCTGATGGGGCACGGCAGTTCTGATGGGGCACGGCCGTCCTGATGGGGTACGGCCGTTCTGATGGGGTACGGCCGTTCTGATGGGGCACGGCCGTTCTGATGGGGCACGGCAGTTCTGATGGGGCACGGCCGTTCTGATGGGGCACGGCAGTTCTGATGGGGTACGGCCGTTCTGATGGGGTACGGCCGTTCTGATGGGGCACGGCAGTTCTGATGGGGTACGGCCGTTCTGATGGGGTACGGCCGTTCTGATGGGGTACGGCCGTTCTGATGGGGCACGGCCGTTCTGATGGGGCACGGCAGTTCTGATGGGGCACGGCCGTTCTGATGGGGCACGGCAGTTCTGATGGGGTACGGCCGTTCTGATGGGGCACGGCAGTTCTGATGGGGTACGGCAGTTCTGATGGGGTACGGCCGTTCTGATGGGGCACGGCCGTTCTGATGGGGCACGGCAGTTCTGATGGGGCACGGCAGTTCTGATGGGGCACGGCCGTTCTGATGGGGTACGGCCGTTCTGATGGGGCACGGCAGTTCTGATGGGGCACGGCAGTTCTGATGGGGTACGGCAGTTCTGATGGGGTACGGCCGTTCTGATGGGGTACGGCCGTTCTGATGGGGCACGGCAGTTCTGATGGGGCACGGCAGTTCTGATGGGGCACGGCAGTTCTGATGGGGCACGGCCGTTGAACTAAGCTCATTTGGCCTTTATAAATTATATTCTTCAAGAATCAATGGCTAATATATGATTCATTTTAAAGAAAAAAAAAGAATGTACTAATTGTGGATTGCCCCTTTAAGGGTTATATTGCAGATATGAAAATGTATCAAATGTGATTTGATGACATCAGTCTTATTTGAGTGATGTGACATTTCAAATGAGGATATGATTGTTGCTGTCTGAATGTGCTGTAGCCTCTTCTTTCGCAGCACATTCAGTATATGGGAACAAAAACAAACTACCAGACAGCAAAAACAAGTGTAAATGTTTATTGTTTACCATATTGAATAAGGAAATGTAAAAAACATATCAGTTCTGGGGCTCAACATCTGCATGACCAGATGACGTTTCGGCCAATTGCTTCCTTCATAGGTGAGAGAACAGGAGAGAGTGCAGTCATAATGCCTCCTGTGTGATTTTATTAGCGGCAGGCTGCCTGAGTGCCTGTCAGCAGGCTATGGGGTGGATGGAGGGTTTGTGATGTGCGTTGGACTGCCCTCTGTAGGCCCACTTGGCCAGGGAAGCCTTGATCTCCTTGGTACGGAGGCAGTAGATGAAGGGGTTGAGGAGGGGCGGCAGCAGACTGTAGAATAAGAAGAATACATTATTAAAACACACACACACACACACACACACACACACACACACACACACACACACACACACACACACACACACACACACACACACACACACACACACACACAGAGAGGCTGGAGCAATGGGCAGCTACTAGTGTAGTGCCCAGTGAGGAGTGTAGGGGTTAATTGCACAACAGCAGGTGATGGCATCTAGGACACAGATGCCAGCAACCCACCACTCCCAACCACATTTATCCCTGTCAAACATGGGATTCAAACTGACAACCTTCTGGTTGCTGGACCGCTTCTCTAAACTACCTGCCTGTTGAGGAAGGTTTGGCCGATAACAAAGTCCTGGCTGATGGAGAAGTTGAGGATGCTGCTGGTGTAGACACAGCACCGGGGGACGTAGTACAGAGAGATGATACACAGCTGGGAACTACAGATGGAGAAGGTCTTCCACCGACTCTGGATGGCAGGGGGCAGAAGGGAGAGGGCAAGAAAGGGACAGGACGGGAGGGGAGACGGGGAGGGGGACAGGAATGAAGGGAAGGGGGAGAAACAGACAGGACGAGGGGGACAGAGGGACAGAGGGAGACAGGAACAGGATGGGAGGGGAGATGGGGAGGGGGACAGGAATGAAGGGAAGGGGGAGAAACAGACAGGACGAGGGGGACAGAGGGACAGAGGGACAGAAGGGAGACAGGAACAGGAGGGGTGTAGTTCAGACCGGGGAGCCCCTGGTTGGATAGCTGTTTTTGGGATAAGTGCCTTTCTCAAGGGCACAACGGCAGTGGTGGTAATGATCTGACAAAAGTAGCCAGATCATTCCACTTGTGCATCGCCCGGCCCGGGACTTGAACTAGCAACCTTTGGGTTCCCATCCCACCTCTCTAATCTGTGTTCTACCTACCTGGAGAAAATGGCGAGGCTGATGCGGAGGTCAGGGGTTGTGGTCAGGTTGGGGATGTAGGGTGTAGCGTTCACTATGAAGCGGGGGATGTAGTAAATAAGGATGATACAGCCCTGAGTAACACAGGTAGAGAAGGTCTTCAGCCTGCCCTGGGTTAGAGAGGGGAGAGTAGTGGGTTAGAAGAAATGTTTAGTTTAGATAAGAATGATACAGCCCAGGTTGAGAAGGTCTTCAGCCTGCCCTGGGTTAGAGAGGGGAGAGTAGTGGGTTAGAGGAAAGGTTTAGTTTAGATAAGAATGATACAGCCCAGGTTGAGAAGGTCTTCAGCCTGCCCAGGGTTAGAGAGGGGAGAGATGGAGAAGTGTTCTCAGTGGGTTAGGGTTAGGAGAGAGTAGTTAAAATTAAGGACAGAGACAGGACAGGACAAGCAATGTGTGATGTAAAGGTGAAATGGTGAACCTGGCAGTCCAGGTTTAGTGCTTAGGAGGCTCCTCAGATGAGGATGGGGAGGAACATACTCCTCAGTTAATTTAATAAAATAAAATAGTGAAACATAAAAAAGTTATAATTTTTAGATAAAACTGTAGTAAATATATACACGTCAGCAAAGATTTGATTACAACACACTGTTTTGTAATGAAGGTCTACAGTAACCTCAACAGCACTTTGTAGGGTAGCACCAGGTGTAGCCGGAGGACGGCTAGTTTCCGTCGTCCTTCGGGTACATTGACTTCAATACAAAATCTAGGAGGCTCATGGTTCTCACCTCCTTCCATAGACTAAGACACAGTAATTATGACAACTCCTGGAGGACGTCCTCTTGCAGCATGAACTAACATTGTCCACCAAATCAAAGGGTCAGGGAATGAATCTAGTACTGAAAGCATAAGCTACAGCTAGCGAGCGCTGCAGTGCATAAAATGTGGTGAGTAGTTGACTCAAAGAGAAAGAAAGACAATACTTGAGCAGTTTTGAACAACTGAAGGAGAAGCAAGAGAGAGAGAGAAAGAACTAGCTATAATTCATTGTATTTTTTTCACTTTCATTTACTTAGCTAGCAAATGAAGTTAGCTACTTTATCCTACTCAAACACCCAGCTCAAACAAAGAGAGATGTTATGTTAGCTAGGTGGCTATGGCTATCCAACACCGGAACTCTTCCAAGTCAATGTAACCTTTTGGTCTATTGCTACCGGGTTCCACCAATGTAACTGCTAAACTGCTTGGTGACTGTAGACTGTTGTGCATGATTGTAACGGGTTTACTAACGCGTGAAATCTAGTAGCTATGTTGACTATGACATTAGCTAATTTGGTGACAATGATGTAGGCAGTGTGTAGCAGTTAGCGGTTGGCTTGGAAAGGTTATTTCGCCTGGTCACAGACAGCTGATATGTTGTGCACTGAAGTTCACAAGTGAAGGGAAAAGGTGAGAGGAGGAGAGCACGTAGATGCGAGAAGGAATTGTGCAATGAGCAAAGTGATCATGCTGTTTGTATGCGGCTGCTGTGAAAGTGATCTGTGTTTGCGTGTGATCAGGGATGTATTCATTCCGCCGATTCTGTTGAAAAACATTTATTAAACGGAAGTAAACGGAACGAAATGGGGATAAACATACCTGAATTTGTCCAATAGAAACTCTCGTTTACAACTGTTGGACTAATGATTACACCCTAGATCAACTAGACGCAGGCAAGAGTGTTCAAGGTAGTATTGAATGTTACTGTCAGCTTGATTACTCCAATTTTTCTCTCGACCTGTGTAAACTTTCATTCATAGGCTATGTTGTAGCAACCTCATGTTGGGTATAGGGAAAATTAGAGTATCATGTGTAGTAGCCTAAACCTATTGATGTTATGTTGAGGTCGTAATAGAAATAAGGCCACGCTCATAAACATTTAGTGGTGGGGTCACACACCCACCACCCCTTACCCCTCCTGCCACCCAGCCCCCCTGCACCCCCCACCCCTCCTCCCACCCAGCCCCCCTGCACCCCTCCTCCCACCCAGCCCCCCTGCACCCCCCACCCCTCCTCCCACCCAGCCCCCCTGCACCCCCACCCCTCCTCCCACCCAGCCCCCCTGCACACCCCACCCCCACACTTCACACCTCCAGAATTCTGACCTGTGTGTTAGCCATGCGCATCACGGTGACGATGATGTTGACGTAGGAGAAGACGATGAAGCCAAAGGGGAGGAAGAGGACGACCATGGCTAGTGAGAAGGATACTCTGCTCTGGGACGAGATGTCAGCACACGACAGCCTGTTGAGTGGGTGAGTGGTTGGTTGATTGTTTGACTGAATTTATTTAATCAATTAAAAAAAGACAAACTGTATGTACATCAAGTATAACACAGTAAAGTCACTAGGAGTCAAAAGTAGTGCACTTTAAAGTGAATAGGGAGCAAATTGGGATTCGGGCACTGACTGGTTGAGAGATGTGGTGTCGCAGTAGCAGTGGATGATGCGGTTGGGCCCACAGAAAGGCATCTGGGATGACTGGATGGTGGTGATGGCTGGAGATATCATGGCTGACACCCAGGACAGGGCTGTTAGGAGAGACATGGTCCTGTTGGTCATCAGCTCTGTGTACCTGGTAGAGAGGGAGGGAGAGAGGGATGGAGGGAGGGAGGGGAAGGGGAAAGGTGTGGGAGAGAGAGATGGAAGAAGGAGGAGAAGGGAGCGAGATGGGTGGGATAGGAGGTGAGAAAGAGAGAAAGAGACAGAGAGCTGCCTTCTGTAAAAGGTTGATCGTTATCTTTGAATACCTGAGAGGGAAATACAGGTAGTTACAGGTAGATATATTGACAGTATCCTGAACAAAAATATAAATGCTAAATACAACAATTTCAAAAATGTTACTGAGTTTCAGTTCATATAAGGAAAGAAATTCATGATGCCCTAATCTCTGCTTTTCACATGCCTGAGTGCAGCTTTGGGTGGGCATGGGAGGGCATGGGCCCACCCACTTGGGAGCCAGGCCCACCCACTTGGGAGGCACGCCCAGCCATTCAGAATATGGTTTTCCCCACAAAAGGGCTTTATTACAGACAGAAATACTCCTCAGTTTCATCCGTTGTCTGGGTGGCTGGTCTCAGACGATCTCGCAGGTGAAGAAGCCGGATGTGGAGGTTCTGGGCTGGCATGGTTACACGTGGTCTGCGGTTGTGAGGACGGTTGGACGCTGTGGCATTGTGCTGTGTGACAAAGCTGCACATCTTAGAGTGGCCTTATATTGTCCCCAGCACAATGTGCACCAGTGTAATGATCATGCTGTTTAATCAGCTTCCTGATATGCCACGCCTGTCAGGTGGATGGACTATATTTGCAAAGTAGAAATGCTCACCAAAAGGGATGTAAACACATTTGTGACCAAAATATGAGAGAAATAAGCTTTTTGTGCACGCTCTACATAGCCGATGTGAGCAAGACCATTAAACAGGTCAACATTCATAAGGCTGCGGGGCCAGATGGATTACCAGGACGTGTACTCAGAGCATGCGAGGACCAAATGGAAAGTGTCTTCACTGACATTTTCAACCTCTCTCTGACCGAGTCTGCAATACCTACATGTTTCAAGCAGATCACTATAGTCCCTGTGATCAAGAAAGCAAATGTAACAAGCCTAAATGACTACCACCACATAGCACTCACGTCGGTAGCCATGAAGTGCTTTGAAAGGCTGGTCATGACTCACATCAACACCATCATCAAAGAAACCCTAGACCCACTCCAATTCGCATACTGCCCCAACATATCCACAGATTACGCAATCTCAATCACACTCCACACTGCCCTTTCCCACCTGGACAAAGGAACATCTATGTGAGAAGGTAGTTCTTTGACTACAACTCAGCGTTCAACATCATAGTGCCCACAAAGCTCATCACTAAGCTAAGGACCCTGGGACTAAATACCTCGCTCTGCAACTGGGTCCTGGACTGCTGCCCCCAGGTGGTAAGGGTAGGCAACAACACATATGCTATGCTGATCCTCAACACTGGGGCCCCTCAGGGGTGCATGCTTGGGCCCCTCAGGGGTGCGTGCTTCGTCCCCTCCTGTTCACCCACGACTGCATGGCCAAGCCCGACTCCAACACCATCATTAAGTTTGCTGACGACACAACAATGGTTGGTCTGATCACCGACAACGATGAGACAGCCTATAGGGAGGAGGTCAGAGATCTGGTCGTGTCTTGCCAAGACAACAACCTCTCCCTCAATGTGAGCAAGACAAAGGAGCGGATAATGGACTACAGAAAAAGGAGGGCTGAACAGGCGGGTTGAGAGTTTCAAGATCCGTGGTGTACACATCACCAACAAACTATCATGGTCCAAACACACCAAGACAGTCGTGAAGAGGGCACGCCAACACCTTTTCCCCTTCAGGAGACTGAAAAGATTTGCATGGGTCCCCAGATCCTCAAAAAGTTCTACAGCTGCACCATCGAGAGCATCCTGACTGGTTGCATTACCTCCTGGTATGGCAAATGCTCGGCATCCACCCGTAAGGTGCTAGAGAAGTTAGTGTGTACGGCCCAGTACATCACTGGGGCCAAGCTTCCTGCCATCCAGGACCTCTATACCAGGCGGTGTCAGAGTAAGCAGTAATATTGTCAAAGACTCCAGCCACCTTAGTCATAGACTGTTTTCTTTGCTACCGCATGACAAGAGATATCGGAACGCCAAGTCTATGTCCAAGAGGCTTCAAAACAGCTTCTACCCCCAAGCCATAAGACTCCTGAACATCTAATCAAATGACAACCTAGACTATTTGCACTACCCACCCACCCCCCCCCCCCCCCCCCCCCCCCCTCTTTTACACTGCTGCTACTCTCTGTCATTATCTATGCATAGTCACTTTAATAACTCTCCTTAAATGTACATATTACCTCAATTACGTTGACTAACCGGTGCCCCCGCTCACTGACTCTGTACCGGTACCCCCTGTATATAGCCTCGCTATTGTTATTTTACTGCTGTTCTTTAATTATTTTGTCACGCCCTGACCATAGTTTGCGTTGTATGTTTCTATGTTTTGTTTGGTCAGGGTGTGATCTGAGTGGGCATTCTATGTTTTGTCTATTTTGTCTATTTCTATGTGTTTGGCCTGATATGGTTCAAAATCAGAGGCAGGTGTTTGTCGTTGTCTCTGATTGGGAGCCATATTTAGGTATCCTGTTTTGTCATTGTGGGTTGTGGGTGATTGTCTATGTGTAGTGTTTTGTGTCAGCACTATTATTCGATAGCTTCACGTTCATTGTTTGTCATTTTTGTATAGTTCGTTCAGTGTTCTCTTTTCTAAATAAATTCAAGATGAACACTTACCGTGCTGCATATTGGTCCTCCAATCCTTCCAACTACTCCTCCTCAGATGAGGAGGACGACGAGCGTGACATATTTATTACTTTTATTTCTTGTTCTTATTTTTTTTAGGATCAATTATTATTTTTCTAACTGCATTGTTGATTAAGGGCTTGTAAGTAATAATTTCACTGTAAGGTGAAACCTGTTGTATCCGAATACAATAGGTTTTAATTGATCCTAAAAAAAATATGACAAATAAAATTTGATTTGATTTGAATGATGAGCCTCTCATGAACAAGATGGTGTTCTCCGTCTTGGGACTAGTCTTGAAGTCGGTACAGCCGATCTGACAACTTCTGTCTTTAGGGGGTGAACAGTTTGGGCTACACACTAATCTGTGTAAAGGTGAGACTCTCAGGAACATGTACATGTCAGCTGTTATCTCTAGGACACCCACAGGCCTCACAAGACTTGTCTGAAGGCCCCCTGGTACCAGTCAAAAAGTGTATGGACTTATATATGGGACATTTTTAGTGACAAAAATAAGGGGTTAAATACATGTAAAAAGAATTATATAAAAATGTTGCCTGATCTTTCTTTAATCTCTAAGACACTTTTTTTGCGTGGGACTCTTTGTTGTTCCATGTAGTGAATCTGTTATTCAATGTGTTTGTATGGGCTAATAACAGTAAGGACTATCTGTTGTTCCATGCAGTGAATCTGTTATTCAAAGTGTTTGTATGGGCTAATAACAATAAGGACTAGCTGTTGTCCCATGCAGTGAATCTGTTATTCAATGCATTTGTATGGGCTAATAACAGTAAGGCCAAAACTATGTTTTTCATCACATAAAAAGAAAAAAACTATTACGATGTTTTTAAAATTCAAAATCAAATAGTAAAATATGACCTTAAAACAGTTCGATATACACTGCTCAAAAAAATAAAGGGAACACTAAAATAACACATCCTAGATCTGAATGAATGAAACATTCTTATTAAATACTTTTTTCTTTACATAGTTGAATGTGCTGACAACAAAATCACACAAATTATCAATGGAAATCAAATTTATCAACCCATGGAGGTCTGGATTTGGAGTCACACTCAAAATTAAAGTGGAAAATCACACTACAGGCTGATCCAACTTTGATGTAATGTCCTTAAAACAAGTCAAAATGAGGCTCAGTAGTGTCTGTGGCCTCCACGTGCCTGTATGACCTCCCTACAACGCCTGGGCATGCTCCTGATGAGGTGGCGGATGGTCTCCTGAGGGATCTCCTCCCAGACCTGGACTAAAGCATCCGCCAACTCCTGGACAGTCTGTGGTGCAACGTGGCGTTGGTGGATGGAGCGAGACATGTTGTCCCAGATGTGCTCAATTGGATTCAGGTCTGGGGAACGGGCAGGCCAGTCCATAGCATCAATGCCTTCCTCTTGCAGGAACTGCTGACACACTCCAGCCACATGAGGTCTAGCATTGTCTTGCATTAGAAAGAACCCAGGGCCAACCGCACAAGCATATGGTCTCACAAGGGGTCTGAGGATCTCATCTCGGTACCTAATGGCAGTCAGGCTACCTCTGGCGAGCACATGGAGGGCTGTGCGGCCCCCCAAAGAAATGCCACCCCACACCATGACTGACCCACCGCCAAACCGGTCATGCTGGAGGATGTTGCAGGCAGCAGAACGTTCTCCACGGCGTCTCCAGACTCTGTCACGTCTGTCACATGTGCGTGTGAACCTGCTTTCATCTGTGAAGAGCACAGGGCGCCAGTGGCGAATTTGCCAATCTTGGTGTTCTCTGGCAAATGCCAAACGTCCTGCACGGTGTTGGGCTGTAAGCACAACCCCCACCTGTGGACGTCGGGCCCTCATACCACCCTCATGGAGTCTGTTTCTGACCGTTTGAGCAGACACATGCACATTTGTGGCCTGCTGGAGGTCATTTTGCAGTGCTCTGGCAGTGCTCCTCCTAATCCTCCTTGCACAAAGGCGGAGGTAGCGGTCCTGCTGCTGGGTTGTTGCCCTCCTACGGCCTCCTCCACGTCTCCTGATGTACTGGCCTGTCTCCTGGTAGCGCCTCCATGCTCTGGACACTACGCTGACAGACACAGCAAACCTTCTTGCCACAGCTCGCATTGATGTGCCATCCTGGATGAGCTGCACTACCTGAGCCACTTGTGTGGGTTGTAGACTCCGTCTCATGCTACCACTAGAGTGAAAGCACCGCCAGCATTCAAAAGTGACCAAAACATCAGCCAGGAAGCATAGGAACTGAGAAGTGGTCTGTGGTCACCACCTGCAGAACCACTCCTTTATTGGGGGTGTCTTGCTAATTGCCTATAATTTCCACCTTTTGTCTATTCCATTTGCACAACAGCATGTGAAATTTATTGTCAATCAGTGTTGCTTCCTAAGTGGACAGTTTGATTTCACAGAAGTGTGATTGACTTGGAGTTACATTGTGTTGTTTAAGTGTTCCCTTTATTTTTTTGAGCAGTGTAGCTTAGACAGGGCGTATACTCTTATGAGTTAAGGTTAGGGTTAGGTAGATCTATGTTACCTGAGAGGGTAGCAGATAGCCAGGTATCGGTCCATAGCCATGGTCAACATGATGAGAGAGTTAGGGTAAAGGTTAGGGTTAAGTAGATCTATGTTACCTGAGAGGGTAGCAGATAGCCAGGTATCGGTCCATAGCCATGGTCATCATGATGAGAGAGTTAGGGTAAAGGTTGGGGTTAGGTTTAGGTTTAGGTAGATCTATGTTACCTGAGAGGGTAGCAGATAGCCAGGTATTGGTCCATAGCCATGGTCAACATGATGAGAGAGTTAGGGTAAAGGTTGGGGTTAGGTTTAGGTAGATCTATGTTACCTGAGAGGGAAGCAGATAGCCAGGTATTTGTCCATAGCCATGGTCATCATGATGAGAGAGGTGAGTGCTCCAAAGTAGTGGATGAATTGTTTCTGTATCAGACACAGATAGAAAGAGATGCCAGCGTCGTCCCACCAGTACCGAGCTATCACTTTGGGAAGGGACACCGTGCAGAAGCCTGAGAAAGTACAAGCACCGCAACATTTTAAAATTAAAATAAATATTAATCAATTGTTTAGTGGTCACATGTCACATGTCCTTACAGACACACATTTGAACAGGATAACCTTTCTGTCATGATTCTGTCTCTTACCTATATCTGACAGTACTAGGCTGAGTATCTTACCTATATCTGACAGAGCCAGGCTGAGTATTTTACCTATATCTGACAGAGCCAGCCTGAGTATTTTACCTATATCTGACAGAGCCAGGCTGAGTATCTTACCTATATCTGACAGTGCCAGGCTGAGTATCTTACCTATATCTGACAGTGCCAGGCTGAGTATCTTACCTATATCTGACAGTGCCAGGCTGAGTATCTTACCTATATCTGACAGAGCCAGGCTGAGTATCTTACCTATATCTGACAGTGCCAGGCTGAGTATCTTACCTATATCTGACAGTGCCAGGCTGAGCATGATGATGTACATGGGTTTCTGCAGGCTGCGCTCCAGGGCAAACAGCACCACCAGCAGGATGTTCCCCACCACCGTGGTCACATAGATGAAGAAGAAGAACCAGGCCACCAGCTGGTTGAAGGATGGATGGAGCCCCGGGAAGCCCACGATCACAAACTCTGACACACTTGTGTAGTTCCTTGGGAGCATACTGTATGGGGAGAGAATATTATGTGGCGATCCCACCTCTGCCACCAATGTACTGAGGAGAGAATAGTATGGGGCGATCCCACCTTTGCCACCAATGTACTGAGGAGAGAATAGTATGGGGCGATCCCACCTCTGCCACCAATGTACTGAGGAGAGAATAGTATGGGGCGATCCCACCTCTGCCACCAATGTACTGAGGAGAGAATAGTATGGGGCGATCCCACCTCTGCCACCAATGTACTGAGGAGAGAATAGTATGGGGCGATCCCACCTCTGCCACCAATGTACTGATGAGAGAATAGTATGGGGCGATCCCACCTTTGCCACCAATGTACTGAGGAGAGAATAGTATGGGGCGATCCCACCTCTGCCACCAATGTACTGAGGAGAGAATAGTATGGGGCGATCCCACCTCTGCCACCAATGTACTGAGGAGAGAATAGTATGGGGCGATCCCACCTCTGCCACCAATGTACTGAGGAGAGAATAGTATGGGGCGATCCGACCTCTGCCACCAATGTACTGAGGAGAGAATAGTATGGGGCGATCCCACCTCTGCCACCAATGTACTGAGGAGAGAATAGTATGGGGCGATCCCACCTCTGCCACCAATGTACTGAGGAGAGAATAGTATGGGGCAATCCTACCTCTGCCACCAATGTACTGAGGAGAGATTAGTATGGGGTGATCCCAGGGGCGTCATGCACTCTAAAAATCTGAGGGGCCACAAAGTTCTTGAGGGTGGTCTGGAAGGGGGCTAGATGTCTTTATTTTTCAAACACCTGAAACAGCTTTTTCCTACAATCTAGAGCCATAATAATTTCTCTGCATATCTAAGCATACCTCTTGAGCTGTCTGTGTCCTGACTGGTGGTTATATTTTTAAAGAAGCAAAATATGCTTCTCTCCATCTCTGCTAAAATCTATGTAAAAGATTGAAAGGAATGTGATTCTTATTCAGTACATTTAGTTATTACTTGCTTTTCTAAAGTCTAACAACCTTGGCAGCAGGCATGCCAGCTAAGATAGTTACACAAGCTAGCTACTCTAACTTGATTGGTAGCCTGAAATGGCTTCTTGGTAGCTAGTTATGAGGTTGGAATATCTGGGCCAGCTAAAGCCAACTTCATAACATTGGTAGGTGGCTCGTAGTATTAAAAAGAAACAACAACAACAATTAATAAAAACAAAAAATCTTATTATAATTATTATTACAGGACAAATCTTGAGGGGGCACGTGCCCCTGTGCCCCCTATGGGCATGATGCCTCTGATCGCACTACTGCCACCAATGTACTGAGGAGAGAATGATTGACAATACAACCCCATTATGATAAAGAACATGCCATGGCGCGGCAGGTAGCCTAGTGGTTAAGAGGTTGTGCCAGTAACCGTAAAGGTTTACCGGGTTGAACCCTCGAGCTGACTAGGTGAAAAAACAGTCGATGTGCCCTTGAGGAAGGCACTTAACCCTAATTGCTCCGGTAAGTCGCTCTGGATAAGAGTGTCTGCTAAAATGTAAATGTAATTATGATAGACAATACACCATTGTTATGATAGACAATACAACATCATTATAATAGACAATACAACATCATTATGATAGAGAATACACCAGACACAAGTTTAACTTGTACCTAAATAAGGGGATTATTTAGTAGCATTTACTGAATGATGTTTGCTTGATAAAACAGTTAAAAAAGACCTTACAGTATAATAACATGTATAATATAACATTACAGTATAATAACATGCAGAATCTAAAAGTACATAGCCATAACATAACAAACAGTATAATGATAACATAGTTGTACCTCTCTTTTTGATGGTGGCCAGAGAATGGAGTTGTCTTCACACACCTTTTGATTTAAATACTATCGACAGGGGCTCCAACCTAAAGAGGGAGTGTGTGTGTGTGTGTGTGTGTGTGTGTGTGTGTGTGTGTGTGTGTGTGTGTGTGTGTGTGTGTGTGTGTGTGTGTGTGTGTGTGTGTGTGTGTGTGTGTGTGTGTGTGTGTGTTTGCACGTGATACTCTTACTGTACGGGATGGGGATAATTCTGTGACTGGTACAGGCCATGCCTCCTCTCCCATTACAAGAAATGCATGTGTGTTGGTTTGTTTATGTGTCCATATGTGTGTGTGTGTGTGTGTGTGTTTGGTAAATATCTGATTCCTTGACCGTGTAGATTATGTACATGTATTGTATACTGCTAGAATGAATAGTCCGTGTAAAACAGTCATATTCAAAGTCGAGGTCGTAACCCAAATTGCAGTGGGGTTGCCAAAATATACTGAACAAAAATATAAACACAACATGTAAAGTGTTGGTCCCATGTTTCATGAGCTGAAATAAAAAATCACATTAATTTTCCATATGCACAAAAAGCTTATTTCTCTCAGTTGTGCACAAATTTTGAGGGAGCAGTAATGTCCACCAGAGCTCCTTCCAGACAATCTAATGTTAATTTCTCTATCATAAGCCGCCTCCAATGTCGCTTTAGAGAATTTGACAGTACGTCCAATCGGCCTCACAACTGCAGACCACATGTACAGTGTTGTGTGGGCGAGCGGTTGGCTGATGTCAACGTTGTGAAGAGACTGCCTCATGGTGGCGGTGGGGTTATGATATGGGCAGGCATAAGCTACGGACAACGAACACAATTGCATTTTACCGATGACAATTTGAATGCATAGAGATACCGTGACTAGATTCTGGCTCATTGTGACGCCAATTGTTTTTAAGTTATCTGTGACCAACAGATGCATAACTGCATTCCCAGTCTTGCGAAATCCATAGATTAGGGCCTAAATGGACTGATTTCCTTATAAGAACTGTAACTCTGTAAAATCTTCGGAATTGTTGCATGTTGCGTTTATATTTTTGACAGTACCAGTCAGTATTTATATTTAAGATTCTTCAATGTAGCCACCTTTTGCCTTGATGATAGCTTTGCACACTGCAGAGCTATTTTCAGGTCTCTCCAGAGATGTACGATCGGGTTCAAGTCTGGCCTCTGGCTGGGCCACTCAAGGACATAGGATCGTTGTCCTGTTGGAAGGTGAACCTTCACCCCCAGTTTGTGGTTCGGAGTGCTGTGGAGCAGGTTTTTAATCAAGGATCTCGATGTACTTTTCTCTGTTCATTTTTCCCTTGATCCTCCCCCAGTCCCTGCCGCTGAAAACCATCCCCTCAGCATGATGCCGCCACCGCCATGCTTCACCGTAGGGATGCTGCCAGGTTTCCTACAGACGTGACGCTTGACATTCAGGCCAAAGAGTTGAATCTTGGTTTCAGCAGACTAGATAATGTTGTTTATCATGGTCTGAGAGTCCTTTAGGTGCCTTTTGGCAAACTCCAAGCGGGCTGCCATGTGCCTTTTACTGAGGAGTGGCTTCCGTCTGGCCACTCTACCATAAAGGCAAGATTGATGGAGTGCTGCAGAGATTGTTATCGTTCTGGAAGGTTCTCCCATCTCTACAGAGTAATTCTGGAGCTCTGTCAGAGTGACCATAAGGTTCTTAGTCACCTCTCTGACCAAGACCCTTTACATTTACATTTACATTTAAGTCATTTAGCAGACGCTCTTATCCAGAGCGACTTACAAATTGGAAAGTTCATACATATTCATCCTTGACCCTTCTACCACGATTGCTCAGTTTGGCGGGCGGCCAGCTCTAGGAAGAGTCTTGGTGGTTCCAAGCTTCTTCCATTTAAGAATGATGGAGACCACTGTGTTCTTGGGGACCAATAATGCAGAAATGTTTTGGTACCATTCCCGAGATCTGTGCCTCGACACAGTCCTGTTCCGGAACTCTACGGACAATTCCTTTGACCTCTTGGCTTGGTTTTTGCTCTGACATGCACTGTCAACTGTGGGACCTGATATAGACAGGCGTGTGCCTTTACAAGTCATGTCCAATCAATTGAATTTACCACAGGTGGACTCCAATGAAGTTGTAGAAACATCTCAAGGATGATCAATGGAAACAGGATGCACCTCAGCTCAATTTCGAGTCTCATAGCAAAGGGTCTAAATAATTATGAAAATAAGATAGTTGTGTTTTTCATTTGTAAGAAATTTGCTAAAATGTTTAAAAACTTGTTCGCTTTGTCATTATGGGGTATTGTATGTAGATTGCTGAGGATTTGAATAAAAAATCTATTTTAGAATAAGGGTTTATTAACGTAACAAAATGTGGAAAAAGGGAAGGGATCTGAATTCTTCCAGAAGGCACTGTATGTACATATAGGTAGGGATAAAGTGACTAGGCAACAGGATAGATAGTAAACAGTAGCAGCAGCGCGTATGATGAGTGAAAAGAGTTAGTGCAAAAAGGGTCAACGCAGATTGTCTGGGTAGCTATTTGGTTAACTATTTAACTAACTATTTAGCAGTCTTATGGCTTGGGGATAGAAGCTGTTCAGAGTCCTGTTGTTTCCAGACGTGGTGCATCGGTAACGCTTGCCGTACGGTAACAGAGAGAACAGTCTATGACTTGGGTGGCTGGAGTATTTGATCATTTTTAGGGCCTTTCCTCTGACACCGCTGTCCTTTGAGGAAAATGAAGGAAATCTATTTCAAACACAGCTGCGAGCAGCAATGAACGGAGTTCACAGGAGGACAAAAAGGACACAAGATCCGATAAGAAAGCAAGCACTCTATCATGTAGGATCTATCTATCTTTACGTGAAATCCGTAAAAGCATTACCCTGTTTATCTCTCAATACCAAAAGGGTGACGCAGGTGAAGCTTAGTGTAGTGCCGTAGGTTGGTTATCTTTGAATGCAGCAGGTGTCATTACTTTATGTATTGAGTTTATAGAACAATTCTGAGGAAAATATGACGAATGGTTTACGTATGTCAGCGTTAGTGTATTGGTATATTGCGGTCATCATTGAATGCTGAGACTTTATTTTGTTGAAATCTGTTTGTGTAAATGATTTAAATCTCAGTTGATACACTCCACATTAGCATTCCAAAGTATAGTACTTTGCAAAGTATTCAGACACCTTGGATTTCTTCACATTTTAATGTATTACAAAGTGTGATATAAATTGATTTAATTGTAATGTTTGTCAACAATCTACACAAAATACTCTGTAATGTAAAAGTGAAAGAAAAAATGATATTTTTTCCTAAAATAAAAATGTATAACTAAAATATAGTCGTTGCATAAGTAATTCAGCCTCTTTGTTTAGGCAAGCCTAAATTAGTTCAGGAGTAAAATTTGGCTTTACAAATCACATAATATGTTACATGGACTCAGTCTGTGTGAAATAATAGGGGTTGACATTTTTTTGAATGACTAACCAAAGACCAAATTTGGAGTGAATCTGACTTTTAGTCCATGAGAAGAAGATTTTTTATGTTTATTTTAAGCATTAGCGTTACATAGTCAAAAAAGTGAATTTGTTAATAGTTTCTTTATTTTTGAAGATATCAATTTCAAACTTAACATGTTTCATCATGGTAATGTCTTTGATGACCATAGAAAGTTGCAAGTTGATCGGTCATTGTGGAGTGGATTTAGAAAAGATTTAAATGGACAAGTGAAATGGTTAATGAGAATACGTTTTTCAAATATATTTTTTTTTTTTGAAGATGGAGGAAAATTTATCCTGATGGATGTAATTGGTACTTGAAGCAAATTTGTGTAACGGGAGGAAAGACACCTACAGTACATACAGAGTTTCAAGTCTCTAGATCAAATGGGGCGACGAATATGAGGGTTTAAATTGAACTGCTTATAACAGCACCACCTATAAGCCAATCAGTGCCATTAGTTTTGACCAAGTTACACATGGCCTCTAGTTTCTGTGTCAAATTAGAAAAAAAGTTGCAAATAAAAATTAAATCCTTTAATTATTTGTCCATGTAAAAAAAAAGAACTCAGAGAAGGTTTCACTGTGAACCCGTTATTGAGTACCACAGTATGAGTCATAATACCCATAAACCTAGCGGTAAAACCCAGAAATGGTTCCAATCGTTATTTCACCATTAATTTTTGCGTCTGGGATTTTAGAATTATTTCATATAAGGTCTGTGTTTCATGTAGGCTTACCCTGGGGGGACGTTTTGATAACCCGCAAATCTCTTGACCTACGGAATGCCTACCACCTGGTGCGGATACGGGAAGGGGATGATTGGAAGACTGCCTTCAACAAAGCCAGCGGTAACTACGAGTATCTGGTCATGCCATTTTGCCTTACCAACACTGTGTTCTAGGCTCTGGTTGATGATGTTCTCCGCGACATGTTGAACCAGTTCCTCTTTGTCTACCTCGACGACATCCTCGTCTTCTCCCACTCAGCCTAAGAACACGTGCTCCATGTCCGACAGGCTCTCCAACGCTTCCTGGAGAACCAGCTTTTTGTGAAAGCGGAAAAGTGAGAATTCCATCGCTCCACCATCCCCTTCTTGGGTTACATCATCGCTGCAGGGAGTGTTCATGATGGATCCCGGGAAGGTGAGAGCGGTGGTGGAACGGCCACAGCCTACGTCCAGGGTGCAGCTGCAGCGTTTCCTGGGAATCGCCAACTTTTATCACCGCTTTATCCAGGGTTACAGCACCCTGTCCGGTACAGACAGGGATGACAGGGAGGGTAGCGGTTATTTTGGCTCAGGTTCAAGGATAAATAATATTCTACTGTACCTGCCCCGGAGACGGTACCTTACCCACTGAAGATCCTGCTCTGTGGGCTCTCGGGACAGAGAGTTGGAGTCTTCGGCCGGGTACAGGTCCTCCACTGACTGCACCTGATTGTGTACGGCTGGCTTCCTCCACTCACATTCCACATCCATACGGCCCATATTGTGAACCGCCAAAATAGGCTGCATTGCTAAAGTTATGAGCTCCACGGAGGCATTCACATGTGGCAGAGACAATCTCCTTGTCACGCCCTGCCCTTAGTTATCTTTGTTTTCTTTATTATTTTAGTTAGGTCAGGGTGTGACATGGGGAATGTAGGTGTTTTTGTCATGTCTAGGGGTTTTGTATGTTTATGGGGTTTTGTCTAGTCTAGGTGTTTGTATGTCTATGGCTGCCTAGATTGGTTCTCAATTAGAGGCAGCTGTTTATCATTGTCTCTGATTGGGAACCATATTTAGGCAGCCATATTCATTGGCTATGTCGTGGGTGATTGTCTATGTGTAGTGTTTAGTGTCAGCACTATTTGTTTATAGCGTCACGTTCGTTCGTTTGTTGTTTTGTAGTTTTGTTTAAGTGTTCTTCATTACGTCGCTTAAATAAATAGAAAATGTATTCACTTCACGCCGCGCCTTGGTCCTCCTCTCTTCCAACATACAACGATCGTGACAGAATCACCCACCAAAATCAGACCAAGCAGCGTGAAAGGAGGGAACAGCGCTTTATGGAAGAATGGACCTGGGAAAAGGATGAGTGGAGAACAACCTGGGAAGAGATAGACAGGTGGGCGATCGATCCAGAGAAAGTGCCGGAGCCCGCCTGGGATTCGCTGGAGCAGTGCGAGGAGGGTTACAGGATAATGGAGTTGGAGAAAGGAGCACGACGGCGCGGTAGGAAGCCCTCGAGGAAACGCCAAAAATTCTTGGGGGGCACACGGGGAGTGTGGCGAGTTCAGGTAGGAGACCTGCGCCAACTCCCCGTGCTTACCGTGAGGAGCCGAAGATGGAACCAGAGCCAGTCGGGGTGGAATTGGAGGTGAGCAGGTTGAGTGAAGCAGAGACTGTGAAGGAATTAATGGGGAAATTGGAGGAGAGAGAAATGAGGGATTTGCTGGTTTGGTGCATGGGGCACGACATCCGCCCGAAGGAGCGTGTCGGGGATTTGATGTCACCTGAGTCAGCTCTCCATACTCGTCCTGAGGTGCGGGCTAACCGTCTGGTAATGACAGTGCCAGTCCCACGCACCAGGCCTCCTGTGTGCCTCCTGCACTTCCTGTGGCAGCCCCACGCACTAGCTCTCCTGTGCCAGCCCCACGCACTAGCTCTCCTGTGGCAGCTCCACGTACCAGTCCTCCGGTGCCGGCGCCACGAACCAGGCCTCCAGTTCCAGCACCCCGCACTCGCCTTGAGGTGCGTGAATCAGGCCAGTACCACCAGTGCCAACACCACGCAGCAGGCTTCCTGTGCGTCTCCAGGGTCCAGTACTCCCTGTTACTGCTCCTCACACTCGCCCTGAGGTGCGTGCCCCCAGCCCGGTACCACCAGTGCCGGCACCACGCACCAGGCTTCCTGTGCATCTCCAGGGTCCAGTACTCCCTGTTACTGCTCCTCGCACTCGCCCTGAGGTGCGTGCCCCCAGCCCGGTACCACCAGTGCCGGCACCACGCACCAGGCTTATAGTGCTCCTCGGCAGTCCAGTACATCCTGTTCCTTCTCCCCGCACTAGCCTTGAGGTTCGTGTCCCCAGCCCGGTACCACCAGTTCCGGCACCACGCACCAGGCCTACTGTGCGCCTCCAGGGTCCAGTATGCCCTGTTCCTTCTCCCCGCACTCGCCTTGAGGTGCGTGTTCCCAGCCCGGTACCACCAGATCCGGCACCACGCACCAGGCCTACAGTGCGCCTCGGCAAGCCTGAGCTGCCCGTCTGTCCAGCGCCGCCTGAGCTGCCCGTCTGTCCAGCGCCGCCTGAGCTGCCCGTCTGTCCAGCGCCGCCTGAGCTGCCCGTCTGTCCAGCGCCGCCTGAGCTGCCCGTCTGTCCAGCGCCGTCTGAGCCGCCCGTCTGTCCAGCGCCGTCTGAGCCGCCCGTCTGTCCTGAGCCGCTAGAGCCGTCCGTCAGTCAGGAGCCGCTAGAGCCGTCCGTCAGTCAGGAGCCGCCAGAGCCGTCCGTCAGTCAGGAGCCGCCAGAGCCGTCCGTCAGTCAGGAGCCGCCAGAGCCGCCCGCCAGTCAGGAGCCGCCAGAGCCGCCCGCCAGTCAGGAGCCGCCAGAGCCGCCCGCCCGTCAGGAGCCGCGAGAGCCGCCCTTCAGTCATGAGCTGCCCTTCAGTCATGAGCTGCCCTTCAGTCATGAGCTGCCCATCAGTCATGAGCTACCTCTCAGTCATGAGCTGCCCCTCAGTCATGAGCTACCCCTCAGTCATGAGCGACCCCTCAGTCATGAGCGACCCCTCAGTCCGGAGCTGCCCCTCAGTCCGGAGCTGCCCCTCAGTCCGGAGCTGCCCCTCAGTCCAGAGGCGCCCCTCAGTCCAGTGGGGTCATTTAGGAGGGTCGCCGTTCCTAGGAGGCCACCAAAGCAGGGAATGACTATGGTGGAGTGGGGTCCACGTCCCCTACCCGAGCCGCCGCCGTAAGAAGGCCCACCCGGACCCTCCCCTTCTGTGTCAGGTGTTGCGGTCGGAGTCCGCACCTTTGGGGGGGGGGGGGGGGGGGGGGGGGTACTGTCATGCCCTGGCCTTAGTTACCCTTGTTTTCTTTATTATTTTAGTTAGGTCAGGGTGTGACATGGGGGATGTAGGTGTTTTTGTCATGTCTAGGGGTTTTGTATGTTTATGGGGTTTTGTCTAGTCTAGGTGTTTGTATGTCTATGGCTGCCTAGATTGGTTCTCAATTAGAGGCAGCTGTTTATCATTGTCTCTGATTGGGAACCATATTTAGGCAGCCATATTCATTGGCTATGTCGTGGGTGATTGTCTATGTGTAGTGTTTAGTGTCAGCACTATTTGTTTATAGCGTCACGTTTGTTCGTTTGTTGTTTTGTAGTTTTGTTTAAGTGTTCTTCATTACGTTGCTTAAATAAATAGAAAATGTATTCACTTCACGCCGCGCCTTGGTCCTCCTCTCTTCCAACATACAACGATCGTGACAGAATCACCCACCAAAATCAGACCAAGCAGCGTGAAAGGAGGGAACAGCGCTTTATGGAAGAATGGACCTGGGAAAAGGATGAGTGGAGAACAACCTGGGAAGAGATAGACAGGTGGGCGATCGATCCAGAGAAAGTGCCGGAGCCCGCCTGGGATTCGCTGGAGCAGTGCGAGGAGGGTTACAGGATAATGGAGTTGGAGAAAGGAGCACGACGGCGCGGTAGGAAGCCCTCGAGGAAACGCCAAAAATTCTTGGGGGGCACACGGGAGTGTGGCGAGTTCAGGTAGGAGACCTGCGCCAACTTCCCGTGCTTACCGTGAGGAGCCGAAGATGGAACCAGAGCCAGTCGGGGTGATATTGGAGGTGAGCAAGGGGAGTGAAACAGAGACTGTGAAGGAATTAATGGGGAAATTGGAGGAGAGTGAAATGAGGGAGTTGCTGGTTTGGTGCATGGGGCACGACATCCGCCCGAAGGAGCGTGTCGGGGATTTGATGTCACCTGAGTCAGCTCTCCATACTCGTCCTGAGGTGCGGGCTAACCGTCTGGTAATGACAGTGCCAGTCCCACGCACCAGGCCTCCTGTGTGCCTCCTGCACTTCCTGTGGCAGCCCCACGCACTAGCTCTCCTGTGCCAGCCCCACGCACTAGCTCTCCTGTGGCAGCTCCACGTACCAGTCCTCCGGTGCCGGCGCCACGAACCAGGCCTCCAGTTCCAGCACCCCGCACTCGCCTTGAGGTGCGTGAATCAGGCCAGTACCACCAGTGCCAACACCACGCAGCAGGCTTCCTGTGCGTCTCCAGGGTCCAGTACTCCCTGTTACTGCTCCTCACACTCGCCCTGAGGTGCGTGCCCCCAGCCCGGTACCACCAGTGCCGGCACCACGCACCAGGCTTATAGTGCGCCTCGGCAGTCCAGTACATCCTGTTCCTTCTCCCCGCACTAGCCCTGAGGTGCGTGTTCCCAGCCCGGTACCACCAGTTCCGGCACCACACACCAGGCTTCCTGTGCATCTCCAGGGTCCAGTACTCCCTGTTACTGCTCCTCGCACTCGCCCTGAGGTGCGTGCCCCCAGCCCGGTACCACCAGTGCCGGCACCACGCACCAGGCTTATAGTGCTCCTCGGCAGTCCAGTACATCCTGTTCCTTCTCCCCGCACTAGCCTTGAGGTTCGTGTCCCCAGCCCGGTACCACCAGTTCCGGCACCACGCACCAGGCCTACTGTGCGCCTCCAGGCTCCAGTATGCCCTGTTCCTTCTCCCCGCACTCGCCTTGAGGTGCGTGTTCCCAGCCCGGTACCACCAGATCCGTCACCACGCACCAGGCCTACAGTGCGCCTCGGCAAGCCTGAGCTGCCCGTCTGTCCAGCGCCGCCTGAGCTGCCCGTCTGTCCAGCGCCGCCTGAGCTGCCCGTCTGTCCAGCGCCGCCTGAGCTGCCCGTCTGTCCAGCGCCTCCTGAGCTGGACGTCTGTCCTGCGCCGCCTGAGCCGCCCGTCTGTCCAGAGCCGTCTGAGCCGCCCGTCTGTCCTGAGCCGCTAGAGCCGTCTGTCAGTCAGGAGCCGCTAGAGCCGTCCGTCAGTCAGGAGCCGCCAGAGCCGTCCGTCAGTCAGGAGCCGCCAGAGCCGTCCGTCAGTCAGGAGCCGCCAGAGCCGCCCGCCAGTCAGGAGCCGCCAGAGCCGCCCGCCCGTCAGGAGCTGCCAGAGCCGCCCGCCAGTCATGAGCTGCCCTTCAGTCATGAGCTGCCCTTCAGTCATGAGCTGCCCTTCAGTCATGAGCTGCCCATCAGTCATGAGCTACCTCTCAGTCATGAGCTGCCCCTCAGTCATGAGCTACCCCTCAGTCATGAGCGACCCCTCAGTCCGGAGCTGCCCCTCAGTCCGGAGCTGCCCCTCAGTCCAGAGGCGCCCCTCAGTCCAGTGGGGTCATTTAGGAGGGTCGCCGTTCCTAGGAGGCCACCAAAGCAGGGAATGACTATGGTGGAGTGGGGTCCACGTCCCCTACCCGAGCCGCCGCCATAAGAAGGCCCACCCGGACCCTCCCCTTCTGTGTCAGGTGTTGCGGTCGGAGTCCGCACCTTGGGGGGAGGGGGGGGGGGGGGGGGTACTGTCATGCCCTGGCCTTAGTTACCCTTGTTTTCTTTATTATTTTAGTTAGGTCAGGGTGTGACATGGGGGATGTAGGTGTTTTTGTCATGTCTAGGGGTTTTGTATGTTTATGGGGTTTTGTCTAGTCTAGGTGTTTGTATGTCTATGGCTGCCTAGATTGGTTCTCAATTAGAGGCAGCTGTTTATCATTGTCTCTGATTGGGAACCATATTTAGGCAGCCATATTCATTGGCTATGTCGTGGGTGATTGTCTATGTGTAGTGTTTAGTGTCAGCACTATTTGTTTATAGCGTCACGTTCGTTCGTTTGTTGTTTTGTAGTTTTGTTTAAGTGTTCTTCATTACGTCGCTTAAATAAATAGAAAATGTATTCACTTCACGCTGCGCCTTGGTCCTAAACTCTTCCAACATACAACAATCGTGACACTCCTGGTCACCTATAGAGACCTGCCAATAGGAAGGATGTTAAGGAAAGCAGAGAGAGAGATGCGCGGATGAACTTTCCAACAGAAAGACGGACGATTCCAACAGAGATCACCACGACACACTGAGCGTAAATATATATTGATTGCAATTATTCACGAATGAATGAGCGTTCATGTGCAAAGGATTAGCATTTCAATTAATATAATTATCAACTGTGTAGTGACTCTTTTGTCTTTCACACCCTTCTCAGTCCACACCCACTTCCCTTTGTCCACCAAGCCGTCATATCGGCTAAGCCCACTAGGGAACCTCCCCTATAATTTTCTTTTAACCATATCTACTGTTTGTTTGTTTGTGCATTTCTGTGATTATATAGTTTGTTAGTAAATAAATGATTAAGACAATTGGTGTATGGATGATTCATAGTAAAGGCAAGGTTTGTGCAGATAACCAACAATTTAAGTTGTTTGGAATGAGACTAACGTGGGGTAAAGAATAATTCATTAATTAGAAGACTAATTGATGAGATATTAAAATATCTGAAGAGTTATATTCGGAAAATGATAACATTGTAATCTGAAGATTTTCCTTGGTGCCCCGACTTCCTAGTTAATTACATTTACATGATTAGTTTAATCACGTAATAATAATTACATAGAATTGATTTGATAAAATAAGTCTTCAATTTAATGATGCCAAAGACATGACAGCGGAATGACTTAAAGATTGCTGTACACCCAGTGGCTAGATGTGCCAAGCTTATAGCGACATACCCCAAGAGACTTGCAGCTGTAATTGCTGCAAAAGGTGGCTCAACAAAGTTGACTTTGGGGGCTGAATAGTTATGCACGCTCAAGTTTTCTGTTTTTTTGTCTTATTTCTTGTTTGTTTCTTCAAAGTGGTAGGCATGTTGTTTAAATCAAATGATACAAACCCCCCCAAAATCCATGAAGTGCATGTATGGTGCTATGCACACATTTTGATCCTTGTTTTGGCTGACACAACATAGCTGTGTTCTTCCGTGAATCGTACCGCAGAAGGCGAGCAAGGACCCAAGACACAGACGTCTTGCTCCAATTGGAGAGACACGCTGGTGGGCTAAAGACAGTGCCTTAAAGAAGGTCTTTGGAGCTTTTAGAAATCCAGATGAGGGTCTGTATGTTGATGTCCTTCTCACTCTTTCAACCAGACAAGATCAGAAAAACATCAACACTACTGTACGGGTCAAGGCACAAGGATACATTGAGGGGTTGCTGAAGTATGAAACAATACTTACAGCTCAGATATTCCTCAGAATATTTCAGGTCACCTCAGCAGTCACAAAATATCTTCAAACAAGTGGAATGGACATTCTGTCTGCGCATCGTATGGTTGTGTCTACAGAGGAGCAGCTGAAAGGAATGGAAAGAGATTTGAAAAAGTCAATGCAGCTGTAGACACAATTGTTCAGTGGGCCAACAGGAAGTTACAGGAACAGGATGAGGAAACAAAGCTTGAAAGAAGAAAACCATGCCTGGAGAGATGGCACAATATGAGACATTTACTGGGGCAGAGAGTGCATACAGGATTGGTGTCCATAATCAAATTCTGGATACAGGTATAGATAGCATCCAATGGCGATTTCTGAGTAATGGCAATGTATATGCCTACATGGCTTTTCTGGACCCTAAAAACTTTAGTCAACTAACATCCAGTGCCAGTGGCCTTCCAGACAGCCCTTCAAGAACTAAGCAAATGTTTGATCAAATTTGACAGAGAAACAGTGGCGAATTTACAGAGTGAGCTCATGAGTCTGGTAGAACAGTGGACTAGGTTAAAACAATCAGGATTTGAAGAATACAGGGATACCAGGACTAAGGAAATGAAGGAAATGAAGACGAAGTGGAGATGGTGAACAAGAGCTGTTCATCTTGCGAGGACTGTCCAGTGTGTTGCTACCATATTCTTAGTCAGTACAAGCTATTGACCGACGCATACCACATCCTGGGCCTTGCTGACAAGTTCCTACTTACCCTGTCAGTTACCCAGGTAGCTACTCTGAAATTCATCAAGAGTAGGCTCAGAAGCACTCTCTCAACAGCACCTGGAGGCTTTTATGCTCATGGCTACTGAGCGAGATGTTTTAATCGCCCTGGAGAGTGACCTGGTTACAGATGGCATTGCTGAGAGAAGTGAGCTGCTGCAGAAATTAATAATCCTTTTTGGGCTAGGCGGGACGACATCTGGTGAAGCTGGAGGGGCGCAATTCAAATAAATAATCATAAAAATGATGGATATTAAACATTTATGTACATACAAGTGTCTTATATCGATTGAAAGCTTAAATTCTTGTTAATCTAACTGCACTCTCTGATTTACAGTAGGCTTTATAGCGAATGCATGCTATGCAATTGTTTTGAGGACGGCACCCCACATCAAAAGATTTTTCCATCGGCACAGGTTTCATAAATTCACAAATAGCAATTCAAAATTCACTTACTTTTTGAAAATCTTCCTCTGATTTGTCATGCAAAGGGTCCCAGCTATAACATGTAGTGTCGTTTTGTTAGATAAAATCCTTCTTTATATCCCAAAAAGTCAGTTTAGTTGGCGCCATCGACTTTCAAGTCAAAATATGTTTCTACTTAACTTCTTATGGCTGCAAGCCCGAAGCCGGGCACAATATGATAACAGCCACTTCAAGTGCAGGGCGCGAAATTCAAAATATATTTTTTAGAAATATTTAACTTTCACACATTAACAAGTCCAATACAGCATATGAAAGATAAACATCTTGTGAATCCAGCCAACATGTCCGATTTTTAAACAGCGAAAACACCACATATATTTATGTTAGCTCACCACCAAATACAAAAAAGGAAAGACATTTTTCATAGCACAGGTAGCATGCACAAAGCCAACCTAACTAACCAAGAACCAACCAAACTAACCAAGAAACAACTTCATCAGATGACAGTCTTATAACATGTTATACAATAAATCTATGTTTTGTTCGAAAAATTTGCATATTTGAGGTATAAATCAGTTTTACATTGCAGCTACCATCACAGCTACCTTCACAAATAGGACCGAAGCAGCCAGAGTAATTACAGACACCAATGTCAAATACCTAAATACTCATCATAAAACATTTCTGAAAAATCGATGGTGTATAGCAAATTAAAGACAAACATCTTGTGAATCCAGCCAATATTTCCGATTTTTTTAAGTGTTTTACAGCGAAAACACAATATAGCATTATATTAGCTTACTACAATAGCCTACCACACTACCGCATTCATTCATCAAGGCACGTTAGCGATAGCAATAGGCACGTTAGCGATAGCGAAAAAAACAGCAAAAGATATATAATTTTTGACTAACCTTGATAAGCTTCATCAGATGATAGTCCTATAACATCAGGTTATACATACACTTATGTTTTGTTCGAAAATGTGCATATTTAGAGCTGAAATCAGTGGTTATACATTGTGCTAACGTAGCATCTTTTTCCCAGAATGTGCGGATATTTTTATGGCACTCAACTATTCTGACCAAATAACTATACATAAACGTTACTGAAAAATACATGTTGTATAGGAAATGATAGATACACTAGTTCTTAATGCAATCGCCGTGTTAGAATTCTAAAAATAACTTCATTACGACATCCAGCTTAGGTATAGCGAGAGAGTACCCAAAATCTGGGCGCAAACAACTAGTACAACATGTTCGACAGATATATGAAATAGCATCATAAAATGGGTCCTACTTTTGATGATCTTTCATCAGAATGTTGTACAAGGGGTCCTTTGTCGGGAACAATCGTTGTTTGGATTTAGAATGTCCTCTTCTCCAGTCAATTAGCACGGAAAGCTAGCAAAGTAGCGCGAAGCTCTCCTTCCTGAACAAAGGCACACAACGCAACACGCCTATCGTCCCGAATAAATTTCAATAATCTAATAAAACTATATTGAAAAAACATACTTTACGATGATATTGTCACATGTATCAAATAAAATCAAAGCCGGAGATATTAGTCGTCCATAACGACAGCTTATCAGAAGGCAAAACCAGGTCCCTTCACGCGCTCTCCAGAAAACAGGAAACTGGTGACACGTCATGCCGAGAGCTTTTATTCGACCCCAGATCAAGTTATTCACTCCATTTCTTCTCTCACTGCCTGTCGACATCTAGTGGAAGACGTATGAAGTGCATCTATACTAATAAATATCAAGGACATTAATAGGCAGGCCCTAGAACAGAGCATCGATTTCAGATTTTCCACTTCCTGTCAGGAAGTTTGCTGCAAAAGGAGTTCTGTTTTACTCACAGATATAATTCAAACGGTTTTAGAAACTAGAGAGTGTTTTCTATCCAATAGTAATAATAATATGCATATTGTACGAGCAAGAATTGAGTACGAGGCCGTTTGAAATGGGCACCTTTTATCCGGCTACTCAATACTGCCCCTGCAGCCCAAACAGGTTAATCCTCAGATACCCTAAAATGTAATTACACAATAATATTTCATACGGAAAGAAGTATGTTCAATAGGAAAACGATATTAGCAGTTGCGTGTCCTCTTCGTCTCACGCGCATACACGAATTTCCAATTCTGTGTCCCTGTAGTAAAACTCATATTTCTTACTCGTTTTGGAAGAAACAAGCCTGAAACCTTGAACAAAGACTACTGGAACCCAGTGAAAGCCATAGGAATTGCATACTGGGAGCTAGATTTAATTAATTGCCAATACGTTCCATTGGAAGAGCATGGGCTCTCATTTTTTTTTATTCCAGTTGGTTTTTCTTTGTATTTTCTCCTACCATATCTATTGTGTTATAGTCTCCTACATTAACATTTCTACAAACTTCAAAGTTTTTTCTTTCCAATGGTAGCAATTATATGCATATTCTGGCCTCAGGGCCTGAGCAACAGGCAGTTTACTTTGGGCACGTCAGTCAAGCGGAAATTGAGAAAAAAGGACCCTAGCTCTAACAAGTTTTAAGGAGTTAGGAAATGTTTATTTTAATTTTATACTTTGACTTGCCTACTCACCAGTCTTTTCACAATCAAATGGGATTAAACACCTCCCTCTGTGACTGGATCCTGGACTTCCTGACGGGCTGCCCCTAGGTGGTAAGGGTAGGTAACAACATATCCGCCACGCTGATCCTCAATACGGGGGCCCCTAAGGGGTGGTGCTCAGCCCCTCCTGTACTACCTGTTCACTCATGACTGCAAGGCCAGGCACGACCCCAACACCATCATTAAGTTTGCTGATGACACAACAGTGGTAGGTCTGATCACAGACAACGATAAGACAGCATATAGGGAGTGGGTCAGAGACCTGACCATGTGGTGCAAGGACAACAACCTCTCCCTCAACGTGATTAAGACAAAGTAGATGATTGAGGACCGAGCACGCATCCATTCTTATCGACGAGGCTGTAGTGGAGCAGGTTGAGAGCTTCAAGTTCCTTGGCATCCACATCACCAACAAACTAACATAGTCCAAGCACACCAAGACAGTTGTGAAGAGGGCACAACAAAACCTATTCCCCCTCAGGAGACTGAAAAGATTTGGCATGGGTCCTCAGATCCACAAAAGGTTTTACATCTGCACCATTGAGAGCATCCTGATAGGATGCATCACTGCCTGGTATGGCAAATGCTCGGCATCCGACCGCAAGGCACTACAGAGGGTAGTGCGTACAGCCCAGTACATCACCGGGGCCAAACTTCCTGCCATCCAGGGCCTCTATACCAGGCGATGTCAGAGGAAGGCCCTAAAAATTGTCAATGACTCCAGCCACCCTAGTCATAGACTGTTCTCTCTGCTAACGCACGGTAAGCGGTACCAGAGCGCCAAGTCTAGGTCCAAGAGGCTTCTAAACAGCTTCTATCCCCAAGCCATAAGTCTACTGAACAGCTGATCATTTTGTTCATATTGTTCACCTAACACCTTTTTTTCCCTATTGGTTAGAGCCTGTAAGTAAGCATTTCACTGTAATTCGGCTCACGTGACAAATAAACTTTGATTTGATTTGAAATGGCTACCCAGACTGATTGTATTGCCTGCCCCCTACCCCTCTTCTACGCTGCTGCTACTCTCTGTTATTATCTTTGCATAGTCACTTTAATAACTCTACCTACATGTACATATTACCTCAATTACCTCGACACCGGTGCCCTCGCACATTGATTCTGTACCAGTGCCCCCTGTATATCGCCCAGCTATTTTTATTTACTTTTGCTCTTTATAATTTGTTTTTCTTATCTCTTACTTTTTTTGTTGTATTTTCTTACACTGCATTGTTGGTTAAAAGGGCTTGTAAGTAAGCATTTCACTGTAAGGTCTACACCTGTTGTATTCAGCGCATGTGACAAATACAATTTCATTTGATTTGATAACTTTCAGGTGTAACAGTTTCATGTAGAATAAACCATCCTTCACATAATACTGTAGAAGTTGTGTTCTGATAATATAACAATGTACAAATATTATACCTTCCTGTATTGTTCCCCGTAAAAGACAGGAGTTCCCTGACATGTTTGAAGAATACACAGACTCCTCCCTCTCTTGATAATTCCTTTAGATTCAATAATAACAAAGACGATAAAAAGTAACAGATGTGTCTTGAATGAATTTAATACTGAGGGAAACGTCCCTCCCTGTTCAGACATCAGAGGACTCCATTTCAAAAGCATCTCTTCAGTTCTCCATCTGTTGACATTTGGAACATGTAACGGCTGTCTAATTCCTCCTCCTCGGATGAGGAGAAGGAGTAAGGGTCGGACCAAAACGCAGCGTTGAATGAAGACATAATGAATATTTATTAACGACAAGACGAACACGAAAAAACACTTGGAAAATACAAAACAACAAAACGACGTAGACAGACCTGAACTTGAGAACTTACATATACACGAAGAACGCACGAACAGGTACAGACTACACAAACAAACAAAAACACGAAACAGTCCTGTGTGGTAGACACAGACACAGGAACAATCACCCACCAACAAACAGTGAGAACAGCCTACCTTAATATGGTTCTCAATCAGAGGAAACGTCAAACACCTGCCTCTAATTGAGAACCATATCAGGCAACGCATTTAACCCAACATAGAAACACATAACATAGAATGCCCACCCCAACTCACGCCCTGACCAACTAAACACATACAAAAACAAGGAAAACAGGTCAGGAACGTGACAGAACCCCCCCCCCCTCAAGGTGCGAACTCCGGGCGCACCACCTAAAGTCTAGGGGAGGGTCTGGGTGGGCATCTGTCCACGGTGGCGGCTCCGGCTCCGGACGTGGTCCCCACCCCACCATAGTCAAACCCCGCTTCCGTAGCCTCCTCCAAATGGCCACCCTCCAAATTAACCCCACTGGATTAAAGGGCAGCACCGGACTAAGGGGCAACACCGGAATGAGGGGCAGCTCTGGGCTGAGGGGCAGCTCATGGCTGGCTGACGGCTCTGGACGCTCATGGCTGGCTGGCGGCTCTGGCCGCTCATGGCTGGCTGGCGGCTCTGGCCGCTCATGGCTGGCTGGCGGCTCTGGCCGCTCATGGCTGGCTGGCGGCTCTGGCCGCTCATGGCTGGCTGGCGGCTCTGGCCGCTCATGGCTGGCTGGCGGCTCTGGCCGCTCATGGCTGGCTGGCGGCTCTGGCCGCTCATGGCTGGCGGAAGGCTCTGGCCGCTCATGGCTGGCGGAAGGCTCTGGCCGCTCATGGCTGGCGGAAGGCTCTGGCCGCTCCTGGCTGGCGGAAGGTTCTGGCCGCTCCTGTCTGGCGGACGGCTCTAGCGGCTCCTGTCTGGCAGACGGCTCTGAAGGCTCAGGACAGACGGGCGGCTCTGAAGGCTCAGTACAGACGGGCGGCTTTGAAGGCGCAGGACAGACGGGCAGTTCAGGCGGCGCTTGGCAGACGGGCAGTTCAGGCGGCGCTGGGCAGACGGGCAGTTCAGGCGCCGCTGGGCAGACGGCAGACTCTGGCCGGCTGAGGCGCACTGTAGGCCTGGTGCGTGGTGCCGGAACTGGAGGTACCGGGCTAAGGACACGCACCTTCAGGCTAGTGCGGAGAGGAGCAACAGGACGCACAGGACTCTGGAGGCGCACAGGGGGCTTGGTGCGTGGTACCGGAACTGGAGGTACTGGGCTGGAAACACGCACCACAGGGCTAGTGCGTGGAGGAGGAACAGGGCTCTGGAGACGCACAGGAGGCTTGGTGCGTGGTGCCGGAACTGGTGGTACCGGGCTGAAGACACGCACCATAGGGCTAGTGCGTGGAGGAGGAACAGGGCTCTGGAGACGCACATGAAGCCTGTTGCGTGGTGTAAGCACTGGTGGTACTGGGCTGGGGCGGGGAGGTGGCGCCGGATATACCGGACCATGCAGGCGTACTGGCTCCCTTGAGCACTGAGCCTGCCCAACCTTACCTGGTTGTATGCTCCCCGTAGCCCGACCAGTGCGTGGAGGTGGAATAACCCGCACTGGGCTATGTAGGCGAACCGGGGACACCATGCGTAAGGCTGGTGCCATGTATGCCGGCCCGAGGAGACGCACTGGAGGCCAGATGCGTTGGGCCGGCTTCATGACATCCGGCTCAATACTCAATCTAGCCCTGCCAGTGCGGGGAGGTGGAATAACCCGCACCGGGCTATGCACACGTACAGGAGACACCGTGCGTACTCTTGCTCTCCACGGTAAGATCGGGAAGTTGGCGCAGGTCTCCTACCTGACTTCGCCACACTACCCTTTATCCCCCCCCCCCCCCCCCCCCAATAAATTTTTGGGCTTGACTAACAGGCTTCCTACCGCGTCGTCGTGCTGCCTCCATTCGCCGGTATCCCTCCTCACACTGCGCCAGAGAATCCCAGGCGGGCTCCGGCACTCTCCTTGGGTCGATCGCCCACCTGTCGATCTCCTCCCACGTAGTGTAGCCCAGATCCTTCTCCTGCTTCCGGGCTAGCTCCTCAAAACGCCGCCTCTCTGCTTTCGCTGCCTCCAGCTCAGCTTTGGGGCGGCGATATTCTCCTGGCTGTGCCCATGGACCTTTACTGTCCAATATTTCCTCCCATGTCCATGAATCCTGCGATCGCTGTTGCTTTCTCCCACGCCGCTTGGTCCTTGGTTGGTGGGTGATTCTGTAACGGCTGTCTAATTCCTCCTCCTCGGATGAGGAGAAGGAGTAAGGGTCGGACCAAAACGCAGCGTTGAATGAAGACATAATGAATATTTATTAACGACAAGACGAACACGAAAAAACACTTGGAAAATACAAAACAACAAAACGACGTAGACAGACCTGAACTGGAGAACTTACATATACACGAAGAACGCACGAACAGGTACAGACTACACAAACGAACGAAAACACGAAACAGTCCCGTGTGGTAGACACAGACACAGGAACAATCACCCACCAACAAACAGTGAGAACAGCCTACCTTAATATGGTTCTCAATCAGAGGAAACGTCAAACACCTGCCTCTAATTGAGAACCATATCAGGCAACACATTTAACCCAACATAGAAACACATAACATAGAATGCCCACCCCAACTCACGCCCTGAACAACTAAACACATACAAAAACAAGGAAAACAGGTCAGGAACGTGACAGAACAACACAAATAAATAATCATAACATTTAATAGACAAATAGAAACAAATTGTAGTATATAAATACAAATAATTAAGAGAATCAAATTATTACACTATTACCCTATTGCTAACATAAAACACACAAATAAAACTATCACACAAATACATAAATAGATAACACACTTATAAAGAAGAGAACCTGATTATTACAGTATTGCACTTCAAACATGAAACACACAAAATAAATTGCACAACTAATTGCATTACTGCCACATGACTTTCAATGCATGACTTTGAACACCTTGAAATGCATTAATTGTAAGAAATGTGCTATATAAATAAAGTTTGATATGATTGATGATATGGTATCCGGGGTAATCTGGTTAATGATTATATAATTGTCTCTTTCCTTGCAGAATATTGACAGCTGTATAGAACACATTGTATTGCTAAGATACTCAAACTTAACTTAATTGTTACACTCACCAACACAAGATAAACTTTATCCCTCATGCTGGCGCTGACTAAACCGGTAAGTTTACCCTCACTATAGCTGCACTTCTCCACATGACCAGACTTCTAGTGGTCTTCTCCCCTTTTAATGGTCTAACGCTCATCCTTGAAAAATGCCATAAGGTCTGAAATAGACGCCAAAGTCGACATATTGTTCAAACTATCTATTTTTTTTAGTCTACTGCTCTGCTAACTAGCTAGCTAAAGTGTAGTCAGTGGCTAGCTAAGACAGAGAAAGGGGGACTTAAGTTCATGGATTGGGCACAGACGGTCTCTGGGCACAAAGGTCTCTGATCACGCTGGTGAACGGTAGCTCACGGTGTCGGCTAGAGATGACATGCATGGGCTTCCTGCAGGAATTTGTAGTCTCTTGTAGTGGAGGTCTCCGTGCTTCTACTGTACACCTGCATTGCTTGCTGTTTGGGGTTTTAGGTTGGGTTTCTGTATAGCACTTTGTGACATCTGCTGATGTAAAAATGGCTTTATAAATACATTTGATTGATTGATTCTTGGTTGCCAATTAGCATTACCCAAAAAAATTGGGGAGTAAATTGAGGTGAATACATTGAGAAAATCACCTTGTCCTAGAGAGAATTACACTGTTATCAAAACTTCACGCCAGGGTAAGCCTACACGAAACACATACCGTATATGTAGTAGTTTAAAATCCCAGATGCAAAAATGAATGGGGGAAAAAATGATTGGAACCATTACTGGGTTTTACCGCTAGGTTTTATGGGTACTATGATGCGTCCACTGTGCCGGACTATTATGGAAATTCGTTAAAAATATTATTTGAATGATAGAAAAGTGTAATTGAAAGAATCTGTCCCCTGTTCGCTCTTTCTCTAACTTTAATCCCCTGTCAATCAAACGATGTCCAACTAAAGGAGCCCTGCCAGAAGAGAGTGAATGAGAGGAGGGGGAGTGGGGCTCAGGTCTCAGGTGTGACAGGCTCCTAATTGAGTGACTAATGAGCACCTGTTGTCTAATTAGCCTTTATTCCCAGAGTATCTGAGGAGCGTAGGGAGAAGGAAGAATGGAGTGTACAGGTGTGTGTGAATAACACACTACAGGTGGACAATACAGGGCAGGTAGTGAGAGAGAGAAACAGGTGAGGAAGAAGTGATGATGTCACAATGGGGCGCTTTAGAATCTCGTTAGTTTGAACAGTGTTTATGATGAGGAGGGTAACTAGACTAACAGGTCCTCAGGTGAGCTCTCCCTCCCCAGACTCAGCTTGTTGTTGAGATAACAGACAGACAGGTGAGTGTCGCTGCTGCAGGTGAGACCAAAGTTCAGCTGAGTTCAGGGCTCGTATTCACAAAGAGTCTCAGAGTGCTGATCTAAAGTCAGTATGACCTTTTAGATCACAATTAATGTAAGATTATATGGACGGGGGGTCTGATCTTAGATCAGCGCTCCTACTTAGAGATGCTTTATTTGTTATTGTGCCTGGTGTCATTGTGTCTGTAGTGCTGTAACTCTGACAGATGGACGGATGGGTGATGACATCACCATGCTTAACTTCTCGCCTCTACAGTGCTCCGTACTGTTACCCTTTGATCAAACATACCAGGCAGTCACATGCTGCTCTGTATTACTGGTACCAGACTAGACACTGTTCACCTGGGCCTGTATTCATGAAGTGTCTCAGAGTATGAGTGCTGATCTAGGATCAGGTCCCTGCTGCCCATATAATCCTATTAATTATGATCTGAAAGGCAACACCTACTGAGTTGCTTTGTGACTATGTGCCTTTAGCCTGCTGATTCTCCTCCTCTGGGTTTAATTTACAACAGTCAAAGGGGACTAATCCTAACTCCCTGTAAGTGTCCCAGTGTATTACAGACCCAGTGGGTGACTAAAATGTAGCTTGTTATCAATTCAATGAACAAGGCCCTAATGCTAATATTGCTCCCTAATGATGTGTATTAGTTAGAGCAGTGGTGAACCAGACTACTCCTGGGGAACTACAGGTGTCACTCCCAGGAAGTGCAGGAGACCACTACTCCTGGGGAACTACAGGTGTTACTCCCAGGAGGTGCAGAGAGACCACTACTCCTGGGGAACTACAGGTGTCACTCCCAGGAAGTGCAGGAGACCACTACTCCTGGGGAACTACAGGTGTCACTCCCAGGAAGTGCAGGAGACCACTACTCCTGGGGAACTACAGGTGTCACTCCCAGGAAGTGCAGGAGACCACTACTCCTGGGGAACTACAGGTGTTACTCCCAGGAAGTGCAGGAGACCACTACTCCTGGGGAACTACAGGTGTTACTCCCAGGAGGTGCAGAGAGACCACTACTCCTGGGGAACTACAGGTGTTACTCCCAGGAAGTGCAGGAGACCACTACTCCTGGGGAACTACAGGTGTCACTCCCAGGAAGTGCAGGAGACCACTACTCCTGGGGAACTACAGGTGTCACTCCCCAGACACACCATATCTTTAGCCTGTGTCCAGATCCGTTCGGGCTGTCTTGCCAACACATGCTGTGACAATGCCCATAGTAGTTTGCAAAATAGCACCAACAGATCAGGGACCATGCAAAGTCAGCCTACCATAGCTCCATACCATCTCACTCTAGTTAAAATATGCTAATTCTTCCCCATCTCTTGATATGATGTGAGCTATACATTTTGTTGGTATTTTTGCATTACAAAACAGAAGAGTAACAGGTATCCATTATTCTTTGTGATCCATTGGATCTTGTAAGGTTTGAGGTTTAAAGAGGTGGGTTCATACTGCCATCCAGGTTACTCAACAGGTTTGAGGTTTAAAGAGGTGGGCTCATACTGCCATCCAGGTTACTCAACAGGTTTGAGGGTTAAAGAGGTGGGCTCATACTGCCATCCAGGTTACACAACAGGTTTGAGGTTTAAAGAGGTGGGCTCATACTGCCATCCAGGTTACTCAACATGTTTGAGGTTTAAAGAGGTGGGCTCATACTGCCACCCAGGTTACTCAACAGGTTTGAGGTTTAAAGAGGTGGGCTCATACTGCCACCCAGGTTACTCAACAGGTTTGAGGTTTAAAGAGGTGGGCTCATGCTGCCATCCAGGTTACTCAACATGTTTGAGGGTTAAAGAGGTGGGCTCATACTGCCATCCAGGTTACTCAACAGACAATTGTGAAATTATTATACATTCGTTTTGTAGATGAATTGCTTTCTGCAGTTTATTTATTTATTTATTTATTTTTAAATGCAATGGATATTGCTTGCTCTGATATAGACAATAGCATAAAAATGAAGCAGATACATTTAGTAAATGAGCCCCCTGTGTTTTAACCAGTCACTTTGTGGATACAGGGCAAGCACTGTGCATACAGTCTGTGCCATAACGCTCCAGATCTCTTTTCAGAGAACACAATGGGGTGGTTTCCTAGACACAGATTAAGCGTAGTCATGGACTAAAATGTATACCCGATGGAGATTCTCAGTTGAAGGTGCTTTTTAGTCCAGGGCTAGACTTAATCTGTGTCCAGGATTCCAGCCCAATGAGTTTACAGACACTGAGGCTATATACCGTTGTGGGACAGTCTCAGCACTAATCCTTAAGCAATAAGGGGATATTTCTGACAAAGGCCTAAGAGACTGTAAAACAATTGCCGCCAGTGTAGCGAATGAGGATGAACATCTGGTGTCTCCCAAAAGGCACCCTGTTCCTTTTATAGCGCACTGCCTTTGACCAGGTCTCACTGCCTTTGACCAGGTCTCACTGCCATTAACCAGGTCTCACTGCCTTGGACGAGGTCTCACTGCCTTTGACCAGGTCTCACTGCCTTTGACCAGGTCTCACTGCCATTAACCAGGTCTCACTGCCTTTGACCAGGTCTCACTGCCTTTGACCAGGTATCACTGCCATTAACCAGGTCTCACTGCCTTTGACCAGGTCTCACTGCCATTAACCAGGTCTCACTGCCTTGGATGAGGTCTCACTGCCTTGGACGAGGTCTCACTGCCTTGGACGAGGGCTCACTGCCTTTGACCAGGGCTCACTGCCTTTGACCAGGTCTCACTGCCATTAACCAGGTCTCACTGCCTTGGACCAGGTCTCACTGCCATTAACCAGGTCTCACTGCCTTGGACGAGGTCTCACTGCCTTGGACGAGGTCTCACTGCCTTGGACGAGGGCTCACTGCCTTTGACCAGGGCTCACTGCCTTTGACCAGGTCTCACTGCCATTAACCAGGTCTCACTGCCTTGGACCAGGTCTCACTGCCATTAACCAGGTCTCACTGCCTTGGACGAGGTCTCACTGCCTTGGACGAGGTCTCACTGCCTTGGACGAGGGCTCACTGCCTTGGACGAGGGCGCACTGCCTTTGACCAGGTCTCACTGCCATTAACCAGGTCTCACTGCCTTTGACCAGGTCTCACTGCCATTAACCAGGTCTCACTGCCTTTGACCAGGTCTCACTGCCTTTGACCAGGTCTCACTGCCTTGGACGAGGGCTCACTGCCTTTGACCAGGTCTCACTGCCTTTGACCAGGTCTCACTGCCATTAACCAGGTCTCACTGCCTTAGACGAGGGCTCACTGCCTTGGACGAGGGCTCACTGCCTTGGACGAGGGCTCACTGCCTTTGACTAGGGCTCACTGCCTTGGACCAGGGCTCACTGCCTTGGACGAGGGCTCACTGCCTTGGACGAGGGCTCACTGCCTTGGACGAGGGCTCACTGCCTTGGACGAGGGCTCACTGCCTTGGACGAGGGCTCACTGCCTTGGACGAGGGCTCACTGCCTTTGACCAGGGCTCACTGCCTTTGACCAGGTCTCACTGCCATTTACCAGGTCTCACTGCCTTGGACCAGGTCTCACTGCCTTGGACCAGGGCTCACTGCCTTGGACGAGGGCTCACTGCCTTGGACCAGGGCTCACTGCCTTTGACCAGGGCTCACTGCCTTTGACCAGGGCTCATTTCCATAGAGAGGAAAATGAATGTACAGTAGGAACAACTAAAAAAGTTATTGTATGAGTTGCAACAAGGCACTTGTTAAGGATTTGTCAAAAAATATACTATTAAAAAACATGAGCTGGCGCACACCCAGAAAAAATAGTTTGTGTGGAGGTGCTGACTAAAGGCGAATAAACTATCAAAATAAAGAACGTCGCACACTCCATGTATAAACTCCATGTATAAACTCCATGTATAAACTCCATGTATAAACTCCGAGCAATTTAATGGGTATTTACCAACGTTTCGGCATCACTGTGACTTCCTCTAGATACAGTTGAAGTCGCAAGTTTACATACACCTTAGCCAAATACATTTAAACTCCGTTTTTTCACAATTCCTGTAATTTAATATTAGTAAAAATTCCCTGTCGTAGGTCAGTTAGGATCACCACTTTATTTTAAGAACGTGAAATGTCAGAATAATAGTAGAGAGAATGATTTATTTCAGCTTTTATTTATTTCATCACATTTCCAGTGGGTCAGAAGTTTACATACACTAAATTAGTATTTGGTAGCATTGCCTTTAAATTGTTAAACTTGGGTCAAACGTTTTGGATAGCCTTCCACAAGCTTCCCACAATAAGTTGGGTGAATTTTGGCTCATTCCTCCTGACAGAGCTGGTGTAACTGAGTCAGGTTTGTAGGCCTCCTTGCTCGCACACGCTTTTTCAGTTCTGCCCACAAATTTTCAATAGGATTGAGGTCACGGCTTTGTGATGGCCACTCCAATATCTTGACTTTGTTGTCCTTAGGCCATCTTGCCACAACTTTGGAAGTATGCTTGGGGTCATTTTCCATTTGGAAGACTAATTTGCAACCAAGCATTAACTTCCTGACTGATGTCTTGAGATGTTGCTTCAATATATCCACATAATTTTACTTCCTCATGACGCCATCTATTTTGTGAAGTGCACTAGTCCCTCCTGCAGAAAAGCATCCCCCCAACAATACTTCTACTGCTACATGTTTGGTACCTGTAGTTAAATAATTATACATATGTTCCTAATTTCCTATTTCTTCAAGTGCTGGATATTCACCCACAGAATGAATCCACCATTCATTCTGATCTTAACCCGAACCCTCCGATGTCCACAGATTAACCCATCTTTCCCAGTATAATGCTATTTCCTTTTGCAATACATACACTAGAAATACTGTTTTACCCAAGTAGAAGAATAATGACTGACTTTGATAAATAGTGAAAGTACAAGTACTTGGAAAAGCTACTCAATTACAGTAATGTGAGTAGTTTTAATTAGTTACTTTACACTTATGTCCATTTATTACAACTTGACATTAGAAATAAAGTTGTCTTTAAAAAGTATGGTAATTTCTGATCAAGAAATGGGGAAATATCCCTGGACTGCGCATATTAGAAAAGTGTAACTAAATCAAGTCCATTGTGATTGAGTTACAGAGCATTCGGAAAGTATTCAGACCCCTTCACCTTTCCACAATTTGTTACATTGCAGCATTAGTCTAAAATTGATTCACACATTTATTTCCCTCATCAATATACACACAATACCCCATAATGTCAAAGAAAAAAATGTTTTTTAGAAATGTTTGTAAATGTATTAAAAATAAAAAAATGAAATACCTTATTTACATAAGTAATCAGACCATTTGAGACTCACAATTGAGCTCAGGTGCATCCTGTTTCCATTGATCATCCTTGAGTCCACCTATGGTAAATTCAATTGATTGGACATGATTTGTAAAGTCACAAACCTGTCAATATAAGGTCCCACAGTTGACAGTGCATGTCAGAGCAAAAACCAAGCCATGAGGTCGAAGGAATTGTCTGTAGAGCACCGAGACAGGATTGTCTAGAGGCACAGATCTGGGGGAGGGTACCAACACTTTTCTGCAGCATTGAAGGTCCCCAAGAACACAATGGCTTCCATCATGTTTAAATGGAAGAAGTTTGGAACCACCAAGATTTTTCCTAGAGCTGGCCACCCGCCAAACTGAGCAATTTGGGGAGAAGGGCCTTGGTCAGGGAGGTTTCCAAGAACTTGATGGTCACTCTGACAGAGCTCTAGATTTCCTCTTTGGAGATGGGAGAACCTCCTAGAAGGACAACCATCTCTGCAGCACTCCATTAATCAGGCCTTTATGGTAGAGTGGCCAGACGGAAGCCACTCCTTAGTAAAAGGCACATGACAGCCCGCTTGGATTTTGTCAAAAGGCACCTAAAGGACTCTGACTATGAACAAACAAGATTCTCTGGTCTGATGAAACCAAGATTTTCCTGAATGCTATCCGTCACGTCTAGAGGAAACCTGGCACCATCCCTATGGTGATGCATGATGGTGGGAGCATCATGTTTTTGGGATGTTTTTCAGTGGCAGGGACTGGGAGACTAGTCAGGATCGAGGAAAAGATGAACGGAGCAAAGTACAGAGAGAACCTTGATACAAACCTGCTCCAGAGTGCTCAGGACCTCAGACTGGGGCAAAGGTTTACCTTCCAACATGACAACGACCCTAAGTACACAGCCAAGACAACGCAGGAGTGGCTTCAGGACAAGCCTCTGAATCCTTGAGTGGCCCAGCCAGAGCCCGGTCTTGAACCCGATAGAACATCTCTGGAGAGACTTGAAAATAGCTGTGCAGCGACGCTCCCCATCCAACATGACAGAGCTTGCGAGGATCTGCAGAGAAGAATGGGAGAAACTCCCCAAATATAGGTGTGCCAAGCTTGTAGCATCATACCCAAGGAAACTCGAGGCTGTAATTGCTGCTAAAAGGGCTCCAACAAAGTACTGAGTAAAGGGTCTGAATACTTATGTAAATGTGATATTTCAGTTTTTATTCCTTATAAATGTGCAAAAAAAGTGTACAATCCTGTTTTTACTTTGTCATTATGGGCTATTGTGTGTAGATTGATGAGTGGGGGGGAAAAAACTATGTAATCCATTTTAGAATAAGGCTGTGATGTAACAGAATGTGGAAAAAGTCAAGGGGTCTGAATAGTTTCCGAATGCACTGTATATAATCTATATATATTTTTAAATCAAATGTAGTCTAATAAAGTTATTTCAAATAGTTCATATTATATTATCTTGCCATTGAAGGTGAAATGTTGGAATGAAATATAGTCCTAATTCTTCTATAATCTTATACTGTAATAATAATTTTTTCATTCATCAGCCTAACGGTTTCCATTACTTCTGATAGGTCGATATTTAATTGGGGGCAGGAGTAGAAGTAGGAGTACAAGTAGAACTTGTTCACAACTTGCCTACCTGGTTAAATAAAGGTGAAATAAATTTAAAAAGAGTACCTAGACAAGCTGTCTGGTGTCTTAATTACTTGACATGGTAAGAATGAGAGATCAGCTGATCTGCTGGTAAGTTCTTGTGGGTTTTTGGTTGCAAACAAGTTTGTTTTAACACACAGGTACATGTTATCTCCAGAAGGGATGTGTGTGTAAAATCACCGGGGAAGCCAATCCAGAAAAAAAGCCATATTTATACCTATGTGTTGTGATAATTGCGTTGCTTGCTCCATAACCTGTTAGTTCATATGCCTTGCGACTTGATGTATAGGCCTGAGACCGAGACAATAAGAAGACACAGTGACAGAATACATTCAACCACACCTTTGTTTCATCACAAAACCGGAGAGCAACCTCGGTCCGGTGAAGTCCACAAAACATATTGCATGTAACAAACAGTTACATGACCTACAGCACGGTCAAACAAGGTAATGTTTCGGACATTTTCGGATTACAAAACAACTATTGATTTAGAACCGCGGAGAGTTACCGCAAGTCACAAAGAAAACAGGAGCTGCTTCCACTATTCCAGCAACACTTCAGCTTCAACATAACCTAATCACCTATCCTCAGTCTAATACAGTGACAACTAAAAGATACCAAAAACAATTTAGTCCAATCAACGTTAAGCTAAATATGATGTGGCTTGTAGAGAAAAGCCAATGCCATCCTCCTCTTTCATGTTGCCTTTGCCTAAACGGTCTATGACTCTATCATATAGTACACACTTTCAATTTATGTTTTTCTGGGATACCTGGCTAAAAAAAACTTCCTTTCATGGGCTATGATGCGTCAGGCCAGCTAGTTAACATTAGCATGCTACATCTAGCTACAGTACCAGTCAAAAGTTTGGACACGCCTACTCATTCAAGGGATTTTCTTTCTTTTTTACTATTTTCTACATTGTAGACTAATAGTGAAGACATTTCAAACTATGAAATAACACATATGAAATATTGTAGTTACCAAAATTGTTGATGACAGCTTTGCACAGTCTTGGCATTCTCTCAACCAGCTTCATGAGGAATGCATTTCAATTAACCGGTGTGCCTTGTTAATGAGTAGGTGTGTCCAAACTTTTGACTGGTACTGTATGTATATACACTGCTCAAAAAAAAAGGGAACACTTAAACAACACAATGTAACTCCAAGTCAATCACACTTCTGTGGTCACCACCTGTCCCGAAATTTTTTCGGGAGTTTTGCCGTGTTCCGTTCTCTTCCGTTTGTTGACGATGGAGAGATTCGTGCCAATTGGCAAGTGTGCTTGCTAAATCGAGAGGGAAAAAGGCCGTTCTAAAACCAAACAACGATTGTTCCCGACAAAGGACCCCTTGTACAACATTCTGATGGAAGATCAGCAAAAGTAGGACCCATTCTATGATGTTATTTCATATATCTGTCGTACATGTGAACTAGTCGTTTGCGCCCAGCTTTTGGGTACTCTCTCGCTATACCTAAGCTGGATGTCGTAATGAAGTTATTTTTAGAATTCTAACACGGCGATTGCATTAAGAACTAGTGTATCTATCATTTCCTATACAACATGTATTTTTTAGTTATGTTTATGAATAGCTATTTGGTCAGAATATGTGTGTCAGAAAAACTGTCAGAAAAATATCCGGACGTTGTGGGAAAAAGATGCTACGTTAGCACAACGTTAGCACAATGTATAACCACTGATTTCAGCTCTAAATATGCACATTTTCGAACAAAACATAAGTGTATGTATAACCTGATGTTATAGGACTGTCATCTGATGAAGCTTATCAAGGTTAGTCAAAATTATATATCTTGCTGGTTTATTCGCTATCGCTAACGTGCCTATTGCTATCGCTAACGTGCCTTGATGAATGAATGCGGTAGTGTGGTAGGCTATTGTAGTAAGCTAATATAATGCTATATTGTGTTTTCGCTGTAAAACACTTAAAAAATCGGAAATATTGGCTGGATTCACAAGATGTTTGTCTTTAATTTGCTGTACACCATCGATTTTTCAGAAATGTTTTATGATGAGTATTTAGGTATTTGACGTTGGTGTCTGTAATTATTCTGTCTGCTTTCGGTGCAATTTCTGATTGTAGCTGCAATGTAAACTATGATTTATACCTGAAATATGCACATTTTTCGAACAAAACATAGATTTATTGAATAACATGTTATAAGACTGTCATCTGATGAAGTTGTTTGTTGGTTAGTTTGGTTGGTTCTTGGTTAGTTAGGTTGGCTTTGTGCATGCTACCTGTGCTGTGAAAAATGTCTATCCTTTTTTGTATTTGGTGGTGAGCTAACATAAATATATGTGGTGTTTTCGCTGTAAAACATTTAAAAAATCGACATGTTGACTGGATTCACAAGATGTGTATCTTTCATTTGCTGTATTGGACTTGTTAATGTGTGAAAGTTAAATATTTCTAAAAAATATATTTAGAATTTCGCGCTCTGCCTTTTCAGTGGAATGTGGGAGGAGTTCCGCTGGCGGAACGCCAGAGCCAGACAGGTTAATAGAAAATTACCCAAGTAAAAGTGAAAGTCACCCAGTAAAATACTACTTGAGTAAATGTCTAAAAGTATTTGGTTTTAAATATACTTAAGTATTTAAAGTAAAAGTATAAATCATTGCATTCCTTATATTGAGCACACTAGACAGCACAATTTTCTTATTTATTTATTTACAGATAAAGGTTCAGGGCAGGGTACCGGTGTTGGCCTTCTAGTGACAGTGTCTAAGGTGCAGGGCAGGGTACTGGGCGGAGGCCAGCTAGTGACAATGTCTAAGGTGCAGGGTACTGGGCGGAGGCCAGCTAGTGACAGTGTCTAAGGTGCAGGGTACTGGGCGGAGGCCAGCTAGTGACAGTGTCTAAGGTGCAGGGTACTGGGCGGAGGCCAGCTAGTGACAGTGTCTAAGGTGCAGGGTACTGGGCGGAGGCCAGCTAGTGACAGTGTCTAAGGTGCAGGGTACTGGGCGGAGGCCAGCTAGTGACAGTGTCTAAGGTGCAGGGTACTGGGCGGAGGCCAGCTAGTGACAGTGTCTAAGGTGCAGGGTACTGGGCGGAGGCCAGCTAGTGACAGTGTCTAAGGTGCAGGGTACTGGGCGGAGGCCAGCTAGTGACAGTGTCTAAGGTGCAGGGTACTGGGCGGAGGCCAGCTAGTGACAGTGTCTAAGGTGCAGGGTACTGGGCGGAGGCCAGCTAGTGACAGTGTCTAAGGTGCAGGGTACTGGGCGGAGGCCAGCTAGTGACAGTGTCTAAGGTGCAGGGTACTGGGCGGAGGCCAGCTAGTGACAGTGTCTAAGGTGCAGGGTACTGGGGGGAGGCCAGCTAGTGACAGTGTCTATGTTGCAGGGCAGGGTAATTGTCTCCGCCTGCTAGATGGTAACAGGGTGAACAGGCCGTGACTCGGGTGGCTGAGGTCCTTGATGATCTTCTTGGCCTTCCTGTGACACCGGGTACTGTAGATGTCCTGGAGGGCAGGCATTGTTCATCTGCTAAACTGTAATGTCTGCTAGACTGTAGCGTCTGCTAGACTGTAGCGTCTGCTAAACTGTAGCGTCTGCTAGACTGTAACATCTGCTAAACTGTAATGTCTGCTAGACTGTAGCGTCTGCTAGACTGTAGCGTCTGCTAAACTGTAGCGTCTGCTAGACTGTAACATCTGCTAAACTGTAACGTCTGCTAAACTGTGTACACGACCAATAAACACTGATTTGATATGTTTGAACAGCCATAATGATCCCATGCCGTGACCCCACTCTGTCCCAGGGGGAGTGGGATATGCTTAAAACACATTTCTATTTCACCAAACACTGAACAAGTTACACACTTGTGTGAAACAGGACAAATGTAAGCACTCCCTAATTGACATTTTGATAATTAATATCCCTTAAAATTCATTTGACAATATTGTTGCAATTGATTTCATGCACAATTATCAAATCATGCGATAACTCGTTTTTTTCTGACGAATACCTTTATTGTGTGTCAACATTTGAACCATTTACCTTTTTTCTTGGGTTTTTAATTTGTTGAGTGCGCTTTCATATATGTTAGTGAAGGGTTCCTACCTCTTCATACCTGACTCTATACTTTCATTTTGTATTTGAGATTTGATAAAACATGTCATTCAAGTCACATCTGTATTTGATTATGTGTCTCCCAAAATATATAATAATAAATAAATAACTCACCCTTTTTGTCATTTTATTGATACAGTTGTTTTTTTTCTAGACAGTATTTGAACCAATCTCTTTCTCATCTCCTTGGTCTTTAGACAGTAGACTGTAGGGTTGATCAGAGAAGGTAACAGCGTGGCTATAATCAGTAAAGCATTACGCTCCGTCAGATTCAGCCTCAGCCCTATCCTCGTCAACAACACAGAGACTAACTTGGGAGCGTAGTAACAGGACACCACAATGATGTGACAAATACAGGTATTAAACCCCTGCGCTCTGCTCTCACTGTTAGGCAGTCTCAGGAGTGTGTAGATGATTTTAACGTATGACAGTAGAATTAAGGGAAACTGGCCCGCGAGGAGCCATAGAGCCAGAATGGTGGGAATCAGGAAGTAAGGTTCAGGGTTGACACAGGCAGCCCTGATTAAAGCTGGGTAATCACAAAATACGTACCTAATGATTGGCTGGCAGTATGGAAGGCTGTCAAAGTCTGCCCAAGCAAGCGCAATTCCTAAGCACACTATACCTATGAACCAGGAAGCTATGATTAACACAAATATTCGTGCGTTAGTCAGGATGCTGTGGTACCTAAGAGGGGTGCTGATAGCGATGGTTCGGTCCAAAGCCATCAGGGACAGGGCCAGGCACCCTGTGATGTCACCCAGGTGGTAGATGTACATGCGTGATATGCAGGAGTAGTAGGAGATGGTTTTGACCTCGGCCAGCAGGACAGAGATCATGGTGGTGCTGGTGCTGGTGGTGAACATGATGTCCACCACGGCCAGGTTACAGATGAGGAGGTACATGGGCGTGTGCAGCCGTCTGTCCGTCACGATGATGCAGATGTTGGTGCCGCTTCCCAGAAGCACAAGGAAATAGGTGATGAAGATGAGGAAGCCCAGGAGCTTCTGGTGAGAGAGGTGGTCGAAGCCTGTGATGGTAAACTCCTCCACATTCTTCCCCGTGAAATTCACTGAAGACATCCTACACAAGCATCAGCCTACACAGACATAAAGATGATATATGAACACAACAACTCTATAGTTAAACTAAGACACTAACAAATGGTGACACAAGTCGCACAATCAAATCCCTCCATTGAAGCTGGCTGAGTAGACAGAACTCTAAAACCCCTAGGCTGGATACTGTGACACTGTGACTCTGTCAGCACTTATACATTAGGTCACCAACCCACGTGGTGAAAAGGAGGGGGAGGTGTTTCCCAAATTATAGGTCAGGACCCACTGGGAGGAGACAGCCAATTGGTTTTGAATCATGGTCTAAGTTTTGGTCTTGGATATCATTATTTGGAAACCTATATAGTTTGACATAAGAATACTTTAACAAAACCATCACACTTTATAGTCAATGCCCAGATCCAAAAGTCATCTCTCCTCTCTAATCAGGGAATGACTGTCTATAACTCACTAGAGAATTACCAAAAAGAAAAAAGGCCAGCAGTACTGTGGACCTAGACACCTGGATCTGAATACCCCTCAGAATATAGCATGTCCTTTAGTGAGTGGTATCGTATCTCTGGGGAGTAAACACCTACAGACCACAGGTTTAATCATTAGACGCTATGCTACGCTACGGAGCTATGTTTTCTCTGTGGTATAAACACCTACAAACCACAGGTTTAATCATTAGATGCTATGCTACGCTACGCATTCTCTGAGGCTCAACACCTACAGTCCTCAGGTCCAGAGGTCTAATCATTAGACTAATGGTTTCCCTGAATCCCCACCTCTCTTATTAAGGTTAATAAACATCATCAGGGAGCAGTATTACCACTTCCTCATTGAATTGATAGTCCCACTGATCCATCCAATTGGCTCCATGCGGACAAAGATACAGTAGATGATATGCAATGTATTCGCTATGTCTAGATATACCCAGGCAATTCACACAAGGAGGTACAACTTCGATGGTCCCACCTGCTTCACACTGCAAGAAAAAACTGAAACTATTAGATTATAATGTATCTCAAGGTAGTGGTAAGTCGGAAAGTTTACATACACCTTAGCCAAATACATTTAAACTCAGTTTTTCACAATTACTGACATTTAATCCTATTACAAATTTGCTGTCATAGGTCAGTTAGGATCATCACTTCATTTTAAGAGTTTGAAATGTCAGAATAATTGTAGAGAGAATGATTTCTTTCAGCTTTAATTTCTTTCATCACATTCCCAGTGGGTCAGAAGTTAACATACGCTCGATTAGTATTTGGTAGCATTGCCTTTACATTGTTTAACTTGTGTCAAACGTTTCGTGTAGCCTTCCACAAGCTTCCCACAATAAGTTCGGTGAATTTTGACCCATTTCTCTTGACAGAGCTGGTGTAACAGAGTCAGGTTAGCCTGTTGAGGACAGAGGGCGCTGTTTTCACTTTGGGGGAAAATCGTGCCCAATTTAAACGGCCTCGTACTCAATTCTTGCTCGTACAATATGCATATTATTATTACTATTGGATAGAAAACACTCTCTAGTTTCTAAAACCGTTTGAATTATATCTGTGAGTAAAACAGAACTCCTTTTGCAGCAAACTTCCTGACAGGAAGTGGAAAATCTGAAATCGATGCACTGTTCTAGGGTCTGCCTATTAATGTCCTTGATATATATTAGAATACATGCACTTCATACGTCTTCCACTAGATGTCGACAGGCAGTGAGAGAAGAAATGGAGTGAATAACTTGATCTGGGGTCGAATAATAGCTCTCGGCATGACGTGTCACCAGTTTCCTGTTTTCTGGAGAGCGCGTGAAGGGACCTGGATTTGCCTTCTGATAAGCTGTCGTTATGGACGACTAATATCTCCGGCTTTGATTTTATTTGATACATGTGACAATATCATCGTAAAGTATGTTTTTTCAATATAGTTTTATTAGATTATTGAAATTTATTCGGGACGTTAGGCGTGTTGCGTTGTGTGCCTTTGTTCAGGAAGGAGAGCTTTGCGCTACTTTGCTAGCTTTCCGTGCTAATTGACTGGAGAAGAGGACATTCTAAATCCAAACAACGATTGTTCCCGACAAAGGACCCCTTGTACAACATTCTGATGAAAGATCATCAAAAGTAGGACCCATTTTATGATGCTATTTCATATATCTGTCGAACATGTTGTACTAGTCGTTTGCGGCCAGGTTTTGGGCACGCTCTCGCCATAACGTAAACTGCATATCGTAATGAAGTTATTTTTAGAATTCTAACACGGCGATTGCATTAAGAACTAGTGTAGCTATTATTTCCTATACAACATGTATTTTCTAGTAACGTTTATGAATAGTTATTTGGTCAGAATAGTTGGAGTGTCATAAAAATATCCGCACATTCTGGGAAAAAGATGCTACGTTAGCACAATGTATAACCACTGATTTCAGCTCTAAATATGCACATTTTCGAACAAAACATAAGTGTATGTATAACCTGATGTTATCCTGTTATGGCTGCAAGGGGCAGTATTGAGTAGCCTGATAAAATGTGTCCATTTCAAACGGCGTCGTACTCAATTCTTGCTCGTACAATATGCATATTATTATTACTATTGGATAGAAAACACTCTCTAGTTTCTAAAACCGTTTGAATTCTTTCTCTGAGTGAAACAGAACTCATTCTGCAGCACTTTTCCTGACCCGGAAGTTCAAAGTCTGAAATCGATGCTCTCTTCCTCTTCACGCCTATACATGGGCAATGAACGTAAGAGTCTACGTACACTTCATACACCTTCCTCTGGGTGTCAAGAAGGCTGTGAGAGAAGAAAGGAGGTGATTATCTCGATCTGGGATGGAATAAACCCTCTTGGAATGACGTGTACCCAACTTCTAGTAATCTGAAGAACGCAATTTGGACAGTGGGGTTGCCTTTTGTTTTGCTGACGTTATAGGCGAATATTATTTCCGGCTTTGATTTTATTTGATACATGTCACCATATCATCGTAACGTATGTTTTTTCAATATAGTTTCATCAGATTATTGAATTTTTTTCGGGAGTTTTGCCGTGTTCCGTTCTCTTCCGTTTGTTTACATGGAGCGATCCGTGCAACCCGGCTAGCACGCTTGCTAAATGGAGAGAGAAAGTTTCCATTCTGAATCCAAACAACGACTCATCTGGACAAAGGACACCTTGTTCAACATTCTGATGAAAGATCAGCAAAAGTAAGAACCAATTTATGATGTTATTTCATATATCTGTCGTAGTCGCCGGCGCCCAAGTGTTTCTATTGTGCTAAGCTAAGCTAATATAACGCAACATTTTGTTTTCGCTGTAAAACACTTTTTTTTTTTTTTTTTTTTTTTTTTTTTTTTTTGGGGGTGGATCAGCTTAATATTGCGGAAAGAATGTTGCTTCCAATGTAATTGTCTGCATCATTTCCAATCCCCCATATTTTTTTGGGTAAATATATATATCCATACACGCATGCATACATATATACATACACATACCTATATAGACATACATACTTTTTTAAAGAATATACCTTTATTATTATTCCCCGCAACCCTACCACCGCTCCCCCAATTGGAGTAAACTAATAAACACTTCTGCTTTTACCTTCAATTTATACATCTTATACCTATTTTACAGACACAGACTACTTTATAATAGTTCTCTCTTGTTTGTTCTTAGTCCTTCCTCTATTTCTGTTGTCCATCCAATTTTATTTCCACTTGTAACTGTGCTATTTCACAAAAGCTCCGCACCTATACACATTTCACAGATCCCGTATGCCCTACATTGTTTATCTTGTTATTAGTCCCACCCTTCAGTTCCACTCAACCCTTCCCATCTATCTTCCAACATCATCCATTTCGGATTTTTATTTGCCATATATTTTTCAACTGTGCTGTGATGCTTCACAAAAGATTTGAACCTTCCTATTCTCATAGCTTCTACAGATTGTAAATTAAAAATAAACATTTTTGCTAAAATAATTATTATATTATTGATTGATTGACTATGGCTTTTCAAATCCCCCAGTATTGCTATCTGTAGCGTTAGTTCTAGGCAAATGTTGCAATTCTTCAGCCATTCCTGGACCTGTGACCAAAAACGAGCTACATATGGACAATACCAAAATAAATGATCTAATGACTCTGCCTCCTCACAACAGAATCTGCAGAGCTGGGAAGATTGTATACCCCATATATATAACATTCTATTAGTTGCAAGAATTTTGTACAGTAATTTAAATTGAAAAATTCGAAGTTTTGAATCCGGCGTTGTTTTGCGTATCAATTCATAAACCATGTGCCATGGAATGGGTACATCGAAAATCTCTTCCCAACTATTTTGCAATTTATATGGCACAGCTGTCAGTTTTTTGGTCCTTAAATGAAATTGGTATATGTTTTTATTTATCACACTTTTCTTTAACCATTTATGTTCTTTAATACAGGGCCGACATACAAGTTCCTTACTTTTTTCCCCTTCTACTTGCCTCTTCCATTTTTGTGGTAATGCTGCAATTAATTGGTTGTAATTTTGGGTAGAGCAGACATTTCCATATGTCTGTGTTAGCTGCATGTGTGACATAACTCCACCAGTCCTATTTATGATATCATTCACAAAAATTATACCTTTTTTAAACATTTCTTCGATAAATACAGTTTTTTTATCAATTACTATATTTGAATTTAACCACAATATTTGTTGTACTATTTGTTCCGTCCTTTCAGGTGGATTAAACTGAAATTGCAACCAACTTTCTAAGGCTTGTTTAAAAAATAAGGATATTTTGGAGATTATTTCCTTTTCAAACAACCGAAAGTGAGCAGGTGTAATCTGAATAAAGGGAAAAAGGCCCTTCTTGAACATAGGATGAGACATTCGTACCAATTTACTAGAGAACCAGTTTGGATTTAAGTATAACTTTTGTATGACTGATGCCTTTAGTGAGAGGTCTAATGCTTTAATATTTAATAATTTCTGCCCTCCGAATTCATATTCGTTATATAAATAGGCCCTTTTAATTTTATCTGGCTTGCCGTTCCAAATAAAATGGAATATTTTTTGTTCATATAATTTAAAAAGCAGGTCACTAGGTGTAGGCAAAACCATAAGCAAATAGGTAAACTGTGATATGACTAAAGAGTTAATCAGGGTGATTTTTCCACAAATAGACAAGTATTTTCCTTTCCATGGTAGCAAGATCTTATCTATTTTTGCTAACTTTCTATAAAAATTTATTGGAGTGAGATCATTTCTTTCTTTTGGGATTTTTATACCGAGTATGTCCACATCTCCGTCAGACCATTTAATTGGTAAACTACATGGCAATATAAAATGTGTATTTTTTAGTGATCCAATACGTAATATGGTACATTTATCATAATTTGGTTTTAATCCAGAGAGGATAGCAAAGGTATCTAGATCCTCTATGAGGCCGTGGAGAGACTCTAGTTGTGGTTTTAAAAGAAAACATGAATCATCAGCGTACAATGACACCTTAGTTTTTAAGCCACGGATTTCTAATCCATTAATATTAATGTTTGATCTAATTTTAACAGCTAACATTTCGATGGCAATAATAAATAGATATGCCGATAGTGGACAACCTTGTTTTACTCCTCTAGATAGTTTAAAACTTTCTGAGATGTAGCCATTATTTACTATTTTACACCTAGGGTTACTATACATAATTTTAACCCATTTTATAAGAGATTCCCCAAAATTGAAATATTCTAGGCATTTATATATAAACTCCAGTCGTACTTTATCAAAAGCCTTTTCAAAATCAGCTATGAAAACCAGACCTGGTGTCCCCGATATTTCATAGTGTTCTATTGTTTCCAGTACTTGCCTTATATTATCTCCAATGTATCGTCCATGTAAAAAACCTGTCTGATTAGGATGAATAATATCTGACAAAACTTTTTTTATTCTATGCGCCAAGCATTTTGCTAGGATTTTTGCATCACAACACTGAAGTGTAAGAGGTCTCCAATTTTTTAATTGGACTGGATCTTTATATATACCACTTGGGTCCTGTTTCAGTAATAACGATATCAGACCTTCTTGTTGCGTGTCTGATAATCTACCATTTATATAGGAGTGGTTAAAACAAGCTAATAATGGTCCTTTGAGTATATCAAAAAAAGTTTTGTATACTTCCACTGGTATGCCATCCAGCCCTGGAGTTTTCCCATCCTTAAAGGCCCCAATTGCATCAAGCAGTTCCTCCTCTGTAATTTGGCCTTCACATGAGTCTTTCTGTACAGATGTTAATTTTACATTATTAATAGGAAAAAAATCCATACAATTAGTTTCAGTTAGTGGAGATGGAGGAGCCTGAAACGAAAACATATTCTTAAAGTACTTTACTTCCTCTTTCAAAATATCATTTGGTGAATCATGCGTGACTCCATCATTTGTAACAAGTTTTAATACATTTTTTTTGGTAGCATTTCTATATTGAAGATTGAAAAAGAATTTGGTGCATTTTTCCCCATATTCCATCCAGTTCGCTTTATTTTTATAATATATTACACTGGATCTTTCTTGAATAAGTTCCTCCATTTCTTTTTGTTTTTCCTCTAACTTATTCTGTGCCTCTATGGTACCGTTTTTATTGCTATCTAACTGTACTGTTAGTCCTTCAATTTCCTTTGTTAATATGGACTCTTTTGATCTAAATTCCCTTTGTTTTATAGATGAGTACTGAATTGCATGGCCTCTAAAGGCACACTTAAAAGTGTCCCATACAATAAGGGGATCTGCTGTACCTATGTTATGTCTGAAAAAGTCAGTTATAAAATCTTCTGTCCTAGTTCTAAACAATTTATCATCTAGTAGACTTTGATTAAATTTCCAATATCCTCGCCCACGTGGAAATTCTGTAAGAGAAATATATATGCCAATTATGTGATGATCCGACCGCATTCTGTCCCCTATCAACACTTTTTTAACTTTTGGTGCCAGAGAGAATGGTATAAGAAAGTAGTCAAGACGACTAGCTTGATTCAGCCTCCGCCATGTATATCTCACTAAATCAGGGTATTTAAGTCTCCATATATCCACTAATTCCAATATATCCATGACATTCATGATTTCCTTAAGTGCCTGAGGGTGATAGTTTGTAGTGTGATTTCCTTTCCGGTCTATAGAGGTATTTAAGACCGTATTAAAATCTCCCACTATAATAATAGAGTCTAGTGTTGCTTGTAGAGTTGATAAATTCTTATATATATTTTCAAAGAAGCTTGGATCATCATTATTCGGACCGTATAGGTTAACAAGCCATATTTGTTTATTGTCCAATAACATATTTAAAATAATCCATCTACCTTGAGGATCTGTTTGGACAATTTGCACATTTGGATCAAAATTATTGTTAATTAAAACCATCACCCCTTTTGAATTTCTTTGCCCATGGGAGAAATATATTTTGCCCCCCCAGTTCTTTTTCCACAAAACTTCATCTAAAACTGTTGAATGGGTTTCCTGTAAACAATAGATATTATAATCCTTCTCTTTTAGCCAGGTAAATACTGATCGTCTTTTCTTATTATCTGCTAAGCCATTACAATTGTAACTGGCTATACTTATTTCACCACTTACCATAATGAGACACACCTTTCATTCTTTTAATCAGAATATATTTTTGTAAACGTACTATTAAAAAGTAACATAATGATTGAGTGTCTATATAGTTGTACCATGATATTTGCATTTCTACTAAGTAAACCTCCAATTGGTCCCTACTATTCCACCCGCTAAAAGGCCTCATCTCGAGATGGCTTGTCATCCCAATGCCCGGTAGACCACCCTCGACCCCCTGTATCCCATAGCCCTGAACTGACTGGGATCCATTCTTTGAAAAGAGCATACAGTGCCATTTACCGAATTGAAGAAGATCAATTACCATATGCATTTCCATTGCCCTCACCTCGATTTGTATTATATATATCTGTGGATCATCCTCTATTGTCCCTAACATCTTTTACTTCTTCCTTCGCAACAGTTGTGGGATACACACATACACCCACACACACTCAGCCCTTACCCCCACACAACCATAAGCTCACTTTCTCAACAATTGCACCATCCCAGAGCCCAACTCAAGATGGGTCATGATTTACAAATGCACTTGCAGTTGCAGCTGCATGAGAAGGCCTGCAAGACCGCACAAAAAATTAGCAAAAATTGAGAGATTTATTTACCATTGTCATATCCTAGATAATGGAGGTCAAATGTACACCTTATTCCTGAAACACCCACAATACGTCCACCCGTCATGACCATGTCCCCACGCATCTCCATGCAGTCCGACTATGATTTTGTGCCGCCAGGGCCACAATAATATACCCCCTCTCTGAATGTCCGAGTGTGACCCCCTCCCCATGGGTTACTGCAGCTAGTGTTGCCAGCACTGCCACTGCCTGGGTGGGGGCACCCCACCGGAATCCCCACCGGCTAGGTACAAGGTCGTCAAGGTTCTCATTAGCAGCTTTGAGAATTTCCTTGTATATTATGCTCTCCCTTTATGGGGCTTTGGCTTTGCAGGACCAACCCTGCCAAGCAGGCTCAGAATCTTGAGGGGGCAGTGCTGCTCTTGGTCTCTGACCTCATTTTAGCTGCATACAGACCGCTTACAGCGGGCACATAAAACAGTTAGGGACTTCTCCTTAGTATCTGGGTCATTCAGGTGGGTGTCTAGGGTATAGTGCCATGGACCGTACCATTAAAATAGGATAATAAATAATTAGATATAATTTATAAAAAAATAAATAAAAAATGTAGTTCTCCATGATAGGACAATAAATAAATAAGACGTATAATTCATTATAAAGGTATATCCATCATCTGAACAACATTGAAAGCCCTCTCATACCCGGCTCACAGCAATACATTGGCTCTGGGATATGCAACCATTTCATTACTCACTCACTCAACTTTCCAAACATAACAAATAAAATAAAAAATAAACACAAACCATACCATCCACACATACTGTGCCTTCTGTTTACTTAGTTTTTATCTTCACTATGTTGAATTAGTGCTTGTGTGTTCAATTAGTTATATGTGAAGATTTATAGAAAAGCTATATTTTTTATTGTATTGTTACAATCAGTAACCGGGCTTGAATTGTGTTTATTTCCCTCGTCTATGAGAACTTTGTAATTTTTAAAATAACCATGGAGTAGTCTTTGTGTCTCTGAACAACTGGTTATCAATATATAGTTTATCAACGACGAGAGCTACTCGTTTCGCTTTTAATCTATTTTCTTTGAAAATTGGATACAGAACTTTGCGCCGTTCTGCTATTTCCTTCGGAAACTGATCATTCATGCCAATTTTGGTCCCAGCAAGTCTTTTACCCAGGCTTTTAACCATTATTTTATCTTTAAATGAAGCAAATTTGGCAACGATTGGGCGTTCGTACCTCTGCCCTCTCTGTCCGAAGCGGTGAACGCGTTCAAGTTGGATTTTGTCGATAACTTCGCGTGGAATCTGAAGCGCTGTAAGGAGGAACTCTCTAACTATAGATTCAGGAACTTCTCCTTCTTTTTCTTGGATACCTGTAAGTACCAAATTCTCTCTCATGGATCTAGTTTGTATGTCTAGTAAGGTTTCCTTCAGAACGGTGTTCTCCTTTTTAATTCCATTCATTTCGGTTTCAATCTTATTGACTGTCCCTTTTAGCGCGTGTGTTTGCTTCTCCAATGTCGCAGCTTTTTCATCACTCATCTCTAGGCTTGCCTTCAACTCTTTTATATCCTTACTAACTAATTCAAGTATACCCAGTTTGTCATTTATTGATTTTAACAGATCGGTTTCGACCTTTACCATTCCCGGTGGTGAGAATATTAAGTCATCAGTGTCTGTAGAAGAGTCACGTTTTCGTTTAGTAATCGGTTCCCCTGTCTTACTCTCCGTCATGTTTGGTTGTTGCCTGTTTTCGTAATATTTGTCGATAAATGTCTCTAGTTTTAGGATTTGTTTTGTGTTATTGTCCAGATTGAAGGTTATCACTCACCAGATTAAGTAGTGCTAATATTTGTCTAATTTAGCAGATATTTCGAATATTATGTTTTATCTTGAGGTGCTCTACATAAATCCCTTCAGTCCGCCATTACCCTTACGTTACCTTTACGTCATACGTCAGCTGTGAAACACTTAATAAATCGGAAATATTGTCTGGCATCACAAGATGCCTGTCTTTCATTTACTGTACACTATGTATTTTTCAGAAATGTTTTATGATGAGTAATTAGGTATTTGACGTTGGTGTCTGTAAATATTATGGCTGCTTTCGGTGCAATTTCTGAATGTAGCTGCAATGTAAACTATGATTTATACCTGAAATATGCACATTTTTCGAAAAAAACATATGCTATACAATAAATATGTTATCAGACTGTCATCTGATGAGGTTGTTTCTTGGTTAGTGGCTATTTTTATCTTTATTTGGCCGAATTTGTGATAGCTACTGATGGAGTCAAAAACTGATGGAGTAAGAATAGTGGTGTCTTTTGCTAACGTGGTTAGCTAATAGATTTACATATTGTGTCTTCCCTGTAAAACATTTTAAAAATCGGACATGTTGGCTTGATTCACAAGATGTGCACCTTTCATCTGGTGTCTTGGACTTGTTAATGTGTGAAAGTTAAATATAAAAAAAAAAGATATTTTGAATTTCGCGCCCTGCACTTGAGCTGGATGTTGTCATAAGTGTACCGGTGTCGGGCTGCAGCCCAAACAGGTTATAGGACTGTCATCTGATGAAGGTTTATGAAGGTTAGTGAAAATTAATATCTTTTGCTGGTTTATTCCCTATCGCTAACGTGCCTATTGCTATCGCTAACGTGCCTTGATGAATGAATGCGGTAGTGTGGTAGGCTATTGTAGTAAGCTAATATAATGCTATATTGTGTTTTGTTGATAATTGGATATGGAGAAGGGTGAGCCGGTCAAGGATCGATTCAGACAAGGTGATAAATTGTATGACAAGCGACAGTTTAATTATGAGTAAAGATATCTGGTACAAGCGTATACGGTCTCGTTCCTTCGGCTCATAGAGAACCTCCAGAAAAAGCCCAGATAACAGAATGCATAGACATTTTATACAACACAGAATGTAGGTTGAGTCTGGAAGTTCTGGTCCTTTGGTTGGTTCTGGACAGGTTGTTGTCTTCTCAGATTGGTCCTGATGAGCTGGGCGTCATCCTTCTGAGTCTTATAGCAAAAGTTCTTTGTTATCAAATGTTCAGCTAAGCAGGAGATTTTGTGTGTGCGTAGTCAGCCCCCTGTCCTTGGGTATGCGTGTGTGTGTCTTATTATCTCGTGAAATGCAGACCCAAGCACTCTTTTGATCAAGGCCTTTCCTGCCTTATCAGTGTTTATGAAAGGTCTGTGCCAGCCATCTGTCTTTGGGTGTGTGTGTGGTTCTCTGTATCTGTTTATGAGTGTGTGAGAAACCCTGCTTAGAAAGAAGTTAGTTATAACAATGTAATAGCAATATGCTTGTGTTATTTTAAATGGTATTTATTACAAATCCCCCTCTTCACGTCTCATAAGAGACGTGACAAAAGCTAGGACAAAAGCTATAAATGGCAAAATTAGAGTAAACTTTATCAGAAGATAAAGTTTTGATTCCCTCTCTTCACGTCTCACAAGAGACGTGACATAAACTTTAAGCGAATCCAGGCACAAGAAGGGAAACTTTTTCCAGAAGAAAAAGTTTTGATTCCCTCTCTTCACGTCTCCTAAGAGACGTGACATAAACATGGGATCAAGCAGGAGTAGTATATGCAGAAACTTTCTTGAAGAGAAAGTTTCATATGCCCTCTCTTCACGTCTCCTAAGAGACGTGACATAAACTAGGTAAGAGTAAGAAAAGCAAAAGTAAACAACCAGGGAAACTTTCTCAGAGAGAAAGTTTTAATTCCCTCTCTTCACGTCTCAAAAGAGACGTGACAAAAATAGCTAAGACAAGCAGAGACAGGGAACTTTTTCAGAAGGAAAAAAGTTTTGATTCCCTCTCTTCACGTCTCAAAAGAGACGTGACATAAAAAGCTAGATCATGTTAAACCCTCAGGTCCATCCCTCTATACAACCTGTACCAGGTGGGCTCGTCGCCACCCGGGAACTTCAAACCTTCACAACAGGGAGGACAAACATCACTTTTTATTCATTCGACAACATCAACTACAGCGAACCAAGGGTCCCCCTCTGTCAGGCCCACTCTCCTGCGAAAGCTTGATTTCGTATCAGCCTCTCCAACTGGAGCATCAAGCAGCGGCATCATACCATAGGCCCTTTCCACATCTGTAACAGACTTCTTCAAACAAGGTATGATACAGGCATTACGGAACATGAGCATACGAAAAACAACAACTTAGGGTCAGAAATCCAGTAATCATCACTGTAGTGTACTTACCAAACCAACCACCCAGCCAGGGGAACAGTCCACTCTCCTCCACACCTGCAAGACCCCCCACCTCCACCGATAACCTTGCCAACCCACTCAGAGCTTTTGAAATGCTCCCATCCGGACTAGTATTGTTACATGCACCTCCCTGGTCGGCCAGAATCATGTCCAGTGCTAGTCTATTTTGTCTACTGGTTTGAGAGGTAGCATCCAATTGTTCAGCCATCCCTGTAAGTGCTGTGTGGGTGTATTTAACAAATCATTATTAATTATAGTAGATATAATTGACCCAGGCATTTTGTTTAGCATCAACAATAGCTGGGCCAATGATGGGCATCAGATGCCACAGGCCATCATTCCTGTTTAATGTCTGGAATTCGTGGGGGACCCCTATTGGGACCCCCAACAGGTTGGTGTGAATGTTATCTGTACCCTCGGACCAAGGAGCGTCACGTTTCTGCCGTCTCCTGGGTTGGTCCCAAGCCTCTGTCATGTGCAGCTCCCAAAAGTTGGTTAGCTGTAACCTCAATAATAGGCAAAGGTGTTTATCAGACTGGCCAAAACACATGTTCCCTGATAATCTCCTTTCAAAATGGGGTCAACCGCCTGGCAGGTCCACACATCCACCATACATCAGCAACACCTCTAGTTAATAGTGACATTAGTGATGCAGGCAGTAGTAGGGAACCTCCCATAGTCTATACCTTTACCTATACCAGTGTTACAGCTGTAATATCCCCCATATGCCTTAACCCCCCATGGTGTCTTCTGGGGACGGACTTCTGGGAACACAAGACTCAGAGTTTTACACAGGGTTGAATTTGGCTTAAACTTTCCAATATGCACATCCAACCTTCCCCCTTACTTAGGGCAAATGGGTGAGCAGCCAGAATAGGTCTGGCATGTCCACATACGACACAGTCCTTTCTATTAAGTGTTTTGTAGGCCAACCACATATTCTCCCTTCCCTCATAACCGGTTTCAGTCCCCAATTGGTCACTATCTGAGATGTCTTTTACATTTATTACCTATACCAGATTGTAGAGTTCAGGTGATGGCGTGGGACTTGGTCTTGAAGTGGTGGAGGAGGCCGGCTGAACCTGGTCTGTTGGAACTGGTGGTGGTTCTGGCAGCACTGTGATGGTAACATCCCCATCGTATCCTAAACAGACAGCTCAGGACCACAAACAGTCCTGTAAAGCCCCCTCTTCTCCCAGAGAACACATCATCAGCCAGAGATCAAGCAACACTTTCACTTCTATGAACAAACACAGTGAGGAAAGGTCGGGGGCAGGGAATTCTTCATTAAGGAGTTGATCCCCGAACTCTATTAGCAACGGTTCTTCTCCTTAACTCTGTGATCATTCGGCAGTGTCAGTGTGTCTCACCCTCCAAGTGCGATATGCCCCCAGGTCGGGTGAATCACCTTCTCCTTTAATTCACCTGTAATGCATAAAATCTTGGACATACAGGTTTGGTTAACAAACAGTTTCTCATTTGTTCTATCTAATTATATATTTAACTTCTATGCCTATTTTTTAGCTAGAATTTTTAATTTTAAATTAGTTTATTATCCAATAGGCCCCATCGTATCCTAGACCACAATGTACCCCTCCCCCGTTTGATACCTGGCTCTGGCCAGGTATCAACCTTACCTACTCATGACTTAGTACATTATAATATAGAAATCCAATTCTCCCTTGGGCGTACATTCATATCTATTCTTTTCCAATTCTCTGTCAAGTGACTTATCTACTTTAAAATGTATCTGTGCTGCTTATATGTGTTAACCCCCTTCTGTCCTATCTTATTTCACAGCCTACCTTGCTCATTTCCTGGTCCACCCTCCCCACTCTGCTCTCAAACCTTCAAGGTCTCAACAGTGCGGGGTAGACCCATCTGTCTGCCTTTTTCTAATAATAGTCAATAACAACTGTGTTCTTTTGCAATATTAACTAAGTGTCTCACTGTTTTGACTTTATCTATCCCAAATGGATTTAAAATTAACAACATGTCTTATAGTGTCAATCTCTAAAGTCCTTACATAACCTTAATGTTACGGCTGTCGTCTTCCTCCCCTTCCTCGGACGAGGAGAGGAGAGAAGGATCGGTGGACCAATACGCAGCGAGGTATTTAGACATAATGAATTTATTGAAAAGACGAACACGAACACAAAAACACTTGGAAAATTACAAAATAAGAAAACGACGTAGACGAAACCTGAACATGAACTTACATAACTACACGTAGAACTCACGGACAGGAACAGACTACATCAAACGAATGAACAGCCAAACAGTCCCGTATGGTACAGACACGGACGACACAGGAGACAATCACCCACAAACAAACAGTGAGAAACAACCTCCCTATGTATGTCTCTCAATCAGAGGAGAACGAAAACACCTGTCTCTGATTGAGAGCCATACAAGGTCAATTAACCCTTTAACCCAACATAGAAACACAACACATAGAAATGCCCACCCAGCTCACGCCCTGACCAATAAACACATACAAAACAAGAGAAAACAGGTCAGGAACGTGACATAACCCCCCCCTTAAGGTGCGAACGCCGGGCGCACCAGCACAAAGTCTAGGGGAGGGTCTGGGTGGGCATCTGACCACGGTGGTGGCTCAGGCTCCGGACGCTGTCCCCACACCACCATAGTCACTCCCCGCTTCTGTATCCCACTCCCAATGACCACCCTCCAACTAAACCCACCTAAATGAAGGGGCAGCACCGGGATAAGGGCCAGCACCGGGATAAGGGGCAGCTCCGGGCTGAGGGACTCTGGCAGGTCCTGGCTGAGGGACTCTGGCAGGTCCTGGCTGAGGGACTCTGGCAGGTCCTGGCTGAGGGACTCTGGCAGGTCCTGGCTGAGGGACTCTGGCAGGTCCTGGCTGAGGGACTCTGGCAGGTCCTGGCTGGACGGCTCTGGCAGGTCCTGGCTGGACGGCTCTGGCAGGTCCTGGCTGGACGGCTCTGGCAGGTCCTGGCTGGACGGCTCTGGCAGGTCCTGGCTGGACGGCTCTGGCTGATCCTGGCTGGACGGCTCTGGCTGATCCTGGCTGGACGGCTCTGGCTGATCCTGGCTGGACGGCTCTGGCAGGTCCTGGCTGGACGGCTCTGGCAGGTCCTGGCTGGACGGCTCTGGCAGGTCCTGGCTGGACGGCTCTGGCAGGTCCTGGCTGGACGGCTCTGGCTGATCCTGGCTGGACGGCTCTGGCTGATCCTGGCTGGACGGCTCTGGCTGGTCCTGGCTGGACGGCTCTGGCAGGTCCTGGCTGGACGGCTCTGGCAGGTCCTGGCTGGACGGCTCTGGCAGGTCCTGGCTGGACGGCTCTGGCTGGTCCTGGCTGGACGGCTCTGGCTGGTCCTGGCTGGACGGCTCTGGCTGGTCCTGGCTGGACGACGGCTCAGTCCAGACGAGCAGTTCATGCGGCGTTGGGCAGACTGGCAGTTCAGGCGCCGCTGGGCAGACGGGCAGTTCAGGCGCCGCTGGGCAGACGGGCAGTTCAGGCGCCGCTGGGCAGACGGGCAGTTCAGGCTCCGCTGGGCAGACGGGCACACCTGTAGGGAGGAGACGGAGAGACAGCCTGGTGCGTAGTATAGGCACTGGCTGCGCTGGAGAGGAGGAAAGCTCTGACAGCGCTGGACAGGTGGGAGCAGCTGGAGAGAGAACCCGGAGAGACAGCCTGGTGCGGGGGGCTGCCACCGGTGGACTGGTACTTGGAGGTGGCACCGGGTATACCGGACCGTGAAGGAGGACACGTGCTCTTGAGCACCGAGCCTGCCCAACCTTACCAGGTTGAATGGTCCCCGTAGCCCTGCCAGTGCGGCGAGGTGGAATAACCCGCACTGGGCTATGCAGGCGAACCGGGGACACCACCTGTAAGGCTGGTGCCATGTACGCCGGCCCGAGGAGACATACTGGAGGCCAGATACGTTGGGCCGGCTTCATGACATCCGGCTCGATGCCCAACCTAGCCCTCCCAGTGCGGCAAGGTGGAATAGCCCGCACTGGGCTAAGCACGCGTACTGGGGACACCGTGCGCTTTACCGCATAACACGGTGTCTGACCAGTACGATGCCCTCTCACTCCACGGTAAGCACGGGGAGTTGGCTCAGGTATCCTACCCGGCTTTGCCACACTCCTCGTGTGCCCCCCCCCCAAGAAATTTTTGGGTCTGACTCTCGGGCTCCCAACCGCGTCGCCGCGCTGCCTCCTCATACCAGCGCCTCTCTGCCTTCGCTGCCTCCAGCTCCGCCTTGGGACGGCGATATTCCCCTGGCTGAGCCCAGGGTCCTTTGCCGTCCAGGATCTCCTCCCATGTCCATGAGTCCTGGTTGCTCTGTTGAGCTCTCCCCCGCCGCTTGGTCCTAGTTAGGTGGGTGATTCTGTTACGGCTGTCATCTTCCTCCTCTTCCTCGGACCAGGAGAGGAGAGAAGGATCGGTGGACCAATACGCAGCGAGGTATTTAGACATAATGAATTTATTGAAAAGACGAACACGAACACAAAAACACTTGGAAAATTACAAAATAAGAAAACGACGTAGACGAAACCTGAACATGAACTTACATAACTACACGTAGAACTCACGGACAGGAACAGACTACATCAAACGAATGAACAGCCAAACAGTCCCGTATGGTACAGACACGGACGACACAGGAGACAATCACCCACAAACAAACAGTGAGAAACAACCTCCCTATGTATGTCTCTCAATCAGAGGAGAACGAAAACACCTGTCTCTGATTGAGAGCCATACAAGGTCAATTAACCCTTTAACCCAACATAGAAACACAACACATAGAAATGCCCACCCAGCTCACGCCCTGACCAATAAACACATACAAAACAAGAGAAAACAGGTCAGGAACGTGACACTTAATAAACCTATCTCTATCTTCTTATGGCCAAAACAAATGCTAACCATATAAATTCCTTTCTTTACTAATAAGCTCTCTATCACTTTTATTTCCATGCCCTATAGGCTTAAAATATCTCCTGTTCAAACCAATTCAATAACAGCCCATTCAAAACCGTCATAGCCAATGTTTAAAAACAGAATCCTGACTCCTCTGTGGTTAAAACTACAATTATGGTCAAGAGTTATAAACTCTATTATATCAATTTACCTCAAAACTAGTATTCCCAAATGACCACAATTTCATTATTCTCACTACATCCCCCCGTGATTGATCAAGTCACAGGAAAATGCAACGAAAAGAGGTCAAAAAGGTTACACCTACATTCGTGTTCCATACCATATCTAGACATACCAAAAGAACCCTTTATCTTAACAAAGTCCCTTGTCTAAATAAAACTCAGAAAGTAAAACACCTAATATTATCTTGTCTCTCGGAACACGGAAAACCCCTTAACCCAAAACGTTTACCACAAAAACAAAACCTAATAATTATGATAATACCCTTAAATCATTCGTTTTAAATTTCCCCGATGTTTCATGTACTAACCATACAACTGTGATAAACGTACACTGTCCCTTTAAAAACTCTCATGCCAGCCATACCAGGTTGCGAGTCGTTCTTTGTTCCCCATAATGAAAACAGATCACGTTTAGAATACGTTTACTTATTGTTCGAATTCTCTGGTGTTACCTAAACCAAAAACCAATAACTTTCAGCAACTTTTGAAAAGTATCTCAAAGCTATAATGTACACATTTTCCCTCTAAATGACACAACCAATTTTCTCTAGCATAATTTAATACGGCCACACCCGGTGGGGAAAGTACAAATTTTATCCCTTTCCTCCTATAATACTCAATGCTAAATTCAAAGTTGTGGTTAAATATATGGATTTGCCAATCATTATCAAATGTTAAATATACAGGTTTAGTACTTTTATCAAATAGATTAGTATAGTTCAAATAAAGATATGCGTTTACTAGCGCTCAACCTGTGTTCAGAACGCAGCAACTAGCCAATATAATACCAAAAATGACTGTCTTATTCATGCCTCTAGGCAAAACATCTAGTTACTCCAACTAAGTTTAGCAGCAAAACTATCGTATAAGTAAAATCAACTTCTCAACTCTTTCCATTCCAAAGTGTAAACTTACCATATACTTCGCTAAATTTATATCGCATGTCAGCCAATCCATAACAATAATATCATTAGTCTGTAAATTTAACCTAAATAAGTTATTAAATGTATTCTCTCTACTCCGAATTGGTTCTAAGTTTTTTCTGTCACCAGCATTCAAACAGGCTCCCCGTTTGCTGGGAGACCGTTGAGTGCTGCAATACTGCCATCTTCTGTCCATTCTCTGTACAGCTCTCCACCCCCAACTATTCTAAGAGTTATGAGTGTGTGAAGGAATATCACAAATAAGGGGCCAGATATCCCTAATCTCGCCCAGGGAGGGAGATATCCCTCTAACTGGGAGAGGTTCCTTTTTCAGGGGAGGCGAAGTTTGATGCCGCATCACCTGAGTCAGGAGTGTCTTAATTTGGAATCGAATTTAGGCCGCTCAAATCGGCTCTGACTTCTGTAAGGAATTGGAGCTAGAGTGCAATGTGTGAGGTGGTGCCAAGGTGCGCCTGATTTACCTTTGACCTGAACTGAGTGTGAAGTAACCTCCTTCACTTCGTACAGTTCAGTCCACCTGGGTTCCAGCCACTTTCTCTTGTGGACTTTAACCCCCACCCAGTCACCATTTTACATTCAGTAGTGGCGTGCCTCCTGGCAGCTCCCCCTCTTGGACCTTGCGAACCTGGGTAGAGAGTGCTACAGAGAGTTCCGTCAGTTTCCTTACATAATCAGTCATACCTATCTGGTGTACATCAAGAGCGGGCATATGACCTCCCTCTCTTGGTGGTCCTTTCCTTCTTAAACAAATTACTTTTATTCTTTTCTACCTCCCTGTCTCTAGCCTCCTGCACTGCCTCTCTCAGTCCACCTTCCATCGTACTCAATTGGACCCTGCTTGGTGGTCCCCCTCCTAGATAACCTGCCTGTGTCCACTTCAACTTCAACCCTTCCCAAACCTTCTTTATCGACTTCCACTGTTCTTTTCCCCCTGACCTGTCCTGTATTTTCTGATCTAGAAAATCATTGAATTTTAGCTTTGGAGTGTTTGGGGTCGTCATTTTTGCTATTTAAATGCAGTGGTATTTAATACAGAGTAATTTTCGGTAATGTGTGTGCGTAGATCAGTATATATGTGTGACTATCCGACTGTACTTAGCCCGTCACTGGATAAAATCCAGCAATGTATCCCTGGAGATATGTACTCTGCCTTAACTCAGAGCTCCTCCCTCGTACACTCGGAATTTAATTTTTCTATGTATCGTTTGTTTATCAGGCGTTGTGGAACGTGCAAAATTTCTCAGTCCTAATAATATTCTTTCTCAGTTTAAACCAACACCAATAATTTTTTACATGTATACATTAAACATTTAAATTTTTTCCCCCTATGAACATTACCCTTTAGACGTTGAACACTTAGACTTTAGACATTGGAAACATTACACTTAAACATTGAACATTTTTCAACCTGGCGCCTACAAACACAAATAGACTATTCTTCACCGGACAATCGCCCGGACTATTGAATAAGTCTAGCCTACTCCTCACCGGACACAAGCCGGACCATATTAATAGGTCTTGACAAACTTTACCCCACTCGTCACCGGTCACAGCCGGACTATATGAATGGGGATGGAACAAGCCTATCCTTCACCGGCTGAATAGCCGGACTATTGAATAGTGCCTATCCCAATTTTAAGCCTACCCTTCACCGACTGAATAGCCGGACTATTGAATAGTGCTTACTATATTCCTCACCGGTCACAAGCCGGACTATACGAATAGATCTTTTTATCACATTAAGCCTATTCCTCACCGGTCACAAGCCGGACTATATAATAGCGCTTTTAACACAAATTAAGCCTATTCCTCACCGGTCACAAGCCGGACTATATAATAGCGCTTAAGACTTACAAATTATTCCCACATATGTTCACTTCACTGTCGTTCACATGTCATCTATGCTCATAAATTTAAACAAGAATTCTTACCCAGACTCGGTACCACTGATCGAAATTTGGAAGAACTATACGACAATATGCAAAGTTTGATTTAACAGGTCTTGCTTACCTTGTTTATGGTCGACCAGAAGATCAGTTTCCCGAGTTGAGCAGAACTGTCGTCCTCCCCCCCAAAAGATTTCACCTGTCCTCCGTGAACCATCCTTTCACCAACTCGCCCTCTCCCACCCAAATCAACCACTCTGGACCGGGTCTCTAGACAACCATCCTCTGCTTACCAAATTTCTGTTGATAATTGGATATGGAGAAGGGTGAGCCGGTCAAGGATCGATTCAGACAAGGTGATAAATTGTATGACAAGCGACAGTTTAATTATGAGTAAAGATATCTGGTACAAGCGTATACGGTCTCGTTCCTTCGGCTCATAGAGAACCTCCAGAAAAAGCCCAGATAACAGAATGCATAGACATTTTATACAACACAGAAAGTAGGTTGAGTCTGGAAGTTCTGGTCCTTTGGTTGGTTCTGGACAGGTTGTTGTCTTCTCAGATTGGTCCTGATGAGCTGGGCGTCATCCTTCTGAGTCTTATAGCAAAAGTTCTTTGTTATCAAATGTTCAGCTAAGCAGGAGATTTTGTGTGTGCGTAGTCAGCCCCCTGTCCTTGGGTATGCGTGTGTGTGTCTTATTATCTCGTGAAATGCAGACCCAAGCACTCTTTTGATCAAGGCCTTTCCTGCCTTATCAGTGTTTATGAAAGGTCTGTGCCAGCCATCTGTCTTTGGGTGTGTGTGTGGTTCTCTGTATCTGTTTATGAGTGTGTGAGAAACCCTGCTTAGAAAGAAGTTAGTTATAACAATGTAATAGCAATATGCTTGTGTTATTTTAAATGGTATTTATTACAGTTTTCGCTGTAAAACACTTAAAAAATCGGAAATATTGGCTGGATTCACAAGATGTTTGTCTTTAATTTGCTGTACACCATCGATTTTTCAGAAATGTTTTATGATGAGTATTTAGGTATTTGACGTTGGTGTCTGTAATTACTCTGGCTGCTTCGGTTCTATTTCTGACGGTAGCTGTGATGGTAGCTGCAATGTAAAACTGATTTATACCTCAAATATGCAAATTTTTCGAACAAAACATAGATTTATTGTATAACATGTTATAAGACTGTCATCTGATGAAGTTGTTTCTTGGTTAGTTTGGTTGGTTCTTGGTTAGTTAGGTTGGCTTTGTGCATGCTACCTGTGCTGTGAAAAATGTCTGTCCTTTTTTTGTATTTGGTGGTGAGCTAACATAAATATATGTGGTGTTTTAGCTGTAAAACATTTTAAAAATCGGACATGTTGACTGGATTCACAAGATGTGTATCTTTCATTTGCTGTATTGGACTTGTTAATGTGTGAAAGTTAAATATTTCTAAAAAATATCTTTTGAATTTCGCGCTCTGCCTTTTCAGTGGAATGTGGGAGGAGTTCCGCTAGCGGAACGCCGGTGCCAGACAGGTTAGTAGGCCTCCTTGCTCGCCGGCGCTTTTTCAGTTCTGCCCACAAATGTTCCATTTGGAAGACCCATTTGCGACCAAGATTTAACTTCTTGACTGATGTCTTGAGATGTTGCTTCAATATATCCACAAAATTTTTCTGCTTCATGATGACATCTATTTTGTGACATGCCAGTCCCTCCTGCAGCAAAGCACCTCCACAACTTGATGCTGCCACTGTTGATAAAGAGATATTGGAGAAGAGAGAGTCGGTCAAGGATGGATTCGGACCAGGTGGTAAATTGTATGATAAGCGGCAGTTTATTCAGAGTAAAGATATCTGGTACAAGCGTGCACGGACTCGTTCATTCAGCTCGTAAGGAACCTGCAGACAGAGCCCCGAAACATAGTGCAAATGTATTTTATACAGGTAATAAAGTAGGTTGAGTCTGGCTGGTCTGGTCTTCTGGTTGGTCCTGATGAGTTGGGCGAGGTCCCCTTCAGGCTAGTATCACTGTCCCATTGGCTCTGAGTAGAGTTCTTTGTCTTCAGAAATGTTCAGCTAAAACAGGAGTTTAGGTGTGTGCGTAGATGTTCTTGTCATATCTGTGTTTATGAAAGGTTTGTGCCAGCCCTCTGTCCTTGGGTGTGTGTGTGTCTCAGTATCTCGTGAAATGCAGACCCAAGCACCCTTTTGATCAAGGCCTTTCCTGTTTTAATCAGTGTTTGTGTGGGGTTTGTGTCAGCCATCTGTCTCTGGGTGTGTGTGGGTCTCAGTATCTGCTTATGAGTTTGTGAGAAACCCTGTTTTGAAAGAAGTTAGTTATAACAACGTAATAGCAATATGCTTGTGTTATTTTAAATGGTATTTATTACACCACCCCCGTGCTTCACGGTTGGGATGGTGTTCTTCGGCTTGCAAGCCTCCCCCCTTTTCCTACAAACATAACGATGGTCATTATGGCCAAACAGTTGTATTTTTGTTTAATCAGACCAGAGGACATTTCTCCAAAAAGTACGATATTTGTTCCCATGTGCAGTTGCAAACCGTAGTCTGGCTTTTTTATGGAGGTTTTGGAGCAGTGGCTTTTTCCTTGCTAAGCGGTCTTTCAGGTTATGTCGATATAGGACTCGTTTTACTGTGGATATAGATACTTTTGTACCTGTTTCCTCCAGTATATTCACAAGGTAGTTTTACTGTGCTGTTGTTCTGGGATTGATTTGCAATTTTCGCACCAAAGTACGTTCATCTCTAGGAGACAGAACGCGTCTCATTCCTGAGCGTTATGACGGCTGCGTGGTCCCATGGTGTTTATACTTGCGTACTATTGTTGGTACAGATGAACAAGGTACCTTCAGGCGTTTGGAAATTGCTCACAAGGATGAACCAGACTTGTGGAGGTCTTGGCTAATTTTCCTTTGATTTTCCCATGATGTAAAGCAAAGAGGCACTGAGTTTGAAGGTAGGCCTTGAAACACATGCACAGGTACACCTCCAATTGACTCAAATTATGTCAACTAGCCTATCAGAATCTTGTTTATTAGCCATGACGTAATTTTCTGGAATTTTCCAAGCTGTTTAAAGGCACAGTCACCGTAGTGTATGTAAACTTCTGACCCACTGGAATTGTGATACAGTGAATTATAAGGGAAATGATCTGTCTGTAAACAATTGTTTTGAAAAATTACGTGTGTCATGCACAATTTGGCAAAACTATAGTTTGTTCTGCCTGCGGTTACGGAACCCCTACCTGTCCCAGACCTGCTGTTTTCAACCCTTAATGATCGGCTATGAAAAGCCAACTGACATTTATTCCTGATTATTATTTGACCATGCTTGTCATTTATGAACATTTTGAAAATCTTGGCTCTCTCTAATTCTCTCCTTCTCTCTTTCTTTCTCTCTCTCGGAGAACCTGAGCCCTAGGACCATACGTCAGGACTACCGGGCATGATGACTCCTTGCTGTCCCCAGTCCACTTGGCCTTGCTGCTATTCCAGTTTAAACTGTTCTGCCTGTGGTTATGGAACCGCCACCTGTCCCAGACCTGCTGTTTTCAACTCTTAATGACCGGCTATGAAAAGCCAACTGAAAATTATTCATGATTATTATTTGACCATGCTTGTCACTTATGAACATTTTGAACATCTTGGCATAGTTCTGTTATAATCTCCACCCGGCACAGCCAGAAGAGGACTGGCCACCCCTCATAGCCTGGTTCCTCTCTAGGTTTCTTCCTAGGTTTTGGCCTTTCTAGGGAGTTTTTCCTAGCCACCGTGCTTCTACACCTGCATTGCTTGCTGTTTGGGGTTTTAGGCTGGGTTTCTGTACAGCACTTTGAGATATTAGCTGATGTACGAAGGGCTATATAAAATAAACTTGATTGATTGATTGATTGGTTAACAAGAAATGTGTGGAGTGGTTGAAAACACCCATTTTAATGACGCCAACCTAAGTGTAGGTAATCTTTTGACTTCAACTGTACATTTGGGCCTAACATCGTGGCCTAAAGACATTGGCCCCCACTTCATCTGAAGCATGATGTAGCTAACAACAGTTCCACCATCACCTGCATGGCTACCTGTAAACAGGTGAGGTGATGACTCAGCCTCCCAGGTCTACCAACACTCTAATTAGGTCTCTGATGAACACCTGTTTGTTGAGCCTGCGTCTGAGGAGAGTGACAGGGACAGTAGACCTGGTGGGAATACTGCTCTGCCATCATACAGCTTGTTACTGTACACTCATTAGGAGAGAGAGAGAGGGACAGAGAGAGAGAGACTCGTGTAAGCAACAGGCCAAAGCCATGGGTTTAGGCAATCTAATAAATATTACTGCTAAATGTAAATTTGCTGAATCTTGACAAAATACTGTTTATTAATCTCTCTACATTGTCCCTAAAAGACCCAACATTTAGTGGGTTGGTAATATGTTCAACACTGTGACATCAACCTTCTCATAGGATCTGATGTCACTCTGTACAGAGTGAACAAATAGGCAGTCATCAGAGAGCCAATTATAATGTTGATACACCTGAGAAGAGTGTTTACAGGTAGACAGCTTAGGCTGGGGAGAGTTAGGACGTTTTAGGGTCAAAGGGCTCAAGAACAATGTCAATGCAAGTCTGCACTTTTGTTACTACCTTGCATGCTGTCTACTGCAAAGCCCTTGAAAATAAACTACTGAAAATGTAGGACTAGACAAGGCTGTCCCTTCTCCCCCCTTTTATTCACTATTGTGAAAAGCCACTGGTCATCTCAGTCCAGGCCAATGAGAACATGAGGGGAGTGTAAAGCCACTTATCATCTCAGTCCAGGTCAATGAGAACATAAGGGTAATGAAACGGAAGGACATCCAGGCCAATGAGAACATAAGGGAAGTTAAACGGAAGGACATCCAGGCCAATGAGAACATAACAGGAACTGTGCCAGAAGGCTGAGGCAGTGGTCAAACAACAGTCCCACTTCAGAGTAATGGAGGACACTGGAATTAGGTTGGTCACATTGGATCTGGTCAATAGTCAAAATACTGTCCTGGAATTCACCTAACCACCATTGATAATGTAATCAGTGCTGTATCTATATGTGTATAGTGTATGTTACTGTGCCAATGGACTACTCCTGGCCCGACTGAGTGATGCCAACCAGTAAGTGCCATGCTGGCACGTGTCCAGTGGCGGATTTATGCATAGACGACATGGGCAGTCGCCCAGGGCGGCATCTTGCCTAGGGCGGCATGGGGTACCTGCACAATATATATATATATATGAAAATAATAATCCGAATGGTGACATTTGTGCAATCGGTTTTCTATTGCTCATTTGCACGTCACGTCGATGATATCATGTCACCGTCTGAGACTGTGGGTCAATTAGTCTTGTCGGAGTGGGCGTCCTGATTCTAGTTTGTGAGCTAAGCAGGCTACTGCCTGGGAAGGTCTCCCACTCAGAAGTATGAGATGGGGAGGGGGCATGTTGACCTCAGGTCTCCATACTGGTAGCCCGAGGTAGTGGGAGCCGGGGAATCTATCAAATAGCGCACCTCTAACTTTGTACAGTACTAATGCAATTAGTAATGCAATTAGTTGTGCAATTTATTTTGTGTGTTTCATGTTTGAAGTGCAATAGTGTAATAATCAGGTTCTCTTCTTTATAAGTGTGTTATCTATTTATGTATTTGTGTGATAGTTTTATTTGTGTGTTTTATGTTAGCAATAGGGTAATATGGTAATAATTTGATTCTCTTAATTATTTGTATTTATATACTACAATTTGTTTCTATTTGTCTATTAAATGTTATGATTATTTATTTGTGCTGTTCTGTCACGTTCCTGACCTGTTTTCCTTGTTTTTGTATGTGTTTAGTTGTTCAGGGCGTGAGTTGGGGTGGGCATTCTATGTTATGTGTTTCTATGTTGGGTTAAATGTGTTGCCTGATATGGTTCTCAATTAGAGGCAGGTGTTTGACGTTTCCTCTGATTGAGAACCATATTAAGGTAGGCTGTTCTCACTGTTTGTTGGTGGGTGATTGTTCCTGTGTCTGTGTCTACCACACGGGACTGTTTCGTGTTTTCGTTCGTTTGTGTAGTCTGTACCTGTTTGTGCGTTCTTCGTGTATATGTAAGTTCTCAAGTTCAGGTCTGTCTACGTCGTTTTGTTGTTTTGTATTTTCCAAGTGTTTTTTCGTGTTCGTCTTGTCGTTAATAAATATTCATTATGTCTTCATTCAACGCTGCGTTTTGGTCCGACCCTTACTCCTTCTCCTCATCCGAGGAGGAGGAATTAGACAGCCGTTACAGAATCACCCACCAACCAAGGACCAAGCGGCGTGGGAGAAAGCAACAGCGATCGCAGGATTCATGGACATGGGAGGAAATATTGGACAGTAAAGGTCCATGGGCACAGCCAGGAGAATATCGCCGCCCCAAAGCTGAGCTGGAGGCAGCGAAAGCAGAGAGGCGGCGTTTTGAGGAGCTAGCCCGGAAGCAGGAGAAGGATCTGGGCTACACTACGTGGGAGGAGATCGACAGGTGGGCGATCGACCCAAGGAGAGTGCCGGAGCCCGCCTGGGATTCTCTGGCGCAGTGTGAGGAGGGATACCGGCGAATGGAGGCAGCACGACGACGCGGTAGGAAGCCTGTTAGTCAAGCCCAAAAATTTATTGGGGGGGGGGGGGGGGGGGGGATAAAGGGTAGTGTGGCGAAGTCAGGTAGGAGACCTGCGCCAACTTCCCGATCTTACCGTGGAGAGCAAGAGTACGCACGGTGTCTCCTGTACGTGTGCATAGCCCGGTGCGGGTTATTCCACCTCCCCGCACTGGCAGGGCTAGATTGAGTATTGAGCCGGATGTCATGAAGCCGGCCCAACGCATCTGGCCTCCAGTGCGTCTCCTCGGGCCGGCATACATGGCACCAGCCTTACGCATGGTGTCCCCGGTTCGCCTACATAGCCCAGTGCGGGTTATTCCACCTCCACGCACTGGTCGGGCTACGGGGAGCATACAACCAGGTAAGGTTGGGCAGGCTCAGTGCTCAAGGGAGCCAGTACGCCTGCATGGTCCGGTATATCCGGCGCCACCTCCCCGCCCCAGCCCAGTACCACCAGTGCTTACACCACGCAACAGGCTTCATGTGCGTCTCCAGAGCCCTGTTCCTCCTCCACGCACTAGCCCTATGGTGCGTGTCTTCAGCCCGGTACCACCAGTTCCGGCACCACGCACCAAGCCTCCTGTGCGTCTCCAGAGCCCTGTTCCTCCTCCACGCACTAGCCCTGTGGTGCGTGTTTCCAGCCCAGTACCTCCAGTTCCGGTACCACGCACCAAGCCCCCTGTGCGCCTCCAGAGTCCTGTGCGTCCTGTTGCTGCTCCCCGCACTAGCCTGAAGGTGCGTGTCCTTAGCCCGGTACCTCCAGTTCCGGCACCACGCACCAGGCCTACAGTGCGCCTCAGCCGGCCAGAGTCTTCCGTCTGCCCAGCGGCGCCTGAACTGCCCGTCTGCCCAGCGCCGCCTGAACTGCCCGTCTGCCAAGCGCCGCCTGAACTGCCCGTCTGTCCTGAGCCTTCAAAGCCGCCCGTCTGTACTGAGCCTTCAGAGCCGCCCGTCTGTACTGAGCCTTCAGAGCCGTCTGCCAGACAGGAGCCGCTAGAGCCGTCCGCCAGACAGGAGCCACTAGAGCCGTCCGCCAGACAGGAGCCGCTAGAGCCGTCCGCCAGACAGGAGCCGCCAGAGCCGTCCGCCAGACAGGAGCCGCCAGAGCCTTCCGCCAGACAGGAGCAGCCAGAGCCTTCCGCCAGACAGGAGCAGCCAGAGCCTTCCGTCAGACAGGAGCAGCCAGAGCCTTCCGTCAGACAGGAGCGGCCAGAACCTTCCGCCAGCCAGGAGCGGCCAGAGCCTTCCGCCAGCCATGAGCGGCCAGAGCCTTCCGCCAGCCATGAGCGGCCAGAGCCTTCCGCCAGCCATGAGCGGCCAGAGCCTTCCGCCAGCCATGAGCGGCCAGAGCCTTCCGCCAGCCATGAGCGGCCAGAGCCGCCAGCCAGCCATGAGCGGCCAGAGCCGCCAGCCAGCCATGAGCAGCCAGAGCCGTCAGCCAGCCATGAGCAGCCAGAGCCGCCAGCCAGCCATGAGCAGCCAGAGCCGTCAGCCAGCCATGAGCAGCCAGAGCCGTCAGCCAGCCATGAGCTGCCCCTCAGTCCGGAGCTGCCCCTCAGTCCGGAGCTGCCCCTCATTCCGGTGTTGCCCCTTAGTCCGGTGCTGCCCTTTAATCCAGTGGGGTTAATTTGGAGGGTGGCCATTTGGAGGAGGCTACGGAAGCGGGGTTTGACTATGGTGGGGTGGGGACCACGTCCGGAGCCGGAGCCGCCACCGTGGACAGATGCCCACCCAGACCCTCCCCTAGACTTTAGGTGGTGCGCCCGGAGTTCGCACCTTGAGGGGGGGGGGGTTCTGTCACGTTCCTGACCTGTTTTCCTTGTTTTTGTATGTGTTTAGTTGGTCAGGGCTTGAGTTGGGGTGGGCATTCTATGTTATGTGTTTCTATGTTGGGTTAAATGCGTTGCCTGATATGGTTCTCAATTAGAGGCAGGTGTTTGACGTTTCCTCTGATTGAGAACCATATTAAGGTAGGCTGTTCTCACTGTTTGTTGGTGGGTGATTGTTCCTGTGTCTGTGTCTACCACACAGGACTGTTTCGTGTTTTTGTTTGTTTGTGTAGTCTGTACCTGTTCGTGCGTTCTTCGTGTATATGTAAGTTCTCAAGTTCAGGTCTGTCTACGTCGTTTTGTTGTTTTGTATTTTCCAAGTGTTTTTTCGTGTTCGTCTTGTCGTTAATAAATATTCATTATGTCTTCATTCAACGCTGCGTTTTGGTCCGACCCTTACTCCTTCTCCTCATCCGAGGAGGAGGAATTAGACAGCCGTTACATGTTCCAAATGTCAACAGATGGAGAACTGAAGAGATGCTTTTGAAATGGAGTCCTCTGATGTCTGAACAGGGAGGGACGTTTCCCTCAGTATTAAATTCATTCAAGACACATCTGTTACTTTTTATCGTCTTTGTTATTATTGAATCTAAAGGAATTATCAAGAGAGGGAGGAGTCTGTGTATTCTTCAAACATGTCAGGGAACTCCTGTCTTATACGGGGAACAATACAGGAAGGTATAATATTTGTACATTGTTATATTATCAGAACACAACTTCTACAGTATTATGTGAAGGATGGTTTATTCTACATGAAACTGTTACACCTGAAAGTTATCAAATCAAATGAAATTGTATTTGTCACATGCGCTGAATACAACAGGTGTAGACCTTACAGTGAAATGCTTACTTACAAGCCCTTTTAACCAACAATGCAGTGTAAGAAAATACAACAAAAAAAGTAAGAGATAAGAAAAACAAATTATAAAGAGCAAAAGTAAATAAAAATAGCTGGGCGATATACAGGGGGCACTGGTACAGAATCAATGTGCGAGGGCACCGGTGTCGAGGTAATTGAGGTAATATGTACATGTAGGTAGAGTTATTAAAGTGACTATGCAAAGATAATAACAGAGAGTAGCAGCAGCGTAGAAGAGGGGTAGGGGGCAGGCAATACAATCAGTCTGGGTAGCCATTTCAAATCAAATCAAAGTTTATTTGTCACGTGCGCCGAATTACAGTGAAATGCTTACTTACAGGCTCAAACCAATAGGGAAAAAAAGGTGTTAGGTGAACAATATGAACAAAATTATTAGCTGTTCAGTCGACTTATGGCTTGGGGATAGAAGCTGTTTAGAAGCCTCTTGGACCTAGACTTGGCGCTCTGGTACCGCTTACCGTGCGTTAGCAGAGAGAACAGTCTATGACTAGGGTGGCTGGAGTCATTGACAATTTTTAGGGCCTTCCTCTGACATCGCCTGGTATAGAGGTCCTGGATGGCAGGAAGTTTGGCCCCGGTGATGTACTGGGCTGTACGCACTACCCTCTGTAGTGCCTTGCGGTCGGATGCCGAGCAGTTGCCATACCAGGCAGTGATGCATCCTATCAGGATGCTCTCAATGGTGCAGATGTAAAACCTTTTGTGGATCTGAGGACCCATGCCAAATCTTTTCAGTCTCCTGAGGGGGAATAGGTTTTGTTGTGCCCTCTTCACAACTGTCTTGGTGTGCTTGGACTATGTTAGTTTGTTGGTGATGTGGATGCCAAGGAACTTGAAGCTCTCAACCTGCTCCACTACAGCCTCGTCGATAAGAATGGATGCGTGCTCGGTCCTCAATCATCTACTTTGTCTTAATCACGTTGAGGGAGAGGTTGTTGTCCTTGCACCACATGGTCAGGTCTCTGACCCACTCCCTATATGCTGTCTTATCGTTGTCGGTGATCAGACCTACCACTGTTGTGTCATCAGCAAACTTAATGATGGTGTTGGGGTCGTGCCTGGCCTTGCAGTCATGAGTGAACAGGTAGTACAGGAGGGGCTGAGCACCACCCCTTAGGGGCCCCCGTATTGAGGATCAGCGTGGCGGATATGTTGTTACCTACCCTTACCACCTAGGGGCAGCCCGTCAGGAAGTCCAGGATCCAGTCACAGAGGGAGGTGTTTAATCCCATTTGATTGTGAAAAGACTGGTGAGTAGGCAAGTCAAAGTATAAAATTAAAATAAACATTTCCTAACTCCTTAAAACTTGTTAGAGCTAGGGTCCTTTTTTCTCAATTTCCGCTTGACTGACGTGCCCAAAGTAAACTGCCTGTTGCTCAGGCCCTGAGGCCAGAATATGCATATAATTGCTACCATTGGAAAGAAAAAACTTTGAAGTTTGTAGAAATGTTAATGTAGGAGACTATAACACAATAGATATGGTAGGAGAAAATACAAAGAAAAACCAACTGGAATAAAAAAGAATTGAGAGCCCATGCTCTTCCAATGGAACATATAGGCAAATAATTAAATCTAACTCCCAGTATGCAATTCCTATGGCTTTCACTGGGTTCCAGTAGTCTTTGTTCAAGGTTTCAGGCTTGTTTCTTCCAAAACGAGTAAGAAATATGAGTTTTACTACAGGGACACAGACTTGGAAATTCGTGTATGTGCGTGCGACGAAGAGGACACGCAACTGCTAATATCATTTTCCTATTGAACATACTTCTTTCCGTATGAAATATTATTGTGTAATTACATTTTAGGGTATCTGAGGATTAACCTGTTTGGGCTGCAGGGGCAGTATTGAGTAGCCGGATAAAAGGTGCCCATTTCAAACGGCCTCGTACTCAATTCTTGCTCGTACAATATGCATATTATTATTACTATTGGATAGAAAACACTCTCTAGTTTCTAAAACCGTTTGAATTATATCTGTGAGTAAAACAGAACTCCTTTTGCAGCAAACTTCCTGACAGGAAGTGGAAAATCTGAAATCGATGCTCTGTTCTAGGGCCTGCCTATTAATGTCCTTTATTTATTAGTATAGATGCACTTCATACGTCTTCCACTAGATGTCGACAGGCAGTGAGAGAAGAAATGGAGTGAATAACTTGATCTGGGGTCGAATAAAAGCTCTCGGCATGACGTGTCACCAGTTTCCTGTTTTCTGGAGAGCGCGTGAAGGGACCTGGTTTTGCCTTCTGATAAGCTGTCGTTATGGACGACTAATATCTCCGGCTTTGATTTTATTTGATACATGTGACAATATCATCGTAAAGTATGTTTTTTCAATATAGTTTTATTAGATTATTGAAATTTATTCGGGACGATAGGCGTGTTGCGTTGTGTGCCTTTGTTCAGGAAGGAGAGCTTCGCGCTACTTTGCTAGCTTTCCGTGCTAATTGACTGGAGAAGAGGACATTCTAAATCCAAACAACGATTGTTCCCGACAAAGGACCCCTTGTACAACATTCTGATGAAAGATCATCAAAAGTAGGACCCATTTTATGATGCTATTTCATATATCTGTCGAACATGTTGTACTAATTGTTTGCGCCCAGATTTTGGGTACTCTCTCGCTATACCTAAGCTGGATGTCGTAATGAAGTTATTTTTAGAATTCTAACACGGCGATTGCATTAAGAACTAGTGTATCTATCATTTCCTATACAACATGTATTTTTCAGTAACGTTTATGTATAGTTATTTGGTCAGAATAGTTGAGTGCCATAAAAATATCCGCACATTCTGGGAAAAAGATGCTACGTTAGCACAATGTATAACCACTGATTTCAGCTCTAAATATGCACATTTTCGAACAAAACATAAGTGTATGTATAACCTGATGTTATAGGACTATCATCTGATGAAGCTTATCAAGGTTAGTCAAAAATTATATATCTTTTGCTGTTTTTTTCGCTATCGCTAACGTGCCTATTGCTATCGCTAACGTGCCTTGATGAATGAATGCGGTAGTGTGGTAGGCTATTGTAGTAAGCTAATATAATGCTATATTGTGTTTTCGCTGTAAAACACTTTAAAAAAATCGGAAATATTGGCTGGATTCACAAGATGTTTGTCTTTAATTTGCTATACACCATCGATTTTTCAGAAATGTTTTATGATGAGTATTTAGGTATTTGACATTGGTGTCTGTAATTACTCTGGCTGCTTCGGTCCTATTTGTGAAGGTAGCTGTGATGGTAGCTGCAATGTAAAACTGATTTATACCTCAAATATGCAAATTTTTCGAACAAAACATAGATTTATTGTATAACATGTTATAAGACTGTCATCTGATGAAGTTGTTTCTTGGTTAGTTTGGTTGGTTCTTGGTTAGTTAGGTTGGCTTTGTGCATGCTACCTGTGCTATGAAAAATGTCTTTCCTTTTTTGTATTTGGTGGTGAGCTAACATAAATATATGTGGTGTTTTCGCTGTTTAAAAATCGGACATGTTGGCTGGATTCACAAGATGTTTATCTTTCATATGCTGTATTGGACTTGTTAATGTGTGAAAGTTAAATATTTCTAAAAAATATATTTTGAATTTTGCGCCCTGCACTTGAAGTGGCTGTTATCATATTGTGCCCGGCTTTGTGCCCGGCTAGAAACATATTTTGACTTGAAAGTTTATGGGTAGATTTTTGTATTCCTATCTTGGCATGTTAAATGTTAAATGAGTGGATTATTCAAATCGATGGCGCCAACTAAACTGACTTTTTGGGATATAAAGAAGGATTTTATCTAACAAAACGACACTACATGTTATAGCTGGGACCCTTTGCATGACAAATCAGAGGAAGATTTTCAAAAAGTAAGTGAATTTTGAATTGCTATTTGTGAATTTATGAAACCTGTGCCGATGGAAAAATATTTTGATGTGGGGCGCCGTCCTCAAACAAACGCATGGCATGCTTTCGCTGTAAAGCCTACTGTAAATCAGACAGTGCAGTTAGATTAACAAGAATTTAAGCTTTCAATCGATATAAGACACTTGTATGTACATAAATGTTTAATATCCATAATTTTTATGATTATTTATTTGAATTGCGCGCCCTCCAGTTTCACCAGATGTCGTCCCGCTAGCGGGACGCATAGCCCAAAGAGGATTATTAATTTCTGCAGCAGCTCACTTCTCTCAGCAATGCCATCTGTAACCAGCTCACTCTCCAGGGCTATTAAAACATCTCGCTCAGTAGCCATGAGCATAAAAGCCTCCAGGTGCTGTTGAGAGAGTGCTTCTGAGCCTACTCTTGATGAATTTCAGAGTAGCTACCTGGGTAACTGACAGGGTAAGTAGGAACATGTAAGCAAGGCCCAGGATGTGGTATGCGTCGGTCAATAGCTTGTACTGACTAAGAATATGGTAGCAACACACTGGACAGTCCTCGCAAGATGAACAGCTCTTGTTCACCATCTCCACTTCATCTTAATTTCCTTAATTTCCTTAGTCCTGGTATCCCTGTATTCTTCAAATCCTGATTGTTTTAACCTAGTCCACTGTTCTACCAGACTCATGAGCTCACTCTGTAAATTCGCCACTGTTTCTCTGTCAAATTTGATCAAACATTTGCTTAGTTCTTGAAGGGCTGTCTGGAAGGCCACTGGCACTGGATGTTAGTTGACTAAAGTTTTTAGGGTCCAGAAAAGCCATGTAGGCATATACATTGCCATTACTCAGAAATCGCCATTGGATGCTATCTATACCTGTATCCAGAATTTGATTATGGACACCAATCCTGTATGCACTCTCTGCCCCAGTAAATGTCTCATATTGTGCCATCTCTCCAGGCATGGTTTTCTTCTTTCAAGCTTTGTTTCCTCATCCTGTTCCTGTAACTTCCTGTTGGCCCACTGAACAATTGTGTCTACAGCTGCATTGACTTTTTCAAATCTCTTTCCATTCCTTTCAGCTGCTCCTCTGTAGACACAACCATACGATGCGCAGACAGAATGTCCATTCCACTTGTTTGAAGATATTTTGTGACTGCTGAGGTGACCTGAAATATTCTGAGGAATATCTGAGCTGTAAGTATTGTTTCATACTTCAGCAACCCCTCAATGTATCCTTGTGCCTTGACCCGTACAGTAGTGTTGATGTTTTTCTGATCTTGTCTGGTTGAAAGAGTGAGAAGGACATCAACATACAGACCCTCATCTGGATTTCTAAAAGCTCCAAAGACCTTCTTCAAGGCACTGTCTTTAGCCCACCAGCGTGTCTCTCCAATTGGAGCAAGACGTCTGTGTCTTGGGTCCTTGCTCGCCTTCTGCGGTACTATTCACGGAAGAACACAGCTATGTTGTGTCAGCCAAAACAAGGATCAAAATGTGTGCATAGCACCATACATGCACTTCATGGATTTTGGGGGGGTTTGTATCATTTGATTTAAACAACATGCCTACCACTTTGAAGAAACAAACAAGAAATAAGACAAAAAAACAGAAAACTTGAGCGTGCATAACTATTCACCCCCCAAAGTCAACTTTGTTGAGCCACCTTTTGCAGCAATTACAGCTGCAAGTCTCTTGGGGTATGTTGCTATAAGCTTGGCACATCTAGCCACTGGGTGTACAGCAATCTTTAAGTCAATCCGCTGTCGTGTCTTTGGCATCATTAAATTGAAGACTTATTTTATCAAATCAATTCTATGTAATTATTATTACGTGATTAAACTAATCATGTAAATGTAATTAACTAGGAAGTCGGGGCACCAAGGAAAATCTTCAGATTACAATGTTATCATTTTCCGAATATAACTCTTCAGATATTTTAATATCTCATCAATTAGTCTTCTAATTAATGAATTATTCTTTACCCCACGTTAGTCTCATTCCAAACAACTTAAATTGTTGGTTATCTGCACAAACCTTGCCTTTACTATGAATCATCCATACACCAATTGTCTTAATCATTTATTTACTAACAAACTATATAATCACAGAAATGCACAAACAAACAAACAGTAGATATGGTTAAAAGAAAATTATAGGGGAGGTTCCCTAGTGGGCTTAGCCGATATGACGGCTTGGTGGACAAAGGAAAGTGGGTGTGGACTGAGAAGAGCGCGAAAGACAAAAGAGTCACTACACAGTTGATAATTATATTAATTGAAATGCTAATCCTTTGCACATGAACGCTCATTCATTCGTGAATAATTGCAATCAATATATATTTACGCTCAGTGTGTCGTGGTGATCTCTGTTGGAATCGTCCGTCTTTCTATTGGAAACTTCATCCGCGCATCTCTCTCTCTGCTTTCCTTAAGTCTGTCGTGGTTAGAATGGATACTTCAGAGTACCATTCAGAAATCTTCTTATAAAATAGATGTTTCAGCAGTTGTCGGTCTTCGCAATCCAGGTTGACATAATTTCTAGCTGTAGACTAGTAATTAGTATCTAGAATTATTCTGTCAGGATCGATAGTCTCAGAGTTGAACCATTTCCACCCGTATAGCCAATGCTCCACGTGATATGGTTAGGAATTCATCAACCATTACAACCTTAGCTTATACTGAGGTTTTTGTGGTCTAAACTCAAACCTTCGCCACCTCGGTGATCGAGGTACGCATGGTTTCAAGAGGATATCTTCAGGTGGGGGTTGTATTCCTAACAGTAGAAAAGGGCTGTCCCATGAGCCAGATCATGTCGGTGCTCATGGAGGCGGGCCAACGATTTAGATAAACTTTAAAGGGAACACAACACCATTACATAATTTCACAAATAGTTTCATCTTTACTCATTCATTTTATACAATAATTAGACGCAAACCTCATAACGGAGGCTCCTGTATAACAGAGTTATGGTAATGTGGCTGCATTGTCTTTCATGAGGTCACAAACATGAAACAAAATGGGCCGGGTCGTAGCTGGCTTCTCCACCAACCATTTACACATTCTCCAAAACATGGATATTGTTCAGTTCTCAAGTTCTGTGATGTAGAAGAAGTTCCTTTGTTCTCTCTATGTGTATCTTTCTGCATGGCCAGGAGAGAGCCTCCTCCAGGAATTTACGACCTGAGATAACAGAACCTGGGTGTTGGAGGGAGAGAGGGGGAAGCCACTCGCTATACCCAAAGAGGGCCACATCATGACACCACAGATTCTCAATTGGATTGAGGTCTGGGCTTTGACTAGGCCATTCCAAAACATTTAAATGTTTCCCTTAAACCACTCGAGTGTTGCTTTAGCAGTATGCTTAAGGTCATTGTCCTGCTGGAAGGTGAACCTCTGTCCCAGTCTCAAATCTCTGGAAGACTGAAACCGGTTTCCCTCAAGAATTTCCCTGCATTTAGCGCCATCCATCATTCCTTCAATTCTGACCAGGTTCCCAGTCCCTGCCGATGAAAAACATGGTGTTCTCGGAGTGGTGTTCTCGGAGTGATAAGAGGTGTTGGGTTTGCGCCAGACATAGCATTTTCCTTGATGGCCAAAAAGCTACATTTTGGTCTCATCTGACCAGAGTACCTCCTTCCATATGTTTGGGGAGTGTCCCACATGCCACTTGGCGAGCACCAAACGTGTTTGCTTCTTTTTTTCTTTAAGAAATTGCTTTTTTTCTGGCCACTCTTGCATAAAGCCCAGCTCTGTGGAGTGTACAACTTAAAGTGGTCCTATGGACAGATTGTCCAATCTATGCTGTGGAGCTTTGCAGCTCCTTCAGGCTTATCTTTGGTCTCTTTGTTTCCCCCTCTGATTAATGCCCTCCTTGTCTGGTCTGTGAGTTTTGGTTGGCGGCCTTCTTTTGGGAGGTTTGTTTTGGTGCCAAATTCTTTAAATGTTTTAATAATGGATTTGATGGTTCTCTGTGGGATGTTCAAAGTTTCTGATATTTTTTTATAACCCAACCCTGATATGTACTTCACCCCAGCTTTGTCCCTGACCTGTTTGGAGAGCTCCTTGGTCTTCATGGTGCCGCTTGCTTGGTGGTGTTGCAGACTCTGGGGCCTTTCAGAACAGGTGTATATATACTGAGATCATGTGACAGATCATGTGACACTTAAATTGCACACAGGTGGACTTTAACTAATTATGTGGCTTCTGAAGGTAATTGGTTGGGGCTTCATAGCAAAGGGGGGAATACATATGCACGCACCACTTTTCCGTTTATTTTAAGCAAAATTAAACATTATTTTCTTTCATTTCACTTCACCATTTTTGACTATTGTGTGTATGTCCATTACATGAAATCCAAATTAAAATCGATTTAAGTTACAGGTTGTAATGCAACAAAATAGGAAAAATGCCAAGGGGGATGAATACTTTTGCAAGGCATGTATATCTGTATGTTTAAACTTTTGAGTCGTGTCATGTTTACTTCATTAGAAAACTTTGAAAGCTTTCCAAAGCATAATGACTTCTGATCCCTCTCCCCTGTGTCCTCCATGTGTGTTTTTGCCACTCCCTGGGTGGATTGAGCCTCTTTAAAAACTGCTCCACTAAACTCTACCGCAGGGCTTGGGTTGTGTCCACAACTTAACAACCTATGGACTGTTTGCATAGAGACTGCTTCGTTTGAAGAATCAAATACATTTGGATTTTTGTGCTGTTGTACTGTTTTCAAATGAACTCATTTGGATTTGACGCTATAGGAATATAGTGATTTAGTTTTAATAACTCATAAGGGTTGATGCTTGAAGATGTCTTTTAGTGAACTTTTAGTGAATTTCACGGGGAAAAATGTGGAGGAGTTTACCATCACAGGCTTCGACCACCTCTCTCACCAGAAGCTCCTGGGCTTCCTCATCTTCATCACCTATTTCCTTGTGCTTCTGGGAAGCGGCATCAACATCTGCATCATCGCGACGGACAGACGGCTGCACACGCCCATGTACCTCCTCATCTGTAACCTGGCCGTGGTGGACATCATGTTCACCACCAGCCCCAGCACCACCATGATCTCTGTCCTGCTGGCCGAGGTCAAAACCATCTCCTACTATTCCTGCATATCACGCATGTACATCTACCACCTGGGTGACATCACAGGGTGTCTGGCCTTGTCCCTGATGGCTTTGGACCGAACCATCGCTATCAGCACCCCTCTTAGGTACCACAGCATCCTGACTAACCCACGAATATTTGTGTTAATCATAGCTTCCTGGTTCATAGGTATAATGTGCTTAGGATTTGAGCTTGCTTGGGCAGACTTTGACAGCCTTCCATACTGCCAGCCAATCATTAGGTACGTATTTTGTGATTACCCAGCTTTAATCAGGGCTGCCTGTGTCAACCCTGAACCTTACTTCCTGTTTCCCACCATTCTGTCTCTATGGCTCCTCGCGGGCCAGTTCCCCTTAATTCTACTGTCATACGTTAAAATCATCTACACACTCCTGAGACTGCCTAACAGTGAGAGCAGAGCGCAGGGGTTTAATACCTGTATTTGTCACATCATTGTAGTGTCCTGTTTCTTTGCCCCCAAGTTAGTCTCTGTGTTGTTGACGAGGATAGGGGTGAGGCTGAATCTGACGGAGCGTAATGCTTTACTGATTATAGCCACGCTGTTACCTTCTCTGATCAACCCTACAGTCTACTGTCTGAAAACCAAGGAGATGAGAAAGAGATTGGTTCAGATACTGTCTAGAAAAAAAATAACTGTATCAAGAAAATGTCAAAAAGGGTGAGTTATTTATTTATTATTATATATTTTGGGAGACACATAATCAAATACAGATGTGACTTGAATGACATGTTTTATCAAATCTCAAATACAAAATGAAAGTATAGAGTCAGGTATGAAGAGGTAGGAACCCTTCACTAACATATATGAAAGCGCACTCAACAAATTAAAAACCCAAGAAAAGGTAAATGGTTCAAATGTTGACACACAATAAAGGTATTCGTCAGAAAAAAACGAGTTATCGCATGATTTGATAATTGTGCATGAAATCAATTGCAACAATATTGTCAAATGAATTTTAAGGGATATTAATTATCAAAATGTCAATTAGGGAGTGCTTACATTTGTCCTGTTTCACACAAGTGTGTAACTTGTTCAGTGTTTGGTGAAATAGAAATGTGTTTTAAGCATATCCCCCCCCCCCTGGGACAGAGTGGGGTCACGGCATGGGATCATTATGGCTGTTCAAACATATCAAATCAGTGTTTATTGGTCGTGTACACAGTTTAGCAGACGTTACAGTTTAGCAGATGTTACAGTCTAGCAGACGCTACAGTTTAGCAGACGCTACAGTCTAGCAGACGCTACAGTTTAGCAGACGCTACAGTCTAGCAGACGCTACAGTCTAGCAGACATTACAGTTTAGCAGACTCCACAGTTAAGCAGACGCTACAGTTTAGCAGACGTTACAGTCTAGCAGACGTTACAGTCTAGCAGACGCTACAGTTTAGCAGACGCTACAGTCTAGCAGACGCTACAGTCTAGCAGACGCTACAGTCTAGCAGACGTTACAGTTAAGCAGATGCTACAGTTTAGCAGACGCTACAGTCTAGCAGACGCTACAGTCTAGCAGACGCTACAGTCTAGCAGACGTTACAGTTAAGCAGACGCTACAGTTTAGCAGACGTTACAGTCTAGCAGACGCTACAGTCTAGCAGACGCTACAGTCTAGCAGACGTTACAGTCTAGCAGACGTTACAGTCTAGCAGACGTTACAGTCTAGCAGACGTTACAGTCTAGCAGACGCTACAGTTTAGCAGACGCTACAGTCTAGCAGACGTTACAGTTAATTAGACGCTACAGTTTAGCAGACTCCACAGTTTAGCAGACGCTACAGTCTAGCAGGCGCTACAGTTTAGCAGATGAACAATGCCTGCCCTCCAGGACATCTACAGCACCCGGTGTCACAGGAAGGCCAAGAAGATCATCAAGGACCTCAGCCACCCGAGTCACGGCCTGTTCACCCTGTTACCATCTAGCAGGCGGAGACAAGTACTCTGCCCTGCACCTTAGACACTGTCACTAGCTGGCCTCCGCCCAGTACCCTGCACCTTAGACATTGTCACTAGCTGGCCTCCGCCCAGTACCCTGCCCTGCACCTTAGACACTGTCACTAGCTGGCCTCCGCCCAGTACCCTGCACCTTAGACACTGTCACTAGCTGGCCTCCGCCCAGTACCCTGCACCTTAGACACTGTCACTAGCTGGCCTCCGCCCAGTACCCTGCACCTTAGACACTGTCACTAGCTGGCCTCCGCCCAGTACCCTGCACCTTAGACACTGTCACTAGCTGGCCTCCGCCCAGTACCCTGCACCTTAGACACTGTCACTAGCTGGCCTCCGCCCAGTACCCTGCACCTTAGACACTGTCACTAGCTGGCCTCCGCCCAGTACCCTGCACCTTAGACACTGTCACTAGCTGGCCTCCCCCCAGTACCCTGCACCTTAGACACTGTCACTAGAAGGCCAACACCGGTACCCTGCCCTGAACCTTTATCTGTAAATAAATAAATAAAATAATAAAATTGTGCTGTCTAGTGTGCTCAATATAAGGAATGTGCAATGATTTATACTTTTACTTTAAATACTTAAGTATATTTAAAACCAAATACTTTTAGACTTTTACTCAAGTAGTATTTTACTGGGTGACTTTCACTTTTACTTGGGTAATTTTCTATTAAGGTATCTTTACTTTTACTCAAGTATAACAATTGAGTACTTTTTCCACCACTGCATAGACCATACAGTCTATGTACACCATTATATATACATACAGTACCAGTCAAAAGTTTGGACACATCTACTCATTAACAAGGCACACCGGTTAATTGAAATGCATTCCTCATGAAGCTGGTTGAGAGAATGCCAAGACTGTGCAAAGCTGTCATCAACAATTTTGGTAACTACAATATTTCATATGTGTTATTTGATAGTTTGAAATGTCTTCACTATTAGTCTACAATGTAGAAAATAGTAAAAAATAAAGAAAATCCCTTGAATGAGTAGGTGTGTCCAAACTTTTGACTGGTACTGTAGCTAGATGTAGCATGCTAATGTTAACTAGCTGGCCTGACGCATCATTGCCCATGAAAGGACGTTTTTTTTAGCCAGGTATCCCAGAAAAACATATATTGAAAGTGTGTACTATATGATAGAGTCATAGACCGTTTAGGCAAAGGCAACATGAAAGAGGAGGATGGCATTGGCTTTTCTCTACAAGCCACATCATATTTAGCTTAACGTTGATTGGACTAAATAGTTTTTGGTATCTTTTAGTTGTCACTGTATTAGACTAAGAATAGGTGATTAGGTTATGTTGAAGCTGAAGTGTTGCTGGAATAGTGGAAGCAGCTCCTGTTTTCTTTGTGACTTGCGGTAACTCTCCGCGGTTCTAAATCAATAGTTGTTTTGTAATCCGAAAATGTCCGAAACATTACCTTGTTTGACCGTGCTGTAGGTCATGTAACTGTTTGTTACATGCAATATGTTTTGTGGACTTCACCGGACAGAGGTTGCTCTCCGGTTTTGTGATGAAACAAAGGTGTGGTTGAAGTTATTCTGTCACTGTGTCTTCTTATTATCTCGGCCTTAGGCCTATACATCAAGTCGCAAGGCATATGAACTAACAGGTTATGGAGCAAGCAACGCAATTATCACAACACATAGGTATAAATATGGCTTTTTTTCTGGATTGGCTTCCCCGGTGATTTTACACACACATCCCTTCTGGAGATAACATGTACCTGTGTGTTAAAACAAACTTGTTTGTAACCAAAAACCCACAAGAATTTACCAGCAGATCAGCTGATCTCTCATTCTTACCATGTCAAGTAATTAAGACACCAGACAGCTTATCTAGGTACTCTTTTTAAATTTATTTCACCTTTATTTAACCAGGTAGGCAAGTTGAGAACAAGTTCTACTTGTACTCCTACTCCTGCCCCCAATTAAATATCGACCTATCAGAAGTAATGGAAACCGTAAGGCTGATGAATTAAAAAATAATTATTACAGTATAAGATTATAGAAGAACTAGGACTATATTTAATTCCAACATTTCACCTTCAATGGCAAGATAATATAATATGTACTATTTGAAATAACTTTATTAGACTACATTTGATTTAAAAATATATCTAGATTTGTAGATTTGAATATAAAAAAATGTGTGAATCAAGTTTAGAATAATGCTGTAATATAACAAATTGTGGAAAGGTGAAGGGGTCTGCATACTTTCCGAATGCTCTGTAACTCAATCACAATGGACTTGATTTAGTTACACTTTTCAAAATATGCGCAGTCCAGGGATATTTCCCCATTTCTTGATCAGAAATTACCATACTTTTTAAAGACAACTTTATTTCTAATATCAAGTTGTAATAAATGGACATACGTGTAAAGTAACTAATTAAAACTACTCACATTACTGTAATTGAGTAGCTTTTCCAAGTACTTGTACTTTCAGTATTTATCAAAGTCAGTCATTATTTTTCTACTTGAGTAAAACAGTATTTCTAGTGTATGTATTGCAAAAGGAAATAGCATTATACTGGGACAGATGGGTTAATCTGTGGACATCGGAGGGTTCGGGTTAAGATCAGAATGAATGGTGGATTCATTCTGTGGGTGAATATCCAGCACTTGAAGAAATAGGAAATTAGGAATATATGTATAATTATTTAACTACAGGTACCAAAGATGTAGCAGTAAAAGTATTGTTGGGGGGATGCTTTTCTGCAGGAGGGACTGGTACACTTCACAAAATAGATGGCTTCATGAGGAAGGAAAATTATGTGGATATATTGAAGCAACATCTCAAGACATCAGTCAGGAAGTTAATGCTTGGTTGCAAATTAGTCTTCCAAATGTACAATGACCCCAAGCATACTTCCAAAGTTGTGGCAAAATGGCCTAAGGATAACAAAGTCAAGGTATTGGAGTGGCCATCACAAAGCCCTGACCTCAATCCTATAGAAAATATGTGGGCAGAACTGAAAAAGTGTGTGCGAGCAAAGAGGCCTACAAACCTGACTCAGTTACACCAGCTCTGTCAGGAGGAATGAGCCAAAATTCACCGAAGTTATTGTGGCAAGCTTGTGGAAGGCTACCCGAAACGTTTGACCCAAGTTTAACAATTTAAAGGCAATGCTACCAAATACTAATTTAGTGTATGTAAACTTCTGACCCACTGGAAATGTGATGAAAGAAATAAAAGATTAAATAAATAATTCTCTCTACTATTATTCTAGACATTTCACATTCTTAAAATAAAGTGGTGATCCTAACTGACCTACGACAGGGAATTTTTACTAGGATTAAATGTCAGGAATTGTGAAAAATGGAGTTTAAATGTATTTGGCTAAGGTGTATGTAAACTTGCGACTTCAACTGTATCTAGAGGAAGTCACAGTGATGCCGAAACGTTGGTAAATACCCATTAAATTGCTCGGAGTTTATACATGGAGTGTGCGACGTTCTTTATTTTGATAGTTTATTCGCCTTTAGTCAGCACCTCCACACAAACTATTTTTTCTGGGTGTGCGCCAGCTCATGTTTTTTAATAGTATATTTTTTGACAAATCCTTAACAAGTGCCTTGTTGCAACTCATCAATACATTTAACTTTTTTAGTTGTTCCTACTGTATTTTCCTATCTATGGAAATGAGCCCTGGTCCAAGACAGTGAGCCCTGGTCCAAAGCAGTGAGACCTGGTCCAAAGCAGTGAGACCTGGTCCAAGGCAGTGAGACCTGGTCCAAGGCAGTGAGACCTGGTAAATGGCAGTGAGACCTGGTAAATGGCAGTGAGACCTGGTAAATGGCAGTGAGACCTGGTCAAAGGCAGTGAGACCTCATCCAAGGCAGTGAGACCTGGTCAAAGGCAGTGATACCTGGTCAAAGGCAGTGAGACCTGGTCCAAGGCAGTGAGCCCTGGTCCAAGGCAGTGAGACCTCGTCCAAGGCAGTGAGACCTGGTTAATGGCAGTGAGACCTGGTCAAAGGCAGTGAGACCTGGTCAAAGGCAGTGAGACCTGGTCAAAGGCAGTGCGCCCTCGTCCAAGGCAGTGAGACCTGGTTAATGGCAGTGAGACCTGGTCAAAGGCAGTGAGACCTGGTCAAAGGCAGTGAGACCTGGTCAAAGGCAGTGAGACCTGGTCAAAGGCAGTGAGACCTGGTCAAAGGCAGTGCGCCCTCGTCCAAGGCAGTGAGCCCTCGTCCAAGGCAGTGAGACCTGGTCCAAGGCAGTGAGCCCTCGTCCAAGGCAGTGAGCCCTGGTCCAAGGCAGTGAGCCCTCGTCCAAGGCAGTGAGCCCTCGTCTAAGGCAGTGAGCCCTCGTTAAAGGCAGTGAGACCTGGTCAAAGGCAGTGAGACCTCGTCCAAGGCAGTGAGACCTGGTTAATGGCAGTGAGACCTGGTCAAAGGCAGTGAGACCTGGTCAAAGGCAGTGAGACCTGGTCAAAGGCAGTGCGCCCTCGTCCAAGGCAGTGAGACCTGGTTAATGGCAGTGAGACCTGGTCAAAGGCAGTGAGACCTCGTCCAAGGCAGTGAGACCTGGTCAAAGGCAGTGATACCTGGTCAAAGGCAGTGAGACCTGGTCAAAGGCAGTGAGACCTGGTCAAAGGCAGTGAGCCCTGGTCCAAGGCAGTGAGACCTGGTTAATGGCAGTGAGCCCTGGTCAAAGGCAGTGAGACCTGGTCAAAGGCAGTGAGACCTGGTTAATGGCAGTGAGACCTGGTCAAAGGCAGTGAGACCTGGTTAATGGCAGTGAGACCTGGTCAAAGGCAGTGAGACCTGGTCAAAGGCAGTGAGACCTGGTCCAAGGCAGTGAGACCTGGTCAAAGGCAGTGAGACCTGGTCCAAGGCAGTGAGACCTCGTCCAAGGCAGTGAGACCTGGTCCAAGGCAGTGAGACCTGGTCCAAGGCAGTGAGACCTGGTCCAAGGCAGTGAGACCTGGTCCAAGGCAGTGCGCTATAAAAGGAACAGGGTGCCTTTTGGGAGACACCAGATGTTCATCCTCATTCTCTACACTGGCGCCAACTGTTTTACAGTCTCTTAGGCCTGTCAGAAATATCCCCTTATTGCTTAAGGATTAGTGCTGAGACTGTCCCACAACGGTATATAGCCTCAGTGTCTGTAAACTCATTGGGCTGGAATCCTGGACACAGGTTAAGTCTAGCCCTGGACTAAAAAGCACCTTCAACTGAGAATCTCCATCGGGTATACATTTTAGACCATGACTACGCTTAATCTGTGTCCAGGAAACCACCCCATTGTGTTCTCTGAAAAGAGATCTGGAGCTTTATGGCACAGACTGTAGGCACAGTGCTTGCCCTGTATCCACAAAGTGACTGCTTAAAACACAGAGGGCTCATTTACTAAATGTATCTGCTTAATTTTTTATGCTATTGTCTATATCAGAGCAAGCAATATCCATTGCATTTAAAAATATATTTTTTAAAAACTGCAGAAAGCAATTCATCTACAATACTAATGTATAATAATTTCACAATTGTCTGCTGAGTAACCTGGATGGCAGTATGAGCCCACCTCTTTAAACCTCAAACCTGTTGAGTAACCTGGATGGCAGTATGAGCCCACCTCTTTAAACCTCAAACCTGTTGAGTAACCTGGATGGCAGTATGAGCCCACCTCTTTAAACCTCAAACCTGTTGAGTAACCTGGATGGCAGTATGAACCCACCTATTTAAACCTCAAACCTGTTGAGTAACCTGGATGGCAGTATGAGCCCACCTCTTTAACCCTCAAACATGTTGAGTAACCTGGATGGCAGCATGAGCCCACCTCTTTAAACCTCAAACCTTACAAGATCCAATGGATCACAAAGAATAATGGATACCTGTTACTCTTCTGTTTTGTAATGCAAAAATACTAACAAAATGTACAGCTCACATCATATCAAGAGACGGGGAAGAATTAGCATATTTTAACTAGAGTGAGATGGTATGGAGCTATGGTAGGCTGACTTTGCATGGTCCCTGATCTGTTGGTGCTATTTTGCAAACTACTATGGTCATTGTCACAGCATGTGTTGGCAAGACAGCCCAAACGGATCTGGACACAGGCTAAAGATATGGTGTGTCTGGGGAGTGACACCTCTAGTTCCCCAGGAGTAGTGGTCTCCTGCACTTCCTGGGAGTGACACCTGTAGTTCCCCAGGAGTAGTGGTCTCTGCACCTCCTGGGAGTAACACCTGCAGTTCCCCAGGAGTAGTGGTCTCTCTGCACCTCCTGGGAGTAACACCTGTAGTTCCCCAGGAGTAGTGGTCTCCTGCACTTCCTGGGAGTAACACCTGTAGTTCCCCAGGAGTAGTGGTCTCCTGCACCTCCTGGGAGTGACACCTGTAGTTCCCCAGGAGTAGTGGTCTTCTGCACTTCCTGGGAGTAACACCTGCAGTTCCCCAGGAGTAGTGGTCTCCCTACACTTCCTGGGAGTGACACCTGTAGTTCCCCAGGAGTAGTGGTCTCTCTGCACCTCCTGGGAGTAACACCTGTAGTTCCCCAGGAGTAGTGGTCTCTCTGCACCTCCTGGGAGTGACACCTGCAGTTCCCCAGGAGTAGTGGTCTCCTGCACTTCCTGGGAGTGACACCTGCTGTACCCCAGGAGTAGTGGTCTCCTGCACTTCCTGGGAGTAACACCTGCAGTACCCCAGGAGTAGTGGTCTCCTGCACTTCCTGGGAGTGACACCTGTAGTTCCCCAGGAGTAGTGGTCTCCTGCACCTCCTGGGAGTAATACCTGTAGTTCCCCAGGAGTACTGGTCTCCTGCACCTCCTGGGAGTAACACCTGTAGTTCCCCAGGAGTAGTGGTCTCCTGCACTTCCTGGGAGTAACACCTGCAGTTCCCCAGGAGTAGTGGTCTCCCTGCACCTCCTGGGAGTAACACCTGTAGTTCCCCAGGAGTAGTGGTCTCCACTTCCTGGGAGTGACACCTGTAGTTCCCCAGGAGTAGTGGTCTCCTGCACCTCCTGGGAGTGACACCTGTAGTTCCCCAGGAGTAGTGGTCTCCTGCACCTCCTGGGAGTAACACCTGTAGTTCCCCAGGAGTAGTGGTCTCCTGCACCTCCTGGGAGTAACACCTGTAGTTCCCCAGGAGTAGGGGTCTCCTGCACCTCCTGGGAGTAACACCTGTAGTTCCCCAGGAGTAGTGGCCTCTCTGCACCTCCTGGGAGTAACACCTGTAGTTCCCCAGGAGTAGGGGTCTCCTGCACTTCCTGGGAGTAACACCTGCAGTTCCCCAGGAGTAGGGGTTTCCTGCACTTCCTGGGAGTAACACCTGTCGTTCCCCAGGAGTAGTGGTCTCCTGCACTTCCTGGGAGTGACACCTGTAGTTCCCCAGGAGTAAGGGTCTCCTGCACTTCCTGGGAGTGACACCTGTAGTTCCCCAGGACTAGTCTGGCTCACCACTGCTCTAACTAATACACATCATTAGGGAGCAGTATTAGCATTAGGGCCTTGTTCATTGAATTGATAACAAGCTACATTTTAGTCACCCACTGGGTCTGTAATACACTGGGACACTTACAGGGAGTTAGGATTAGTCCCCTTTGACTGTTGTAAATTAAACCCAGAGGAGGAGAATCAGCAGGCTAAAGGCACATAGTCACAAAGCAACTCAGTGTTGCCTTTCAGATCATAATTAATAGGATTATATGGGCAGCAGGGACCTGATCCTAGATCAGCACTCCTACTCTGAGACACTTCATGAATACAGGCCCAGCTGAACAGTGTCCAGTCTGGTACCAGTAATACAGAGCAGCATGTGACTGCCTGGTATGTTTGATCAAAGGGTAACAGTATGGAGCACTGTAGAGGCGAGAGGTTAAGCATGGTGATGTCATCAGTAATCCGTCCATCTGTCAGAGTTACAGCACTACAGACACAATGACACCAGGCACAATAACAAATAAAGCATCTCTAAGCAGACCCCCCCCCGTCCCCGTCCATATAATCTTACATTAATTGTGATCTAAAAGGTCATACTGACTTTAGATCAGCACTCTGAGACTCTTTGTGAATACGAGCCCTGAACTCAGCTGAACTTTGGTCTCACCTGCAGCAGCGACACTCACCTGTCTGTCTGTCATCTCAACAACAAGCTGAGTCTGGGGAGGGAGAGCTCACCTGAGGACCTGTTAGTCTAGTTACCCTCCTCATCATAAACACTGTTCAAACTAACGAGATTCTAAAGCGCCCCATTGTGACATCATCACTTCTTCCTCACCTGTTTCTCTCTCTCACTACCTGCCCTGTATTGTCCACCTGTAGTGTGTTATTCACACACACCTGTACACTCCATTCTTCCTTCTCCCTACGCTCCTCAGATACTCTGGGAATAAAGGCTAATTAGACAACAGGTGCTCATTAGTCACTCAATTAGGAGCCTGTCACACCTGAGACCTGAGCCCCACTCCCCCTCCTCTCATTCACTCTCTTCTGGCAGGGCTCCTTTAGTTGGACATCAGTTGATCGACAGGGGATTAAAGTTAGAGAAAGAGCGAACAGGGGACAGATTCTTTCAATTACACTTTTCTATCATTCAAATAATATTTTTAACGAATTTCCATAATAGTCCGGCACAGTGGACACGTCATAATACCCATAAAACCTAGCGGTAAAACCCAGTAATGGTTCCAATCGTTTTTTTCCCCATTTATTTTTGCATCTGGGATTTTAAACTACTATATATAAGGTATGTGTTTCGTGTAGGCTTACCCTGGCGTGAAGTTTTGATAACAGTGTAATTCTCTCTAGGACAAGGTGTCACGTTTGTCGTACGAATCGGACCAAGGCGCAGCGTTGTATGCGTACATTCTATATTTATTAAGAAGGAAAGACATTTCACAAATGAACTTTTAACAAGGCACACCTGTTAATTGAAATGCATTCCAGGTGACTACCTCATGAAGCTGGTTGAATGCCAAGAGAATGCCAAGAGTGTGCAAAGCTATCATCAAGGCAAAAGGTGGCTACATTGAAGAATCTTAAATATAAATACTGACTGGTACTGTCAAAAATATAAACGTAACATGCAACAATTCCAAAGATTTTACCGAGTTACAGTTCATATAAGGAAGTCCATTTAGGCCCTAATCTATGGATTTCACAAGACTGGGAATGCAGTTATGCATCTGTTGGTCACAGATACCTTAAAAACAATTGGCGTCACAACGAGCCAGAATCTAGTCACAGTATCTCTATGTATTCAAATTGTCATCGATAAAATGCAATTGTGTTCATTGTCCGTAGCTTATGCCTGCCCATACCATAACCCCACCACCATCATGGGTCACTCTCTTCACAACGTTGACATCAGCCAACCGCTCGCCCACACAACACTGTACATGTGGTCTGCAGTTGTGAGGCCGATTGGACGAACTGTCAAATTCTCTAAAGCGACATTGATAGAGGCTTATGATAGAGAAATTAACATTAGATTGTCTGGAAAGAGCTCTGGTGGACATTACTGCTCCCTCAAAATTTGTGCACAACTGAGAGAAATAAGCTATTTGTGCATATGGAAAATTAATGTGATTGTTTTATTTCAGCTCATGAAACATGGGACCAACACTTTGCATGTTGCGTTTATATTTTTGTTCAGTATATTTTGGCAACCCCACTGCAATTTGGGTTGCGACCTCGATTTTGAATATGACTGTTTTTTTGGGGGAGGTATATGTAGACTGGGCTATTGATTTTATTTTCTCCCTCTTTTAATGTGGTCTGGACGGGGGCTACGTTGTCATTTACTCAATGCGGTGCGGAGAGGAGAGGATGAGGCATTTCTTTGGTGGGGAGACGTTGTGCGTTTCTAACTGTTCCCGTTTTTTTTTGTTGGAACACAGAATTGAGACTGAGAGGGGGGGTAATAGATCCAACGGGATATGTCGAGTTGTTTGGGAACTCGGCTGGGGTGTTCAGAGATTGTTATTTTATGTACACCATTTATTTTCCTTTTATGTGAACGCAGCTATAACTACTATAAGCTATAATCCACCTTTACACAGAGATGACTTGCACTAAAGTTCGATTACTTTTCGATGACGATGACTAGTACCTTAAATCTATTGACATGGAACTGCCATGGTCTAGGTCATGCAATAAAACGGAAAAAGATACTATGTGCTCTAAAAAAGGAAAAAGCAGACATTGCGCTATTACAAGAGACACACCTCTGTGATGCTGAGCATGCCAAACTCCGCAGAGCATGGGTGGGACAGGTGTATTTCTCATCTTTTAAATCCAACAGTAGAGGTACAGCCATACTTATCCATAAGAATGTTCCATTCATAATTGGCAAAAACATATCTGATCCGGAGGGGAGATTTATTTTGATAACTGGGTCACTGTATGGGCAACCAATTATTATCTTAAACATATACGCCCCTAACACAGATACTCATGCTTTCATGTCAAAAATGATAACCCTGTTCAATGAGCATTGTGTTTCCTTTGGAGTGCTGGCTGGACATTTTAATTGTACCCTGAACCCAACCCTAGACAAATCATCTCAAGTCCCCACCACAAATCCTAGATCTGCAAAGATGTTGAACTCTCTTACTAAAGACATGGGACTGATAGATATCTGGAGAGAGACTAATAGCTCATCTATGGACTATACATACTACTCTAATGTCCATAACACCTACTCCCGTATAGATTACATTTTTATCCCAAAGAGTTTCATAAATTCAGCCACGTGTACAATCGGACCCATAGCGCTTTCGGATCACGCCTTTGTCCACCTCCGCTTTGACCTCTGCAAAAACATCCCGAGGTCAAAGAGCTGGAAATTCAACACCTCCATGCTATCAAACGAAGCGTTCCATACATTGGTAACTACATGGATAGACAACTACACACAAGACAACAAAGATTCTCCTGTTTCTCCGGCCACAATGTGGGACGCTGCTAAAGCCACACTAAGAGGTCATCTAATTGCATATGCTTCCTCTAAGAAAAAAGCAATGGAAGCACACAGGCTAGATCTTGAGAGGGAGCTGGAACGCTGTGAAAAAGTACATAAACAATCCCCAGACAGCACCTCCTGGAGTCAACTTAAAGCAGCCAAAGCCAAACTGAACTTGGACTAAACTCGGGAGATACATTTTTTATTTTTTATTTACTAAACAGAAATACCATGAGTATAGCAATAGGCCTAGTAGATTGCTTGCTTATCAATTAAAAAAAGAGCAGTCAGAGCGTACAATCATGGCTATCCGAACAGCAGAGGTGACCCAAAAATATCAATTTAACTTTTCATGATTTTTACTGAAAACTATATACCTCTGAGAGAAAACACACGGAGGCAGAACTCCACTCCTTCCTAGAAGGAATCTCGCTACCCAAACTATCAGAGACCGACCAAGAAGATCTCAACTCCCCCTTCACTCCTGAGGAGATCCTGGAGGCAATTACCTCCATGCCACCTGACAAGTCCCCAGGCCCAGATGGATTCCCCAGAGAGTTCTACAAAGCTTTTTGGCCCCAGCTTAGCCCTATTTTCATGGCAATGCTGTAGGATTTTTGCAAAAACTGAGTTCTCCCAGACTCAGCTCGCATTACAGTGTTGCTCAGAAAAGACAAGGACCCTCTATCCTGCTCCTCCTTCCGGCCCATAAGCTTGTTGGATTTCGACTACAAAATAATTACCAAATTGCTCGCCAAAAGACTAAACACTCTTCTTCCCAAAATAATAAAAGCGGACCAAACTGGATTTATTAGAGACAGATACTCTTCTGATAACATTCGCCGTCTTTTTGATATTATTGATCAAGTAAACGCACAGAAGACCCCTGTCCTGCTGACTTCACTGGATGCTGAGAAGGCGTTCGACAGGATGGAGTGGAGCTTTCTGTTCTCAGTCTTAGAAAAGTTCAATATGGGCCCAAACTTTATTAAATGGATCAAATCACTATACTCTCATCCAAATGCCATGGTAACTACTAACGGACTGAACTCTGACAGATTCCCCTTGGGACGGGGCACAAGACAAGGGTGCTCGCTGTCCCCCCTGTTCTACTTGTTGGGGGCGGAGCCTCTGGTAGAGTTGATAAGGAGCAATCCAAGTAATATAGGTGTTTCTGCAGGCGGCCTGCAGCACAAGATTTTGCTTTATACGGATGATGTCTTGCTCTACATATCCAACCCTGAGAAATCCCTCCCATTTTAGACACAATTGCTCAGTATGGCAAGTTTTCAGGTTATAAGATCAATTTTAACAAATCCACGGTCTGCCCTTCTCAATATTACACTCACCAGCTCTATGAAGACACTATGTCCGTTCCAATGGAAGACACAGGGGTTTCAATACCTTGGGATATTCATAACACCAGATCTGAATAGCCTCTTCAAGGAGAATTATCTTCCACTCCTGGATCGAATCAAGAACGATCTCCAAACCTGGATCTCCCTCCCAATTAGCTTAGTAGGAAGAATTAATGTAATCCGTATGAACATCCTCCCTAGATTGAACTATTTATTTCAGATGCTCCCATGCTATCTCCCAGTTTCCTTTTTCAAAACAACTAACCAAAGCATCACCAAATTTATATGGGGCATTAAAAAACCTAGGATCAAGTTCTCCAATCTATCGAAACCTGAATCTAAGGGTGGTCTTGCCCTTCCCTCCCTTCAATTGTACTACTGGTCTGCCCAAATCCGCAACATGCTAACATGGATCACAAACAGACAAGAGTTAATGTGGACTCAGATAGAAGCCCAATCCTGTGGTTCATTGCCACTAAGCTCAATTATATTCATTAATAACTTTAGTGAAGTGGGCAACATAGCCAAAACCTTTGTGATTTACAGCACCCTACTAGCGTGGAGGGACTGTAAGAAATACCTGGGCATTTCCTCCCAAATATGATCTCACTCGCCTATAGTAGGCAACCCAGACTTGCCAAAAGCCCTGAGGGATGCCAACTTTAATCTTTGGCATACTCTAGGAATCAGGACCTTTTCAGACCTATTTCATCAGAAAACCACTACACTGAAATCCTTTCAAGAGCTCTGCAGTGAATTCAATGTGCCAAGATCCCATTTTTTTTAAAAATATCTTAAAATTAGACATGTAATTTCCTCATTAACTTCCAAGAGGAGGTTTAGAACTCAGTTGAATGAAGTTGAAACCATTCTTGTCACAGCACACTCCATTAAAGGCAAAATATCTTATATCTATAGACTCCTTTCTGAAAAAGGAGGCTCCTCCTTTACTCCTTTGAAAATAATCTGGGAAAAGGACCTTGGTCTGACTATCAGTGGAGTATGGGCGGTTTGCGACAGGGTATACTGCTCCTCTACTAATGTAAAAATGAAAGAATCTTATTACAAATTTTTGTACAAATTTTATTACACTCCCTTGAGACTCCATAGAATGAAAACAGACATTTCTCCTAACTGTAAAAGATGTACCTCTGAAAGTGGAACCTATATGCATGTATTTTGGAGCTGTAGAGAGATTGCCAGATTTTGCACAGAAAATACTAGATGTACAGTTTGATATGACCCCGTGTATCTATCTTCTTAATGCCCAGCAGGACTTTGTTCTTGATCCTGACAGAGAAAATTTGCTCATGACCATTACATACTTTGCTAAGAAATGTATTCTTCTATTGTGGGCCTCTAATACCGCTCCTACATTTAAAATGTGTATTGACCAGATTGTTGACTTTCTCCCTCTTGAAAAGCTCACTTATGACCTCCGCAAGAGACAGCCCAAGTTTGATAGACTCTGGTCTCCACTACTCAACTATATTTCAAATTGGACAGAGTGAATGGGGTGATTAGGGAAATGAGCAGATACATGTTGTGTAAGGTGCTGTAAAATCTAAAAACTAATTACTTGCTCGTCATCTCAGCTAAGGCTGGAAATAGCTAATAAGAACCTTGATAGTGCTGCTGCAAGTTTTCAATAAAATTTTTTTATTTATTATTCTTTGTGTGTATATATATATATATATATATATATATATATATATATATATATATATATAATGATTTTTTATTTATTTATTATTATTTATTTTGTATATATTATTATTATTTTTTAATAAAAAAAAAAAGAAAGTCTGTCACATCTGTGAATGTGGAATGTGTTTTGTTGGTTGATTGAAAAACAAGAAAACGTAATAAAACTTTAAATTGATTAAAAAAAAAATCATCTTCATAAACATATTGTCACGTTCCTGACCTGTTTTCCTTTGTCTTGTATTTATTTAGTTGGTCAGGGCGTGAGTTGGGTGGGTTTGTCTATGTGTGATTTTCTAGGTTGGGATTTTGTGTTCGGCCTGGTATGATTCTCAATCAGAGGCAGCTGTCAATCGTTGTCCCTGATTGAGAATCATACTAAGGCAGCCGGGGTTTTACGTGTGTTTTGTGGGTGTTTGTTTCCGTGTTTGTGTTTTCACCACACGGTACTGTATAGGTTTTCTGCACTTCGTTTATTTGTTTTGTATTTCAGTGTTCAGTTTTCGTTATATTAAATCATTATGAACACTAACCACTCTGCGTATTGGTCCGATCCGTCTCGCCTCTCCTCGTCCGAGGAGGAGGACGAATATGAAAGCCGTTACACATATGTCACACTGTTTGATTGATTGACAGGGTCTGATGAATACACTACTTCTAATACAAAACATATAGTTAGTACAAAGAATCAAACATTAAAAATGTGTGTTTATAAGAACATAAATTCAGAATCCGATTACAGAACAACAACAACACAGTATCAATAAAACACATTTTTCAGTCCATTTTTGACATTGTTTCTAATCAGAGCTTCTGTACCAGGCTCTGGTATGAATATGACCCTGTGAACAACAGCTGCTTATCCATTCCTTAGTCAGAACATTATATGACTCAGATGACGCAGATAGATAGAGAGAGACAAAAGAGGAGGCAGAGAGAGAGACAATAGAGGAGACAGAGAGAGAGACAATAGAGGAGGCAGAGAGAGAGACAATAGAGGAGGCAGAGAGAGAGTACCCCCAGCAGTACACAGTTTCCCAACCCTGGTCCTCCAGTACCCCCAACAGTACACAGTTTCCCAACCCTGGTCCTCCAGTACCCCCAACAGTACACAGTTTCCCAACCCTGGTCCTCCAGTACACCCAACACTACACAGTTTCCCAACCCTGGTCCTCCAGTACACCCAACACTACACACTTTCGTTGTAGCCCTTGACAAACACACCTCATTCAACTCATTGACTTGATGATTAGTTGACAATTTGAGTCAGTTGTGCTTCTCTAGTTTTACAATATAAATCTGTACTGTTGGGGGTACTCTAGGACCAGGGTTGGGAAACACTGCTTTAGTCAATATGCATACAGTGAACTTGAACAAATAGAACAAATATCACCATTATTTTACCTAAACAGATTAAGTGTTGTAGATGTCCCTCCTCCAGTTCACCAAACTCCAAAGTGATGTCCAGCAACGGACCACCTTGTGGTACTGCATGTGTTTCAGAAGTTGACTGCAGGGTTTCCAGTTCCTGTAGTGGTACTTCAGAATTACATTGCTCTCACACACCCAGTGGAGTCCAGACACTCATAGCACCCTTTGGGAGACCTGTGCCTGAGGTAACTAAAAAAGTAAAGTACAAAATGTCAAAGGATGAAGTGGTTGGATGAAAGGACAACTTGGCAGCGATTACAGCTTCAGGTCTTCTTGGGTATGACGCTACATACTTGACACACCTGTATTTAGGGAGTTTTTCCCACTCTTCTCTGCAGATCCTCTCAAGCTCTGTCAGGTTGGATGGGGAGCGTTGCTGCACAGCTATTTTCATGTCTCTCCAGAGATGTTCGATCAGGTTCAAGGACAAGGACATTCAGAGACTTGTCCCGAAGCCACTCCCGCGTTGTCTTGGCTGAGTGCTTAAGGACATTGTCCTGTTGGAAGGTGAACCTTCGGCCCAGTCTAAGGTCCTGAGGACACTGGAGCAGGTTTTCATCAAGGATCTATCTGTACTTTTCTCCGTTCATCTTTGCCTCGATCCTGACTAGTCTCCCAGTCCCTGCCACCCCCATGCTTCACCGTAGGGATGTTACCAGGTTTCTTCTAGACGTGACGCTTGGCATTCATTCCAATGAGTTCAATCTTGGTTTCATCAGACCAGAGAATCTTGTTTCACATGGTCTGAGATGAATAGAAAACATTGTTTGACTCGTTTGGACGAACTTTGCTGGTAACTTTTTGGAATGCTTTGTATGCATGTTAAAGGACTGGATTATTGAATTCAATGGTGCCAACTAAACTGCGTTTTTGGGATATAAAGAAGGACTTTATCGAACAAAACGACCATTCATTGTGTAGCTGGGACCCTTGGAATTGCAAACAGAGGAAGATCTTCCAAAGTAAGTGATTTATTTTATCGCTATTTGTTATTTCGTGACGCCTGTGCTGGTTTGGAAAATATGCTAACGTGATGCACTGTCCTCAGACAATTGAATGCTATGCTTTCGCCGTAAAGCCTTTTAGAAATCCGACAACGCAGTTCGATTACCAAGATTCTAAGCTAAAGAATCATGTATGACACTTGTATTTTCATGAATGTTTAATATTACGATTTAGAATTTTGAATTTGACGTGCTCCGATTTCACCGGACGTTGTCGAATTTGATCCCGCAAGCGGGATCTCCACACTAAGACTATATCAGGTGTAAAAAAACTGAAAAGGAGATTGGAGACTTTAAAACATCCCCCTGGGCACCAACGTTATTTCAACGTCTAGTTTTGATTTACATTTAGTTGAGTTGTCAACAAACGTGAATTCAACGTGACAATATCAAAACATTTCACCACGTCATTGGATTAAGGTTAAAACACCATATTAATCTTCACCTTCTGCTCCTGACCAAGTGCAATCCCAGATGCAATCCCAGACCACTACTGAAGATGGATTTAAGATGGATTTAAGGTCTAACCTGAAGCCAGTTTGTGGAGTCCTGAGTTTAGGGTTAGGTTTTGTAAAGCACTTTGTGACAGAAACATTTGTAAACAAAATAAAACTCTATAAAAGTGTATTGATTGATTGATTGTACTGTGCAGCAGGGTTGGTGTTAATTTAATTCCCTTTCAATTCAGGCAATTCAGGGAAACTGAAATTCAATTTAGTTGTACTGAAATGATGCAGTCAGTGGCCCAACATGTACATTATCCTACTTAATGTATATTATCTTACTCCCTCTAAGCTGTACCCGTGTGCCCGACATTTTTACAATTGTGGGGGTGTGCCAAGATGGAGGTGTGGGGGCTAGTCTATCTCTCCTCCCAGACAGAGCTGCCTCTCAAAATGGCCTCCCCTCCACCCCAGAAACGGAGCCGTCGGCCCAGCCCCAGCGAGGACCAGGATGAGGAGGAGCCAGTGGACCAGATGATCAGCAGGACAGGCTGTATGGAGCAGCACTATGCCGTCCAGGAGGGCAGGGCCGACCACCAGGACTGAAGGAAGTGTCAGAGCCAGGTCCAGCCCTTCAAAGACTGTATGATGATCTTCCAGAAAGCCTGGAAGGAACAGCTGATGAGGCAGGCTCAAGCAGCAGCAGTGTGGGACACAGAGTCTCCTTAGAAGAGCAAAGACTGGTTGGTGTTGATCAATTAAATTCCCCCTTTTTGTGTAGTTCAACGCAGTACAGTCCCACATGTTGTTACAGACGCTATGCACAAGGTGGCAGTATGACCTCAGTCTTCTCTGAGCAAGGTGAAGGAAACTTTTCAATCACAGCCACATTCTCACAGTCACATTAAAATGAGAGACTAGGATTGCACGGAGGGACACAGTTTTATTTTGAAAAAGTTGTATTTATCCGATTGTTTTCCATCAAAGATCATACTGAGTGTAAAATCCACAATCGTAGCACTCCTACACCCAACCTCCTTCCCAACCTCTCATCTCTTAGCAACAGCTGTGTTCACCTTGCTTTTTTGTACAGCTTTCTAATAACTCCCCGTCTTTAAGTAGGGGGGAATTCAGACCCAAGTTACATAAATTGAGCTTCCTTATTTATGCACCTTTCTCTCCACGTATTCTGACCATGAAATGAAGCAGGAAGGGAAAGATTCTTAAGGGAAATGTGTCAGCAAGGTATTGGTTTGGGGTGGAGATGCAGAAATGGAGGTGCGTCGGAAGTGTGTCTACAGAGATGCTGTATTCTGACCTTGATTTCAGCAAACTGTCAACATGACAGGTATTTCGGCCTCTTTTCCACAGTGAAATATAAATAGCTGTGTCATTATTCCACATTTTTATTCTAGGTATATGGCTTCTTAATTTTCTGGAGTGAAGTTTGGAGACCCAAGCCGAGGCTGTAGCCCAGGGGTATCAAACTCATTCCATGGAGGGCCTAGTGTCTGTGTGGTGTTGTTTTTTCTGTCAGTGAAGACAACCAGGCGGTGAGTTCTTTACTAACTCATCAGTCAAGTAAAAGAGAGGAGCGAAGAAACGCAGACATTCGTCCCTCCTTGGAATGAGTTTGACATGCGCTGTAGTCTATGGAAACCTGTGTGCACAGACAGTAGAGACGCGCTGTAGTCTATGGAAACCTGTGTGCACAGACAGTAGACACGCGCTGTAGTCTATGGAAACCTGTGTGCACAGACAGTAGACACGCGCTGTAGTCTATGGAAACCTGTGTGCACAGACAGTAGACACGCGCTGTAGTCTATAGAAACCTGTGTGCACAGACAGTAGACACGCGCTGTAGTCTATGGAAACCTGTGTGCACAGACAGTAGACACGCGCTGTAGTCTATGGAAACCTGTGTGCACAGACAGTAGACACGCGCTGTAGTCTATGGAAACCTGTGTGCACAGACAGTAGACACGCGCTGTAGTCTATGGAAACCTGTGTGCACAGACAGTAGACACGCGCTGTAGTCTATGGAAACCTGTGTGCACAGACAGTAGACACGCGCTGTAGTCTATGGAAACCTGTGTGCACAGACAGTAGACACGCGCTGTAGTCTATGGAAACCTGTGTGCACAGGCAGTAGACACGTGCTGTAGTCTATGGAAACCTCTGTGCACAGACAGTAGACACGCGCTGTAGTCTATAGAAACCTGTGTGCACAGACAGTAGACACGCGTTGTAGTCTATGGAAACCTGTGTGCACAGACAGTAGACACGCGCTGTAGTCTATGGAAACCTGTGTGCACAGGCAGTAGACACGTGCTGTAGTCTATGGAAACCTGTGTGCACAGGCAGTAGACACGCGCTGTAGTCTATGGAAACCTCTGTGCACAGACAGTTGACACGCGCTGTAGTCTATGGAAACCTGTGTGCACAGACAGTAGACACACGCTGTAGTCTATGGAAACCTCTGTGCACAGACAGTAGACACGCGCTGTAGTCTATGGAAACCTGTGTGCACAGGCAGTAGACACGTGCTGTAGTCTATGGAAACCTGTGTGCACAGACAGTAGACACGCGCTGTAGTCTATAGAAACCTGTGTGCACAGACAGTAGACACGCGTTGTAGTCTATGGAAACCTGTGTGCACAGACAGTAGACACGCGCTGTAGTCTATGGAAACCTGTGTGCACAGACAGTAGACACGCGCTGTAGTCTATGGAAACCTGTGTGCACAGACAGTAGACACGTGCTGTAGTCTATGGAAACCTGTGTGCACAGACAGTAGACACGCGCTGTAGTCTATGGAAACCTGTGTGCACAGACAGTAGACACGCGCTGTAGTCTATGGAAACCTGTGTGCACAGACAGTAGACACGCGCTGTAGTCTATGGAAACCTGTGTGCACAGACAGTAGACACGCGCTGTAGTCTATGGAAACCTGTGTGCACAGACAGTAGCGCCAAACCTACTGAGTTAATTTAGTTGATTTATGCGCTATAGATTGTTTTAATTATATTATATAATTATAAAAACTTTTACTTTAAAAAAAATGTTTCGACACTATCCGCTGTATCAATATTAGGCCTAATCGCCCAACATCAGTGCCCAACCTCACTAATGCTCTTGTGGCTGAATGGAAGCAAGTCCTCCCAGCGATGTTCCAACATCTAGCCGAAAGCCTTCCCAGAAGAGTGGAGGCAGTTATAGCAGCAATGTTCCAACATCTAGTGGAAAGCCTTCCCAGAAGAGTGGAGGCTGTTGTAGCAGCAATGTTCCAACATCTAGTGGAAAGCCTTCTCAGAAGAGTGGAGGCTATTATAGCAGCAATGTTCCAACATCTAGTGGAAAGCCTTCTCAGAAGAGTGGAGGCTATTATAGCAGCAACGGGGGACCAACTCCATATTAATGTCCATGATTTTGGAATGAGATGTTCGACGAGCAGGTGTCCACATACTTTTGATCATGTAGTGTATATAGAGCGTGTGAACATGTGTGCTGAGAAGACATTTAACAGAAAACACAAAGCAAAGTACTTCTTTGTGCTTTGAGGCGCAATGCCTTTTTAGGGCTTATAAGATCCAACTTCTCTCCTAATGTACCAAAAGTCTGTGGATTATGTCATTGAAGAAAGACTGCCACTTATGTACAATGTAAGTATTGTGGTGAGTTTGTATTAACTTATAAATGAAATTAAAATAAAATGGCCGTTTGGAGTCTACTTGGGGAGAGTGGGTCCACCGAGAGACTGAAGTGAGATGAGTGGATGTAGAACCTTCTCTAAGACTTTGCCCTAGAACACTCGTTCTGCATCCTTGGTGTGCGTCACAGGCAATAGATGGGTCACTTTGGGAACAAGAAGATGTAATATCTACTTTCAGACTTTTGGCCCCATCCTTATTTTTTTCCTTCTGCATCTGGACTGATGGAAGTTATCAACAGCAGATATCAACAGCAGATATCAACAGCAGATATCAACAGCAGATATCAACAGCAGATATCAACAGCATATCAACAGCACATATCAACAGCAGATATCAACATCAGATATCAACATCAGATATCAACAGCATATCAATAGCAGATATCAACAGCATATCAACAGCATATCAACAGCAGATATCAACAGCATAAAGGAGCAAAATCAAACACGTGTTTGAGTTATTTGATACCATTCCACTGATTTCACTCCAGTCATTAACACAAGCCCATTCTCCCAAATTAAGGTGGCACCAGCCTCCTGTGATGTGTGTGTGTTTTTCTTGAAAGAACACAACATTCACATTTAAAACCCCTTACTATCTATAGAGCATTGGTTGTGGATGGGTGTGTGTTGTTTCATATCTGTAAAGCATTGGTTATGGATGGGTGTGTGTTGTTTCATATCTATAAAGCATTGGTTGTGGATGGGTGTGTGTTGTTTCTTATCTGTAAAGCATTGGTTGTGTATGGGTGTGTGTTGTTTCCTATCTATAAATCATTGGTTGTGTATGGGTGTGTGTAGTTTCCTATCTGTAAAGCATTGGTTGTGGATGGGTGTGTGTTGTTTCCTATCTGTAAAGCATTGGTTGTGGATGGGTGTGTGTTGTTGCCAAGAGATTGAGGGTGCCTTCAGTTTCCTGTATTGGCAGGACACATTTGATATGAATATATTTATTTGACAAGTACAACTGAATAGATCACTGTCATTGGACATTTTTATCTTATTTTAACTTCTACCAATCAAATTCCCCCTTTTTGTGTAGTTCAGCACAGGGCCTCCAGTACAGTCCCACATGTTGTTACAGACACTAGCCACAGGGGGGCAGTATGACCGCAGTGTCCTCTGAGTTGAAGGAAATGTATCAAAGACAGCCATATTCTCACAGTCACATTAAAATGAAAGACTAGGATTGAATGTGGGAAAAACGTTTTTCATCAAAGTATTTCATTTATCCAATTATTTTCATACTGAGGTGTGTAGCTCTCCATATCGTCATGTACACAGTTTACACCCAGTATAAAAGGTGTAGTGAAATGGTTGTGATAGCTCCCTCAACATTGCAGTACAATAATCAATATCAATAACAAGAGACAATCACACCCCAACCTCTCATCGAGCGACAGCTGTGTTCACCTAATAGACTCCAAGAATTCCTCTGTCTTCCTCATTCTTTAGTAAGTATATGAATATTACATTTAAACTCAGTGGCCAGTTTATTAGGTACAGCAACCTGTTCACTAAAACACCACCCCGTTCACTAAAATGGTTAGCTCCTACACAAGTGAGTCATGTGGCCGTGCCTTGCTATATAAAGCACGCAGACAGGCATCGAGGCATTCAGTTACCGTTCGATTGAACGTTACAATGGGCGAAACGAGTGACCTAAGAGACTTTGAGCGTGGTGTTATCTTCTGTGCCAGGCGTGCAGGTTCCAGTACCTCTGAAACCAGGGGCGCATCTTTGGCTTTAGAAGTGAGGGGGACATAACCTGGCGGTGGCTCTGGGGGTTCCTCCCTCAGTATTATTTGGGCATCTAAAGCTAATTTCCTGCATTTCTACACAATCTAATATGATCCTTTTGGGGTTACTTTTATTGTAAATAAGAATAGAATATGTTCCTAAACACGTCTACATGAATGTGGATGCTATCATGTATGTGTATAATACTGAATTAACCGTGAATTACAATGAGTGAGAAACTTACAGATCAACAAATATCATACCCCAACAAAAATGCTAATCTCCCCTGATTGTAATGGTGAGAGGTTAGCACATCTTGGGGGTATGATATTGTGTCGAGAGAGACTGGAGAGTCATGAAGAAATAGACAAAGAACATGCTACTGAGACAGACCTGGTTGGAGATGTACTGCTTCTCAAACAGAAAGGTCTCTATGAGATTAGGGATGAGACACACAGGTCTGTCAGGTTGAAGACTACGACGTCCCTAAGTTGAAGATAACAGTTGTTAGAATAACGTCGGTGAGCAAACTCTTGCAGTGAACAGTGGCATAGCAGTCAGATGTCTTTGTCTTTGTCCTGTCGTGTCCCATGTATATAGCTTTTTATATATTTTTCTTCGCATTCTTTTTAAAATTATTTTTCCTAAACCTCAACGAAATAGTCTCCTTCAACTCGCCTCATCCAATGTGGTGTGGATCTGTTTTTTCTCTCAAGTATTTCTATTTACCTCGGAATTGGAATCCCTCAACTGAAGCTAGCCAGCTAACTAGCTACCAGCTATCAGTCAGCTAACCACTGCTAGCGGTCATCAGCTAACCTTTGGCTCAGAAAGCTCTCGCCAGTTCGCACAACGCGTTTCAAACCAGAGCATACCGGACCTATTTTTCTCTCCATATCCACCGGTTTCCTACCGCAACTCTGAACCTTTTCATCTGGATCATCGCAGCTAGCTAACCGCAACCCGGGTTGACTACTCCTGGCTAACGATTCCGTTACGGAGCAAGCACCAATTTGCCTGGAGCTAGCTCATGCTAGGCCCATCTCCCGGCTAGGGAGGTGCACGAGGAGGCAAAAACAGACTTTCCTCCATCGCGAAGTCCCTCTAAGGCCCTTCTGCTAGCTTGCTAGCCCCGGCCTGCTAACTGTCTGAATTGCCGTGTTCCAGCCAGCCTAACCACTCAATGGACCCGTACGATCACTTGGCCACGCATGACTCCCCCTAATATCAATATGCCTTGTCCATTACTGTCCTGGTTTTACATTTACATTTAAGTCATTTAGCAGACGCTCTTATCCAGAGCGACTTACAAATTGGAAAGTTCATACATATTCATCCTGGTCCCCCCGTGGGAATTGAACCCACAACCCTGGCGTTGCAAGCGCCATGCTCTACCAACTGAGCCACACGGGACACGGGATGGTTAGTGATTACTGTCTTATTTCACTGTAGGGCCTCTAGCCCTGCTCAATATGCCTTAACCAACCATGTTGTTCCACCTCCCACATATGCAATAACATCACCTGATTTAAACGTCTCTAGAGACTATATCTCTCTCATCATTACTCAATACCTAGGTTTACCTCCAATGCACTCTCTTCCTACCATACCTTTGTCTGTACATTATGCCTTGAGTCTATTCTATCGTGCCCAGAAACCTGCTCCTTTTACTCTCTGTTCCGAACGTGCTAGACGGCCAGTTCGTATAGTCTTTAGCCGTATCCTTATCCTACTCCTCCTCTGTTCCTCTGGTGATGTAGAGGTTAATCCAGAACCTGCAGTGCCTAGCTCCACTCCCCAGGTGCTCTCATTTGTTGACTTCTGTAACCGTAAATGCCTTGGTTTCATGCATGTTAACATTAGAAGCCTACTCCCTAAGTTTGCTTTATTCACTGCTTTAGCACACTCTGCCAACCTGGATGTCTTAGCTGTGTCTGAATCCTGGCTAAAGAAAACCACCCAAAACCCTGAAATTTCCATCCCTAACTATAACATTTTCCGACAAGATAGAACTGCCAAAGGGAGCGGTGTTGCAATCTACTGCAGAGATAGCCTGCAGAGTTCTGTCTTACTATCCAGGTCTGTACCCAAACAATTCGAGCTTCTACTTTTAAAAATACATCTTTCCAGAAACAAGTCTCTCACCGTTGCCGCTTGCTATAGACCACCCTCTTCCCCCAGCTGTGCCCTGGACACCATATGTGAATTGATTGCCCCCCATCTATCCTCAGAGCTCGTGTTGCTAGGTGACCTAAACTGTGACATGCTTAACACCCCAGCCATCCTACAATCTAAGCTTGATGCCCTCAATCTCCCACAAATTATCAATGAACCCACCAGGTACAACCCCAAATCCGTAAACACGGGCACCCTCATAGATATCATCCTAACCAACTCGCCCTCCAAATACACTTCTGCTGTCTTCAACCAAGATCTCGGCGATCACTGCCTCATTGGCTGCATCCGTAATGGGTCTGCGGTCAAACGACCACCCCTCATCACTGTCAAACGTTCCCTAAAACACTTCTTCGAGCAGGCCTTCCTAATCGACCCGGCCCGGGTATCCTGGAAGGATATTGACCTCATCCCGTCAGTAGAGGATGCCTGGTTATTCTTTAAAAGTGCCTTCCTCACCATCTTAAATAAGCATGCCCCATTCAAAAATGTTGAATCAGGAACAGATATAGCCCTTGGTTCTCTCCAGACCTGACTGCCCTTGACCAGCACAAAAACATCATGTGGCATACTGCATTAGCATTGAACAGCCCCCGTGATATGCAACTTTTCAGGGAAGATAGGAACAAATATACACAGGCAGTCAGGAAAGCTAATGCTAGCTTTTTCAAGCAGAAATTTGCATCATGTAGTACAAACTCAAAAAAGTTCTGGGACACTGTAAAGTCCATGGAGAATAAGAGCACCTCCTCCAAGCTGCTCACTGCACTGACGCTAGGAAACATTGTTACCACCGATAAATCCACTATAGTTGAGAATTTCAATAAGCATTTTTCTACGGCTGGCCATGCTTTCCACCTGGCTACCCCTACCCCGGTCAACAGCACTGCACCCTCCACAGCAACTCGCCCAAGCCTCCCCCATTTCTCCTTCTCCCAAATCCAGTCAGCTGATGTTCTGAAAGAGCTGCAAAATCTGGACCCCTACAAATCAGCCGGGCTAGACAATCTGGAACATCTCTTTCTAAAATGATCTGCCGAAATTGTTGCAACCCCTATTACTAGCCTGTTCAACCTCTCTTTCGTATCGTCTGAGATTCCCATAGATTGGAAAGCTGCCACGGTCATCCCCCTCTTCAAAGGGGTGACACTCTAGACCCAAACTGCTACAGACCTATATCTAAGGTCTACGAAAGCCAAGTTAACAAACAGATTACTGACCATTTCGAATCCCACCGTACCTTCTCCGCTATGCAATCTGGTATCAGAGCTGGTCATGGGTGCTCCTCAGCCACGCTCAAGGTCCTAAACGATATCATAACCGCCATCGATAAGAGACATTACTGTGCAGCTGTATTCATTGACATGGCTAAGGCTTTCGACTCTATCAATCACCACATTCTTATCTGCAGACTCAATAGCCTTGGTTTCTCAAATGATTGCCTCGCCTGGTTCACCTACTACTTCTCTGATAGAGTTCAGTATGTCAAATCAGAGGGCCTGTTGTCCGGACCTTTGGCAGTCTCTATGTGGTGCCACAGGGTTCACTTCTCGGGCCGATTCTCTTCTCTGTATACATCAATGATGTCACTCTTGCTGCTGGTGATTCTTTGATCCACCTCTTCACAGACGACACCATTCATTGAAGCTCACCTCCAGATGAGCTTCAATGCCATACAACTCTCCTGCCGTGGCCTCCAACTGCTCTTAAATGCAAGTAAAACTAAATGCATGCTCTTCAACCGATCGCTGCCTGCACCTGCCTGCCTGTCCAGGATCACTACTCTGGACGGTTTTGACTTAGAATATGTGGACAACTGCAAATACCTAGGTTTCTTGTTAGACTGTAAATCTCCTTCCAGACTCACATTAAACATCTCCAATCCAAAATTAAATCTAGAATCTGCTTCCTATTCCGCAACAAAGCATCCTTCACTCATGCTGCCAAACATACCCTCGTAAAACTGACTATCCTACCGATCCTCGACTTCGGCGATGTCATTTACAAAATAGCCTCCAACACTCTACTCAGCAACTTGGATGCAGTCTATCACAGTGCCATCCGTGTTGTCACCAAAGCCCCATATACTACTCACCACTGTGACCTTCGCCAAACCCACTGGCTCCAGGTCATCTAAAAGTCTCTGCTGGTAAAGCCCCGCCTTATCTCAGCTCACTGGTCACCATAGCAGCACCCACCCGTTGCACGCGCTCCAGCAGGTATATCTCACTGGTCACCCCCAAAGCCAATTCTTCCTTCGGCCGCCTCTCCTTCCAGTTTTCTGCTGCCAATGACTGGAACTAAAGCTGGAGACTCTTACCTCCCTCACTAGCTTTAAGCACCAGCTGGCAGAGCAGCTCACAGATCACTGCACCTGTACATAGCTCATCTGTAAATAGCCCATCTAATCTACCTCATCCCCATACCGTATTCATACAATTATCTAGCTACTTTGCACCCCAGTATCTCTACTTGCACATTCATCTTCTGCCCATCTACCATTCCAGTGTTAATTTCTATATTGTAATTACTTTGCCACCATGGCCTATTTATTGCCTTACCTCCCTTATCCTACCTCATTTGCACTCACTGTATATAGACTTTTCTACTGTATTATTGACTGTATGTTTGTTTATTCCATGTGTAACTTTGTGTTGTTGTATGTTTCGAACTGCTTTGCTTTGTCTTGGCCAGGTCGCAGTTGCAAATGAGAACTGTTTCTCAACTAGCCTACCTGGTTAAAAAAAGGTGAAATAAAAAATAGATTAAAAAAACAGATTCATAGGACCATCACCATTGCTAAAATAGCATCTCTGGTCCCTTTGTTAAGAAATTATACTGCATTTATACAAAGAGTTATGTGATATTAGAATACTTGTGTTGTTGGAGCTAACAACGCACTTGGCCTTGTGGAGGTTCCTGGCCAGGTAGATAACAGCCATGATGGAGTTAGCCATGACCGTCACGGCATAGACCAGACACCAAAACACATGATAGTATTTGATGTGAGGGATGTTCTCGAAACCATTGATTTAGAAATGTGCGTTTGAATGTAGCACTGTAAGAGATTAGGACTGACTGCTCGTAAGCTATGGTCCAGGAATCTAGGGAGGTCTGTGGGCATGCGCCCCTGGGTAGTTTTCTTTAGTTAAAGCAGCTGTTAATTGGTCATTGGAATCCTGGGAGGCTTAGGTCTATGACCAAGATGGAATTAAAATCAAATACAATCTCAAGTCAGGTGTAATGAGGATGCTTTGAACGTTGAATTAACTTGACTACTTGATTTGAAGTCCAAGATCATCGTCATATATCGCTTAATATAATCAGGTACATGTTTTCACCTTCAAAATCTTAAGCTATCAAGAGGTATGTTTTTGCCCTTTTCTTTAACAAGGGTATGGCATACCCCCACAATCTCCCTGAATTCAAGCCCTGGTTATAGGACGTCTATGGTGAAGTCATCATGCAGGGGTTGGCTGACATACAGGTATCTATATGGTAGCTTCTCTAGCCAACAGGGATGGACACTCACCTGGGCCAAACACTCACCTGGGTGTCAACAGGTCAACCCTGGTACTGTAAGAAATATTATAGTAGAATGCATCCCCCAAACTACTCCCCCGGGCCTCCCATCCGAGCCTGGTTCCTCTCTAGGGTGTTTCTCCTTCTAGGGTGTTTCTCCTTCTAGGGTGTTTTTCCTTCTAGGGTGTTTTTCCTGGTTCTAATGTACTGCTTCTCCTTCTGCTTGCTGAGCACTTTGTGAAACTGAGATGTAGAAGGGGCTTTATAAATATATTTGATTTGTATTAGGGTTTTATCCAGCCTTTTTATTATGACATTTTCTGTATGGCTTTCGCCAAAATAATATAAATATTTCATGAAACGTAATTTTTCATTTAATTGAAACAACAATTATTCACTATGGCAGATACAGTATATCTTACACAGCATTTCAATCAAAAACAAGTCAAATAGAGATATAAATAAATAGTAACACTTCATGTTGACTGGATCGGCACCACAGCTCTCTGGGCTCCTCTTTTACTAAGCAGCTTCTTGGCCGATTCCTTAAACTCTTCTGTCTTCAGAACATATATGATGGGGTTTAGCATGGATGGCAGCACCGAGGTCAGGGAGAGGTTGATGATCCGGGCGTTGGTTGGTATGATTGAATGAAGGAAGTATGTAAAATGAATAGGCAGGTAGAATATGGCTACAAGTATCAGGTGTGAGGTACACGTCTTCAAGGCTCTGACTCTGAGAGAGGGAGAGAGAGAGGGGGAGAGACAGAGAGACACAGAGAGAAAGAAAGAGAGAGAGAGCGAGAAAAGGACAAAAGTGTCAGTACAGTAAGTCATCATCTATCTAGTTCAATGACATTCTCAGTATTTCCAGCATTTATCACTAGAACAACATACACTATATATACAAAGGTATATGGACACCCCTTCAAATTAGTGGATGCAGCTAAAAGTGTATAAAATAGAGCACACAGCCATGCAATCTCCATGGACAAGCATTGGCGATAGAACGGACTTAATTAAGAGATCAGTGACTTTCAATTTGGCACTGTCATAGGATGCTATCTTTCCAACCAGTCAGTTTGTAAAATTTCTGCCCTGCTAGAGCTGCCCCGGTCAACTGTAAGTGTTGTTATTGGAGATTGGCAACGTCTAGGAGCAAGAACGGCTCAGCCACAAAGTGGTAGGCAACACAAGCTCACAGAATGGGACCGCCGAGTAATGAAGCACGTAAAAATCGTCTGTCCTCACTACTGGGTTTCAAACTGCCTCTGGAAGTAATTAACTGTTCTTCGGGAGCTTCATGAAATGGGTTTCCATGGCTAATCAACCGCAAACAAGCCTATGCTCACTGTGATCAATGCCAAGTTGTCACGTTCTGACCTTAGTTTCTTGTTTATGTCTCTAATTTGGTTTGGTCAGGGCGTGAGTTGGGGTGGGCATTCTATGTTTTGTTCTATGTTTTGTATTTCTGTGTTTGGCCTGGTATGGTTCCCAATCAGATGCAGCTGTCAATCGTTGTCTCTGATTGAGAACCATACTTAGCTAGCCTGTTCCCACCTGTGTTTGTGGGTAGTTGTTTCCTGTTTTGTGTTTCACCATTCAGGACTGTTTCGATTTTCGTTGTGATTTCACTTTGTTATTTTTGTATTTTCGTGTTCTGTTCTATTAAAGTAACATGGACACTTACCACGTTGCGTTTTGGTCCGATCTTTCATATTCCTCATCAGAAGAGGAAGACAATCATTACAGAACTACCCACCAAAAAAGGACCAAGCAGCGTGGTAAGGAGGAGCAGTGTCTCCTGGAGTGCTGTAAAACTCGCAGATATTGGACTCTAGAGCAGTGGAAACATGTTCTCTTGAGTGATGAATCACGCTTCATCATCTGGCAGTCCGATGGACGAATCTGGGTTTGGCAGATTGCAGGAGAGCGCTACCTGCCCCAATGCATAGTTCCGACTGTAAAGTTTGGTGGAGGACGAATAACGGTCTGGGGCTGTTTTTCATGGTTCGGGCTAGACCCCTTAGTTCCAGTGAAGGGAAATCTTAACGCTACAGGATACAATGACATTCTGGATTCTGTGCTTCCAACTTTGTGACAACAGTTTGGAGAAGGCCCTTTCCTGTTTCAGCATGACAATACCCCAGTGCACAAAGCGAGGTCCATACAGAAGTGGTTTGTCGAAATCAGTGTGGAAGAACTTGACTAGCTTCCACAGAGCCCTAACCTCAACCCCATCGAACACCTTTGGGATGAATTGAAACGCCGACTGCAAGCCAGGCCTAATCACCCAACATCAGCATCCGACATCACTAATGCTCTTGTGGCTGAATGGAAGCAAGTCCTCGCTGCAATGTTCCAACATCTAGTGGAAAGCACTCCCAGAAGAATGGAGGCTGTTAAAGCAGCAAATGGGGGACCAACTCCATATTAATGCCCATGATTTTAGAATGAGATGTATGACGAGCAGGTGTCCACATACTTTTGGTCCTGTAGTGTATATCTGAGACAGCACAACAATCAATATCAGAACTATATGTTTAGGTATATAAACAAAATATCTGGCTAAATCTCTGACTCTGATCAGTATGACTTCTCACCTGTCCTGGGGCAGTGTGATGGTGAACAGGGCGTGTGTGATACAGATGTATGATGATATGATGAAGACCATGGGGATAAAGAGGACTATACTGGGGTTGACATATGACATCACTATGTTAGGGACCACATCAGAACAGGGGGCCGCCAGACGGAACAGGGGACCGTGGTCACAGAAGTAGCTGTTGATCACCAGAGACCTACAATACAATACATCTTCATTGTTCACATGTTACAGTGATCAACTGCTATTTTTTTCCCCCAGCACCCGGCCCGGGATTCAAACCGGTAACCTTTCGGCAACAGGTTCACCTCCTCAGCCACCTACCGGCAGAAGGAGAGTCGGGTGATGAGGCACACAGCCAGCAACACCAGGAACACAGCAAATACCCAGGCAGCACCCATCAGCTGGAACATGGACCTGTGAGTCACCATCATATGGTACCTACATGGACAGCGGAAAGAAGCTGTTAACAAGGACTTTAGATGCAGTGTATTCATATATCAGTTTGAATTGTCAGTGAAAGCAGATACATTATTATCACACAAGGGGCAATTATGAAGGCCTTTTGAATTGTATTTTATTAAACAATTTGATTTGATGTATTATCTGAGACCTGAGTGGGCAGCAGATGGCCACCAGTCTGTCATAGGAGAGGATGGTGAGGTTGAAGGACTGCATGTTGAGGAAGAGGAAGATGAAGAAGAGGCTAGTGAGGCACTGGTTGTAGGAGATGAGCTGTCTGCTGAACAGGAACATATCCAGGACCTTGGGGACCATGGCAGTGCTGCCACACACGTCTGTGAAGGCCAGGTTGAACACAGCAATGTACTTGGGGCTGTAAGGTAAGATCCTGACTTGATTATCTCCATGGGGAAATGTTTGTATGTGCAATAGACAATTACAGAGAAGGTAAATATAATCAATCAGTAGACAAAAAGTGCAGATCCTAAACATCTTTACACTGTCATCTGTAATGTGTAAGTTATCAACTATAGACCATCCAGCTGGACCTAATGGTGCAGCTGTCCATATGCTGCTTCAGCTTGTGTTGTGTCTGTTGTGGTTCATCTGGTTGGGCTCTGGGACTGCACAAATATAGTCCAATAAAGGTAGAATTATGCTGTATTATTACCACTGAGATAAAAGAGGACTGATTACCTGTGGAGACTGCTGTCCATGTAGATAACCATCATGACAAAGGTGTTGCCCATCTAGACCCAATACACACACACACACACACACACACACACACACACACACACACACACACACACACACACACACACACACACACACACACACACACACACAGGAGAAACCATAACCCAAAATGTTTATACAGGTAAATTCATTTTGCCGTTGACTATGGGTGGCGCTACAGGCCCCCAGCTGAAATGATACTACACCATATCAGGTTTTCTTAAGTTCAAAAAAGATGTGCTTTCGATAGGAAAGTGAAACCTTTTCTAGTTAATAGAGTGGATCAAATCAAATCATTGTTTATTTGTCACGTGTGCCGAAAAAAACAGGTGTAGACCTTACAATGAAATGCTTACTTACAGGCTCAACTAGCTGACCCTGGCCGTACGTAACACCCTGGACCACAACTAGCTAGTAACAGTCTGGACTACAGCTAGTTAGTAACAGCCTGGACCAGAGCTAGTTAGTAACAGCCTGGACTTGAACTAGTTTGTAACAGCCTGGACCACAGCTAGTTAGTAACAGCCAGGGCCACAGCTAGTTTGTAACGCCCTGGACCAGAGCTAGTTAGTAACACCCTGGACCACAGCTAGTTTGTAACAGCATGGACCAGAGCTGGTTTGCAACAGCCTGGACCAGAGCTAGTTTGTAACAACCTGGTTGAGAGCTAGTTTGTAACAGCCTGGACGAGAGCTAGTTTGTAACAGGGTAGACCAGAGCTAGTTTGTAACAGCCTTGACTACAGCTAGTTAGTAACAGCCTGGACCAGAGCTAGTTAGTAACAGCCTGGATCACAGCTAGTTTGTAACAGCGTAGACCAGAGCTATGGACTAACCATAGAGATGATGTATACGAAGCAGAGGAAGATGTAATAGTACTCCATGTGGGGGATGTCGATGAAACCACTGATGAAGAAGTAAGGGGGTCGGATAATGGTGTCAATGTTCTCTGTCTGGTTAGGGTCAAAGGTCAGGTAACTCATCCTGACTGGTGGTGTTATCAGTGATTCCTCCTGGCTCGTAATAATCTGTGGAAATATAAAATAAATACATTAATGTTTTTTTATTCACCTGTTGAGACATTGCAATGAGTGAAACATCATCAGGACAAAGGCAAATATCCAAGTTCAATTGTCTATTTCTTATGTAATTATATTTTAAAAACTAAGAATACAATTATTTTAACTGACAACAAAGTAAAAAATCCAAGGAATAGCACTGTAAAGCTGATATTGGTTTCACGTTCCCTCCATTAGAATAACTCTTACCTGTTGAACCCACATACTGTATAGTCTAACATGGTACAACTACATACTGCAGAAACTAAGTCTTACCTGGTCTTACCACAGACTGGATCCAACTGTCTCTCTTCAGTAGTCTGGTGATGTGTGTTGGACTGAAGACCAATTTGTGGTGCTGCTCTGAGTCCACCTCCACTGTTATACCTGCAGCCTCATTGTGAATCTGTAGTAGGATGTCCCCTGTGGGCCACCGTACTTGTGTATGACATGCCTAGATTGAGTGAATTAGACCTGTCAGAGATGAATACCCTTGCTGCTGTTGTTGTTGTGTGGTTGTCATAGGACACAGCTCAATGCCCTTCTGGAACCACCAACCACACAGGCTGAAAAGAGAGAGGAGGGAGGCGATAGAAAGATGAGACAAGAAAGAGGAAGGAGGAGAGAGAAAGAGGAGAAAGGAGAGAGAAAGATAGGAGAGTTGACCAATCAGATCTCATCAAAGTTAAATTTTTTACGTGTTGGTAACTGTGGTAATTTGAATAATTTAGCAGACACTCTCATCCAGTTGAGCTAATAAATTGAGCTAGTGACAGTGGTGTAAAGTACTTAAGTAGCACCTTAAAGTATTTTTACTTAAGTCGTTTTTGGGGGTATCTGTACTTTACTATTAATAATTTTTGCCTACTTTTACTTCACTACATTCCTTAAGAATGTTTTGTACTTTTTACTCCATACATTTTACTCCAGGATCTGTAGTATCATATAGGATGATAACTAAACCTCTATCTATCTGTAGTATCATAGAGGATGATTACTAGACCTCTATCTATCTGTAGTATCATAGAGGATGATTTCCAGACCTCTATCTATCTGTAGTATCATAGAGGATGATAACTAAACCTCTATCTATCTGTAGTATCATAGAGGATGATAACTAAACCTCTATCTATCTGTAGTATCATAGAGGATGATTTCCAGACCTCTATCTATCTGTAGTATCATAGAGGATGATAGATAGAGGTTTAGTTATCATCCTCTATGATACTACAGATAGATAGAGGTCTGGAAATCATCCTATATGATACTACAGATAGATAGAGGTTTAGTTATCTGTAGTATCATATAGGATGATTTCCAGACCTCTATCTATCTGTAGTATCATATAGGATGATTTCCAGACCTCTATCTGTAGTATCATATAGGATGATTTCCAGACCTCTCTGTCAACACATGAGTCTCCTACTGAGTACACAGTCAGTCTAATGAGAGAACTAATGAGGACCGGCTTGTCCACATAGCTTAGAAACGCTCTCTGCAGATGAGAGAAGGAGAGAGAGAGCAACTCATGTGTAAGCAACAGGCCAAACCCAGCTAACAACAAACGTTCCCACAACTTTAGATAAAAATTCCCTTAAGAGTCTCATTACGTCATTAAGTAACATTTTCATAGGAATGTTCCCGTAATGTGCAAGACATTTTTTCAAGAGACCAATCTGTTAATGTCAAATAGAACTTACCCAGAACATGATATGAATATTCTAGAAAAGTATCATGAGAATGTTTCAAAATACTTTTATAAAAAAAATCTAATAACATTACACATCATGTCTTGTTACTGTTGCTGATCCAATCAAGGCCCTGATTGTTGATCCACTGATCCATTCACTGCTCTTTGTCTGTTGACAAAGTTAGGGATACCCACACAGTGCTTTTAAGATAATGTTTTCAACTTACATATTTGACACACATGATTACATTGTGTGTGTTCAATTAATCAGTCGTTGTTATTCAACAAATCCTCACGTGCGATTATGAACTCACAATCTCTTGGTTTACGTCACTTCGACCTTCCTTCTACGCCACCACGTCCATTTAAGGTATCAATTATTCGGACAATTCTCTCATTATTGATTTTATTTACTTATTTCAGAAAGAAGAAGAAACCCCCACACTGCTCTTACCAGTATCACTGCTCTTTATTAAGCTTTATGTATCGGCAAGGCCTTCGTCAGAGCTTTTTCAGTGCTTTTAATGTGGGGTTCTTTTTTCTCATCTTATTCAACTGTTACCATGTACCTGCAACAAAGATAGCTCAGATGTGTCTTTTCAATTACTATTTCAGCAAATGTTGGTGGGGCATCTGAACCTGTTTTAATGATACTCCCGAATCTCTATGATCAATAAAATATTTTCTTGAGTATACTTTTAACAGAGCTGGGATTTACTTCAATGTGCCTTCACCCTATTGCTTCCACCTATCAAGTTGTTTCAGGGTGCTAGTGAGGAGGGGTTAGGGATTCTTCTGGACAGGAGCTAAATATACTGGCCTAATAACCACATGCCTTAGAGATATGCCTTATACGGACAGTGGTTAGAGCGATCATTGGTGCTGGTGACCTGGGTTCGAGACCCAGGCCAGCAATATATATTATTCATTATTTGGCAGCAGTTACAACACACTTTTCTCAGTTAATTAAATGCAGTTTCTCATTTTGCATTTGAGAACTTTACAGTCCTACATCAAACAACCACGAAGAGGTAGGCTCTCTCTCCCTCAGTTGTCTATGTACATCAACAACTAGCTAATGTTAGCCAGAGTGAGGTGAGCCCAACTCTAATGAGCATACAGTAGATAAACACTTCTTCTGCTTCTAGTTGGCAGTCAACATACCACTGATGAATGATAAACGATGGGGAGTAGTAGCCTGCTCATCCGTCTGCAGCTTGCCTGCCAATGCATGCTTGTCCCAACCCACATTTGACAACTAGAGATATGCTAGCTGTTGATAACACAACTAGAGATATGCTAACTGTTGATAACATAACTGTTAACCAAATGACACCTGCATCTGTAGCCACCGAAAAACGATAAGGGGGGAAAAAGTCACTCACCCACTTGTCCAAGGACATGACATCCTCCCTAGCTAAAGTTAGGCTCCATATTTTTAGCTTGCTAAATAAATAGCTACATAAATAGATAATCTAGCCTATTAGCCACATTACTCAATGTCATGGAATTTTGAGTCAAATATAACCTAATTTTAACACTTCATATAAAGTTGGCTTTGTAGTATAAACTGGGAATTATATATTTTTAATGATATTATGATTGTCTGTTGGATTCCAATCGGCAAAGTAGTTAACATGCTGTCCATTCGACTTTAAATTGTTGAAATAAGTAAGTTCCCATGAAATGTGTCTGGAACATTAATATCTTATATTATGAGGACATGGCAACCATGTCCTGTATATGTTCGGTAAACATGGTAACCATGTTCACACACACAACAGTCAGGTATTATCAGTACTGTATTGGCTTACAGATTGCAGTGACACTGACGATGCTATGACACTTACAATGGCTGGTTTTTATTGTTACTAAGCTTCAATAAAATAAATATAGCTATTTCATTAACAGCAATGCACAGTGACATAGTGGTCTTCTCTCATATAAACAGTACCCATATTTTATATTTCTTTGTCTGTAACTTTAAATGTATTTTGTAAAAGGATCCTTTAAATGAGACCTTTGGTCCCGTGTGGCTCAGACAGACTTCCCAGGATGCATCTCAAATGGCACCCTATTCCCTAAATCTTTTTATTTTATTTTATTTCACCTTTATTTAACCAGGTAGGCTAGTTGAGAACAAGTTCTCATTTGCAACTGCGACCTGGCCAAGATAAAGCATAGCAGTGTGAACAGACAACAACACAGAGTTACACATGGAATAAACAAACATACAGTCAATAATACAGTAGAAAAAAGGAAAACAAAAAGTCTATATACAGTGAGTGCAAATGAGGTAGGATAAGGGAGGTAAGGCAATAAATAGGCCATGGTGGCAAAGTAATTACAATATAGCAATTAAACACTGGAATGGTAGATGGGCAGAAGATGAATGTGCAATATAGTGCACTACTTTTGGTTCCTGGTCACCTGGCACTATAAAGGGAATAGGGTGCCATTTGAGATGGAGGCCCAGTCTCCTCTTGTCTTCCAGCTTCTCCACTGCATCCCCGTAGGCCTCAATAAGCAGGTCCTGATTGAATGAATGCAACCAGTGATTAATAATGGTTCTTATGGGTGATGACGATGACACAATGGGAATAGACATTAACTACTACGCTGGTGGGGATTGTGACCTACCAAAGCTGTGTAGCATATTATAGCTATAATTTCTTGACTTCATTATCACTTTATTCAGAGGGCCTGTGGATTCATTGATTAAGAGTCAGGTTACAATCAAGCTCCTTTCTATAGATTAATCCTTCCCAACTAGCAGCAGCACCAACTTTAGTTGCACAACAACAGGTTATCTCCATCACTTCACCTCTCTGTCATTTACACATCTCTCATGTGCATCTCTTCTCATGAGAAGGTGAGGATGGGAAGGGTACTTTCAGAATAAACCCACAAAATAAATTCTAGATGGCGATGCCATAATAAGTCTCGATATACCTTACATACAGTCGTTCTGATGACTAAACTATCGCTGAATACCATGGCTACGCTAGTACTATTGACAGTCTCTTCATGGTGTGCTTGGGGCTACGATCCTGGCCTAGTAGGCATAAGAAAAAACAAGATCCAGATCAATCTTTGCCGTGAAATACGGAAAAGTAAAATGTATTCCGAGAGGGCTTCATCCTTGTCCAATTTTCATCCTCGTCCAATCTTTATCTGTGTTTAGACAATTAGGTGTTTGTTCAATTGGGTGTTTGTTGTGTTGTGGTGTGTATCGGTGTTGTGGTGTGTATCGGTGTTGTGGTGTGTATCGGTGTTGTGGTGTGTATCGGTGTTGTGGTGTGTATCGGTGTTGTGGTGTGTATCGGTGTTGTGGTGTGTATCGGTGTTGTGGTGGTTATCGGTGATGTGTATTGTTGTTGTGTTGTGTATCAGGTGGTTGTATTTATACATAAAAATATCAGACAGAAAAACAAATGTGTTTTTGTTATTGGGTCCAGAGTTTGCAGTCCAGGAGAAAGTCAACACTTTATCCCCCTCTGTTTATCACAATATATAGGGGTTATTGCCTAGTTAAATAAAGCGTTCTAAGGTACTGCATCTCACTGCAAGAGGCGTCACTACAGTCCCTGGTTTGATTCCAGGCTGTATCACATCCGGACGTGATTGGAAGTCCCATAGGGTGGCGCACAATTGGCCCAGCGTTGTCCGGGTTTGTCCGATGTAGGCCGTCATTGTAAATAGGAATTTGTTCTTAACTGACTTGCCTAGTTAAATAAATATATATATATATAGGGGTTATATAATCAAATCTAGTTTATTTGTCATTTGCAAAGGACACATGTTGTGTACACCGCACAAATAAAATCTAACTTCCAGGTTTAACTCTCAACATTGCAACAACAAAAATAACCCTTTAGATACAATAGATACAGGACAATATACAGGTGTAGTAATGTGAAGTGCTAACAGAAGAAGCCGGAACTATTTAAACCGTGGACTGTGGTTATTCAACAGAAATCCAATCTGATCTTGCTTGTAGACAACGCAACTCTTAAAGGCAACGTAAACGCTGCTGATATGAGCTGAATTGGAAATTACCTTTAAAACCTTTCAATGCACATTAGTGCAGTTTCTGATTGAATCCAAGTCACAAAAATGATACTTTTCACTACCTCATTTCATCACTGCCGTTCTTTTTCTAGACAGTATCTGAACCAATCTCTTTCTAATCTCTTTGGTCTTCAGACAGTAGACTGTAGGGTTGATCAGAGAAGGTAACAGCGTGGCCATAATCAGTAAAGCATTACGCTCAGTCAGATTCAGCCTCACCCCTATCCTCGTCAACAAACCAGAGACTAACTTGGGGCCAAAGTAACTGGACACCACAATGATGTGACAAATACAGGTATTAAACACCTGCACTCTGCTCTCGTTGTTAGGCAGTCTCAGTACTGTGTAGATCAGATTCACGTATGACAGCAGAATGAATATGAACTGTGCACCAATCACCCACAGACCCAGGATGGCGGGAAGCATCCAATAGGGTTCAGGGTTGACACAGGCGGCTCTGACCATAGCAGGATAGTCACAGAACACATATCTAATGATGGGCTGGCAGTATGGAAGGCTGTCTGCCTGAGCTGTTAATACCCCCATGACCCCTAACCCTATCAGCCAGGTAGCTGTGATCAACAGGAAGAGCCGTGGGTTAGTCAGGATGCTGTGGTACCTAAGAGGGGTGCTGATAGCGATGGTTCGGTCCAAAGCCATCAGGGACAAGGCCATGCACTCTGTGATGTCACCCAGGTGGTAGATGTACATGCGTGATATGCAGGAGTAGTAGGAGATGGTTTTGACCTCGGCCAGCAGGACAGAGATCATGGTGGTGCTGGTGCTGGTGGTGAACATGATGTCCACCACGGCCAGGTTACAGATGAGGAGGTACATGGGCGTGTGGAGCCGTCTGTCCGTCACGATGATGCAGATGTTGGTGCCGCTTCCCAGAAGCACAAGGAAATAGGTGATGAAGATGAGGAAGCCCAGGAGCTTCTGGTGAGAGAGGTGGTCGAAGCCTGTGATGGTAAACTCCTCCACATTCTTCCCCGTGAAATTCACTAAAAGTTCACTAAAAGACATCTTCAAGCATCAACCCTTATGAGTTATTAAAACTAAATCACTATATTCCTATAGCGTCAAATCCAAATGAGTTCATTTGAAAACAGTACAACAGCACAAAAATCCAAATGTATTTGATTCTTCAAACGAAGCAGTCTCTACAATGCAAACAGTCCATAGGTTGTTAAGTTGTGGACACAACCCAAGCCCTGCGGTAGAGTTTAGTGGAGCAGTTTTTAAAGAGGCTCAATCCACCCAGGGAGTGGCAAAAACACACATGGAGGACACAGGGGAGAGGGATCAGAAGTCATTATGCTTTGGAAAGCTTTCAAAGTTTTCTAATGAAGTAAACATGACGACTCAAAAGTTTAAACATACAGATATACAGTCCCTTGCAAAAGTATTCATCCCCCTTGGCATTTTTCCTATTTTGTTGCATTACAACCTGTAACTTAAATCGATTTTAATTTGGATTTCATGTAATGTACATACACATAATAGTCCAAATTGGTGAAGTGAAATTAAAAAAAAAGAATGTTTAATTTTGTTTTTAAAAAACGGAAAAGTGGTGCGTGCATATGTATTCACCCCCTTTGCTATGAAGCCCCAACCAATTACCTTCAGAAGTCACATAATTAGTTAAAGTCCACCTGTGTGCAATTTAAGTGTCACATGATCTGTCACATGATCTCAGTATATATACACCTGTTCTGAAAGGCCCCAGAGTCTGCAACACCACTAAGCAAGGGGCACCACCAAGCAAGCGGCACCATGAAGACCAACAAGCTTTCCAAGCAGGTCAGGGACAAAGTTGTGGTGAAGTACAGATCAGGGTTGGGTTATAAAAAATATCAGAGACTTTGAACATCTCACAGAGAACCATCAAATCCATTATTAAAAAATTGAAAGAATATGGCACAAACCTCCCAAGAGAGGGCCGCCCACCAAAACTCACAGACCAGACAAGGAGGGCATTAATCAGAGGGGCAACAAAGAGACCAACGATAAGCCTGAAGGAGCTGCAAAGCTCCACAGCATAGATTGGACAATCTGTTCATAGGACCACTTTAAGTTGTACACTCCACAGAGCTGGGCTTTATGGAGGAGTGGCCAGAAAAAAGCAATTTCTTAAAGAAAAAAAAGCAAACACGTTTGGTGCTCGCCAAGCGGCATGTGGGACACTCTCCAAACATATGGAAGGAGGTACTCTGGTCAGATGAGACCAAAATGTAGCTTTTTGGCCATCAAGGAAAATGCTATGTCTGGCGCAAACCCAACACCTCTTATCACTCCGAGAACACCATCCTCACAGTGAAGCATTGTGGTGGCAGCATCATGCTGTGGGGATGTTTTTCATCGGCAGGGACTGGGAACCTGGTCAGAATTGAAGGAATGATGGATGGCGCTAAATGCAGGGAAATTCTTGAGGGAAACCGGTTTCAGTCTTCCAGAGATTTGAGACTGGGACAGAGGTTCACCTTCCAGCAGGACAATGACCTTAAGCATATTGCTAAAGCAACACTCTAATGGCCTAGTCAAAGCCCAGACCTCAATCCAATTGAGAATCTGTGGTGTCATGATGTGGCCCTCTTTGGGTATAGCGAGTGGCTTCCCCCTCTCTCCCTCCAACACCCAGGTTCTGTTATCTCAGGTCGTAAATTCCTGAAGGAGACTCTCCTCCTGGTCATGCAGAAAGATACACATAGAGAGAACAAAGGAATGTCTTCTATATCACAGAACTTGAGAACTGAACAATATCCATGTTTTGGAGAATGTGTAAACGGTCGGTGGAGAAGCCAGCTATGACCCAGTCCATTTTGTTTCATGTTTGTGACCTCATGAAAGACAATACAGCCACATTACCATAACTCTGTTTATACAGGAGCCTCCGTTATGAGGTTTGCGTCTAATTATTGTATAAAATGAATGAGTAAAGATGAAACTATTTGTGAAATTATGTGATGGTGTTATATTCCCTTTAAAGTTTATCTAAATCGTTGGCCTGCCTCCATGAGCACCGACATGATCTGGCTCATGGGACAGCCCTTTTCTACTGTTAGGAATACAACCGCCACCTGAAGATATCCTCTTGAAACCATGCGTACCTCGATCACCGAGGTGGCTAAGGTTTGAGTTTAGACCACAAAAACCTCAGTATAAGCTAAGGTTGTAATGGTTGTTGAATTCCTAACCATACCACGTGGAGCATTGGCTACACGGGTGGAAATGGTTCAACTCTGAGACTATCAATCCTGACAGAATAAGAGCAAATCTTAGATACTAATTACTAGTCTGCAGCTAGAAATTATGTCAACTTGGATTGCGAAGACCGACAACCGCTGAAACATCTTGTCACGATCGTCAAAGGGACTGAGAGAGGACCAAGGCGCAGCGCGTGGAAAGTACATCTTCTTTTTATTTAAAGAAGGAAAAAACAAAACAAACCAACAAAACAGACGACCGTGAAGCTATACAAACATAAGTGCTGACACAAAACACTTCGACATAGACAATTCCCCACAAACAGCTAAAGCCTATGGTTGCCTTAAATATGGCTCCCAATCAGAGACAACAATAACCAGCTGTCTCTAATTGAGACCCAATTCAGGCAACCATAGACTTTCCTAGATACCTACACTCAACCATAGACACAGCTAGACTTCTATACTAAACATAAACCCAACTACTCTAATAAACCCCCTAAACCTTACAACCACCCTAGACACTACAAAAAACACATACATTCCCCATGTCACACCCTGACCTAACTAAAATAATTAAGAAAACAAAGAATACTAAGGCCAGGGCGTGACATAAACCCCCCCTTAAGGTGCGAACTCCGGGCGCACCAGCACATAGTCTAGGGGAGGGTCTGGGTGGGCGTCCGTCCACGGCGGCGGCTCCGGCACTGGTCGTGGTCCCCACCCCACCACAGTCACTACCCGCCTCCGTAGCCTCCTCCAAATGGCCACCCTCCACATTAACCCCACTGGATTAAGGGGCAGCACCGGACTAAGGGGCAGCACCGGACTAAGGGGCAGCACCGGACTAAGGGGCAGCACCGGACTAAGGGGCAGCACCGGACTAAGGGACAGCTCCGGACTAAGGGACAGCTCCGGACTAAGGGGCAGCACCGGGATAAGGGGCAGCACCGGGATAAGGGGCAGCTCCGGACTGAGGGACGGCAGCTCCGGACTGAGGGACGGATCCTGGCTGGATGACGGCTCTGGCGGATCCTGGCTGGACGGCTCATGGTTGGCTGACGGATCTGGCTGCTCATGGCTGACTGACGGATCTGGCTGCTCATGGCTGGCTGACGGATCTGGCTGCTCATGGCTGGCTGACGGATCTGGCTGCTCATGGCTGGCTGACGGATCTGGCTGCTCATGGCTGGCTGACGGATCTGGCTGCTCATGGCTGGCTGACGGATCTGGCTGCTCATGGCTGGCTGACGGATCTGGCTGCTCATGGCTGGCTGACGGCTCTGGCTGATCCTGTCTGGTAGGCGGCTCTGGCAGATCCTGTCTGGTAGGCGGCTCTGGCAGATCCTGTCTGGTTGGCGGCTCTGGCAGATCCTGTCTGGTTGGCGGCTCTGGCAGATCCTGACTGACGAATGGCTCTAGCGGCTCCTGACTGACGAACGGCTCTGACGGCTCGGGACAGACGGGCGGCTCTGACGGCTCGGGGCAGACGGATGGCTCAGATGGCGCTGGGCAGACGGATGGCTCAGATGGCGCTGGGCAGACGGATGGCTCAGATGGCGCTTGGCAGACGGGTGGCTCAGATGGCGCTTGGCAGACGGGCAGTTCAGGCACCGCTGTGCAGACGGCAGACTCTGGCCGGCTGAGGCGCACTGTAGGCCTGGTGCGTGGTGCCGGAACTGGAGGCACCGGGCTAAGGACACGCACCTTCAGGCTAGTGCGGGGAGAAGGAACAGGGCATACTGGACCCTGAGGACTCACATTAGGCCTAGTGCGTGGTGCCGGAACTGGTGGTACCGGGCTGGGGACACGCATCTCAGGGCTAGTGCGGGGAGCAGCAACAGGATGCACAGGACTCTGGAGACGCACAGGAGGCTTGGTGCGTGGTGCCGGAATTGGTGGTACCGGGCTGGAGACACGCACCATAGGACGAGTGCGTGGAGGAGGAACAGGGCTCTGGAGACACACTGGAAGCCTGGTGCGTGGTGTAGGCACTGGTGGAACTGGACTGGGGCGGGGAGGTGGCGCCGGAAATACCGGACCGTGCAGGCGTACTGGTTCCCTTGAGCACCGAGCCTGCCCAACCTTACCTGGTTGAATGCTCCCCGTCGCCCTACCCGTGCGGGGAGGTGGAATAACCCGCACCGGGCTATGTAGGCGAACCGGGGACACCATGCGTAAGGCTGGTGCCATGTATGCCGGCCCGAGGAGACGCACTGGAGACCAGACGCGTTGAGCTGGCTTCATGACACCTGGCTCAATGCCCAATCTAGCCCTACCAGTGCGGGGAGGTAGAATAACCCGCACCGGGCTATGAACACGTACAGGAGACACCGTGCGCTCTACTGCGTAACACGGTGTTCGCCCGTACTCCCGCTCTCCACGGTTAGCCTGGGAAGTGGGCGCAGGTCTCCTACCTGCCCTCGGCCCACTACCTCTAAGCCCCCCCCCAAGAAATTTTTTGGGCTGACTCACAGGCTTCCTACCGCGTCGTCGTGCTGCCTCCATTCGCCGGTATCCCTCCTCACACTGCGCCAGAGAATCCCAGGCTGGCTCCGGCACTCGCCCTGGGTCGATCGCCCACCTGTCGATCTCCTCCCACGTAGTGTAGTCCATATTACGCTCCCATTTCCATTCCTCCTTGCGCTGCTCCTGTTGCCGCTTTTCACGCTGCTTGATCCCGCATTGGTGGGGAAATCTGTCACGATCGTCAAAGGGACTGAGAGAGGACCAAGGCGCAGCGCGTGGAAAGTACATCTTCTTTTTATTTAAAGAAGGAAAAAACAAAACAAACCAACAAAACAGACGACCGTGAAGCTATACAAACATAAGTGCTGACACAAAACACTTCGACATAGACAATTCCCCACAAACAGCTAAAGCCTATGGTTGCCTTAAATATGGCTCCCAATCAGAGACAACAATAACCAGCTGTCTCTAATTGAGACCCAATTCAGGCAACCATAGACTTTCCTAGATACCTACACTCAACCATAGACACAGCTAGACTTCTATACTAAACATAAACCCAACTACTCTAATAAACCCCCTAAACCTTACAACCACCCTAGACACTACAAAAAACACATACATTCCCCATGTCACACCCTGACCTAACTAAAATAATTAAGAAAACAAAGAATACTAAGGCCAGGGCGTGACACATCTATTCTATAAGAACGTTTCTGAATGGTACTCTGAAGTATCCATTCTAACCACGAAAGACTTAAGGAAAGCAGAGAGAGAGATGCGCGGATGAACATTCCAACAGAAAGATGGACGATTCCAACAGAGATCACCACGACACACTGAGCGTAAATATACATTGATTGCAATTATTCCCGAATGAATGAGCATTCATGTGCAAAGGATTAGCATTTCAATGAATATAATTATCAACTGTGTAGTGACTCTTTTGTCTTTCGCAGCCTTCTCAGTCCACACCCATTTCCCTTTGTCCACCAAGCCGTCATATCGGCTAAGCCCACTAGGGAACCTCCCCATCATGTCCTTTTAACCATATCTACTGTTTGTTTGTTTGTGCATTTCTGTGATTATATAGTTCGTTAGTAAATAAATGATTAAGACAATTGGTGTATGGATGATTCATAGTAAAGGCTAGGTTTGTGCAGATAACCAACAATTTACAACGTTTGGAATGAGACTAACGTGAGGTAAAAAATAATTCATTAATTAGAAGACTAATTGATCAGATATTAAAATATCTGAAGAGTTATATTAGGAAAATGATAACTTTGTAATCTGAAGATTTTCCTTGGTGCCCCGACTTCCTAGTTAATTACATTTACATGATTAGCTTAATCACGTAATAATAATTACATAGAATTGATTTGATAAAATAAGTCTTCAATTTAATGATGCCAAAGACACGACAGCGGATTGACTTAAAGATTGCTGTACACCCAGTGGCTAGATGTGCCAAGCTTATAGCAACATACCCCAGGAGACTTGCAGATGTAATTGCTGCAAAAGGTGGCTCAACAAAGTTGACTTTGGGGGGTGAATAGTTATCCACGCTCAAGTTTTCTGTTTTTTTGTCTTATTTCTTGTTTGTTTCTTCAAAGTGGTAGGCATGTTGTTTAAATCAAATGATACAAACCCCCCCCAAAATCCATCAATTGCATGTATGGTGCTATGCACACATTTTGATCCTTGTTTTGGCTGACACAACATAGCTGTGTTCTTCCGTGAATCGTACCGCAGAAGGCGAGCAAGGACCCAAGACACAGACGTCTTGCTCCAATTGGAGAGACACGCTGGTGGGCTAAAGACAGTGCCTTGAAGAAGGTCTTTGGAGCTTTTAGAAATCCAGATGAGGGTCTGTATGTTGATGTCCTTCTCACTCTTTCAACCAGACAAGATCAGAAAAACATCAACACTACTGCACGGGTCAAGGCACAAGGATACATTGAGGGGTTGCTGAAGTATGAAACAATACTTACAGCTCAGATATTCCTCAGAATACTTCAGGTCACCTCAGCAGTCACAAAATATCTTCAAACAAGTGGAATGGACATTCTGTCTGCGCATCGTATGGTTGTGTCTACAGAGGAACAGCTGAAAGGATTGGAAAGAGATTTTGAAAAAGTCAAGGCAGCTGTAGACACAATTGTTCAGTGGGCCAACAGGAAGTTACAGGAACAGGATGAGGAAACAAAGCTTGAAAGAAGAAAATCATGCCTGGAGAGAATGCACAATATGAGACATTTACTGGTGCAGAGAGTGCATACAGGATTGGTGTCCATAATCAAATTCTGGATACAGGTATAGATAGCATCCAATGGCGATTTCTGAGTAATGGCACTGTGTATGCCGACATGGCTTTTCTGGACCCTAAAAACTTTAGTCAGCTAACATCCAGTGCCAGTGGCCTTCCAGAAAGCCCTTCAAGAACTAAGCAAACGTTTGATCAAATTTGACAGATAAACAGTGGCGAATTTACAGAGTGAGCTCATGAGTCTGGTAGAACAGTGGACTAGGTTAAAACAATCAGGATTTGAAGAATACAGGGATACCAGGACTAAGGAAATGAAGGAAATTAAGATGAAGTGGAGATGGTGAACAAGAGCTGTTCATCTTGCGAGGACTGTCCAGTGTGTTGCTACCATATTCTTAGTCAGTACAAGCTATTTACCGACGCATACCACATCCTGGGCCTTGCTTACAAGTTCCTACTTACCCTGTCAGTTACCCAGGTAGCTACTCTGAAATTCATCAAGAGTAGGCTCAGAAGCACTCTCTCAACAGCACCTGGAGGCTTTTATGCTCATGGCTACTGAGCGAGATGTTTTAATAGCCCTGGAGAGTGACCTGGTTACAGATGGCATTGCTGAGAGAAGTGAGCTGCTGCAGAAATTAATAATCCTCTTTGGGCTAGGCGCTAGCGGGACGACATCTGGTGAAACTGGAGTGTGCGCAATTCAAATAAATAATCATAAAAATTATGGATATTAAACATTTATGTACATACAAGTGTCTTATATAGGTTGAAAGCTTAAATTCTTGTTAATCTAACTGCACTGTCTGATTTACAGTAGGCTTTACAGCGAAAGCATGCCATGCGATTGTTTGAGGACGGCGCCCCACATCAAAATATTTTTCCATTGGCACAGGTTTCATAAATTCACAAATAGCAATTCAAAATTCACTTACTTTTTGAAAATCTTCCTCTGATTTGTCATGCAAAGGGTCCCAGCTATAACATGTAGTGCCGTTTTATTAGATAAAATCCTTCTTTATATCTCAAAAAGTCTGCTTAGTTGGCACCATCGATTTGAATAATCCACTACCGACCTTTAGCACTCCTGTCTATAACCATGAAATGCTTTGAAAGGCTGGTCATGGCTCAGATCAACACCATTATCCCACCATAAATTTACTCCAATTTACATACCACACCAACAGATCTACAGATGATGCAATCTCTATTGCACTCCACACTGCCCTTTCACACCTGGACAAAAGGAACACCTATGTGAGAATGGTATTCAATAACTACAGCTCAGCGTTCAACACCATAGTGCCCTCCAAGCTCATCACAAAGCTAAACACCTCCCTCTGAAACTGGATCCTGGACTTTCTGACGGGCTGCCCCTAGGTGGTAAGGGTAGGTAACAACACATCCGCCACGCTGATCCTCAACACGGGGTACCCTCAGGAGTGGTGCTCAGCCCCCTCCTGTACTGCCTGTTCACTCATGACTGCAAGGCCAGGCACGACCCCAACACCATCATTAAGTTTGCTGATGACACAACAGTGGTAGGTCTGATCACCGACAACGATAAGACAGCATATAGGGAGTGGGTCAGAGACCTGACCATGTGGTGCAAGGACAACAACCTCTCCCTCAACGTGATTAAGACAAAGTAGATGATTGAGGACCGAGCACGCATCCATTCTCATCGACGAGGCTGTAGTGGAGCAGGTTGAGAGCTTCAAGTTCCTTGGCGTCCACATCACCAACAAACTAACATAGCACACCAAGACAGTTGTGAAGAGGGCACGACAAAACCTATTCCCCCTCAGGAGATTGAAAAGATTTGGCATGGGTCCTCAGATCCACAAAAGGTTTTACATCTGCACCATTGAGAGCACCCTGAAAGGATGCATCACTGCCTGGTATGGCAACTGCTCGGCATCCGACCGCAAGGCACTACAGAGGGTAGTGCGTACAGCCCAGTACATCACCGGGGCCAAACTTCCTGCCATCCAGGACCTCTATACCAGGCGGTGTCAGAGGAAGGCCCTAAAAATTGTCAATGACTCCAGACACCCTAGTCAAAGACTGTTCTCTCCACTACCGCACGGTAAGCGGTACCAGAGTGCCAAGTCTAGGTCCAAGAGGCTTCTAAACAGCTTCTATCCCCAAGCCATAAGTCTACTGAACAGCTGATCATTTTGTTCATATTGTTCACCTAACACCTTTTTTTCCCTATTGGTTAGAGCCTGTAAGTAAGCATTTCACTGTAATTCGGCTCACGTGACAAATAAACTTTGATTTGAAATTTCTATCCAGACTGTTTGTATTTCCCGCCCCCTACCCCTCTTCTACGCTGCTGCTACTCTCTGTTATTATCTATGCATAGTCACCTTAATAACTACATTTACATATTACCTCAATTACCTGGACACCGGTGCCCCCTGTATACAGCCCCGCTATTGTTATTTACTTTTGCTCTTTATAATTTGTTTTTCTTATCTCTTACCTTTTTTTGTTGTATTTTCTTAAGCTGCGTTGTTAGTTATTAAGGGCTTGTAAGTAAGCATTTCACTGTAAGGTCTGTTGTATTCGGCCCATGTGACAAATACAATTTGATTTGATTTGATAACTTTCAGGTGTAACAGTTTCATGTAGAATAAACCATCCTTCACATAATACTGTAGAAACAGTGTTCTGATAATATAACAATGTACAAATATTATCCCTTCCTGTATTGTGCCCCGTATAAGACAGGAGTTCCCTGACATGTTTGAAGAATACACAGACTCCTCCCTCTAATGATTAACACTGTTGGATTCAATAATAATAAAGATGATAAAAAGTAACAGATGTGTCTTGAATGAATTTAATACTGAGGGAAACGTCCCTCCCAGTTCAGGCATCAGAGAACTCCATTTCAAAAGCGTCTCTTCAGTCCTCCATCTGTTGACATTTGGAACAACACAAATAAATAATCATAACATTTAATAGACAAATAGAAACAAATTGTAGTATATAAATACAAATAATAGAGAGAACCGAACTATTACCCTATTGCTAACATAAAACACACAAATAAAACTAGTTTGCACAAATCCTATATCGCACAAATAGAATAAAACACTTATAAAGATGAGAACCTGACTATTGCACTTCAAACATGAAACACACAAACTAAATTGCACAACTAATTGCATTACTAATTGCATTAGTACTGCACAAAGTTAGAAGTGTGCTATTTGATAGATTCCCCCGCTCCCACTACCTCGGGCTACCAGTATGGAGACCTAAGGTCAACATACCCCCGCCCCCCTCCCCATCTCATACTTCTGAGTGGGAGACCTTCCCAGGCAGTAGCCTGCTTAGCTCACAAACTAGAATCAGGACGCCCACTCCGACAAGACTAATTGACCCACAGTCTCAGACGGTGACATGATATCATCGACGTGACGTGCAAATGAGCAATAGAAAACCGATTGCACAAATGTCACCATTCGGATTATTATTTTCATATATATATATATATTGTGCAGGTACCCCATGCCGCCCTAGGCAAGATGCCGCCCTGGGCGACTGCCCATGTCGTCTATGCATAAATCCACCACTGGACACGTGCCAGCATGGCACTTACTGGTTGGCATCACTCAGTCGGGCCAGGAGTAGTCCATTGGCACAGTAACATACACTATACACATATAGATACAGCACTGATTACATTATCAATGGTGGTTAGGTGAATTCCAGGACAGTATTTTGACTATTGACCAGATCCAATGTGACCAACCTAATTCCAGTGTCCTCCATTACTCTGAAGTGGGACTGTTGTTTGACCACTGCCTCAGCCTTCTGGCACAGTTCCTGTTATGTTCTCATTGGCCTGGATGTCTTTCCGTTTAACTTCCCTTATGTTCTCATTAGCCTGGATGTCCTTCCGTTTCATTACCCTTATGTTCTCATTGACCTGGACTGAGATGATAAGTGGCTTTACACTCCCCTCATGTTCTCATTGGCCTGGACTGAGATGACCAGTGGCTTTTCACAATAGTGAATAAAAGGGGGGAGAAGGGACAGCCTTGTCTAGTCCTACCTTTTCAGTAGTTTATTTTCAAGGGCTTTGCAGTAGACAGCATGCAAGGTAGTAACAAAAGTGCAGACTTGCATTGACATTGTTCTTGAGCCCTTTGACCCTAAAACGTCCTAACTCAGCCTAAGCCTAAGCTGTCTACCTGTAAACACTCTTCTCAGGTGTATCAACATTATAATTGGCTCTCTGATGACTGCCTATTTGTTCACTCTGTACAGAGTGACATCAGATCCTATGAGAAGGTTGATGTCACAGTGTTGAACATATTACCAACCCACTAAATGTTGGGTTTTTTAGGGACAATGTAGAGAGATTAATAAACAGTATTTTGTCAAGATTCAGCAAATTTACATTTAGCAGTAATATTTAATTAGATTGCCTAAACCCATGGCTTTGGCCTGTTGCGTACACGAGTCTCTCTCTCTCTCTCTCCTAATGAGTGTACAGTAACAAGCTGTATGATGGCAGAGCTGTATTCCCACCAGGTCTAGTGTCCCTGTCACTCTCCTCAGACGCAGGCTCAACAAACAGGTGTTCATCAGAGACCTAATTAGAGTGTTGGTAGACCTGGGAGGCTGAGTCATCACCTCACCTGTTTACAGGTAGCCATGCAGGTGACGATGGAACTGTTGTTAGCTACATCATGCTTCAGATGAAGTGGGGACCAATGTCTTTAGGCCACAATGTTAGGCCCAAATGTACAGTTGAAGTCGGAAGTTTACATACACCTAGGTTGGCGTCATTAAATTGCGTTTTTCAACCACTCCACACCTTTCTTGTTAACAAACTATAGTTTTGGCAAGTCGGTTAGGACATCTACTTCGTGCATGACACAAGTAATTTTCCCAACAATTGTTTACATACAGACTCTTTCACTTATAATTCACTGTATCACAATTCCAGTTGGTCAGAAGTTAACATACACTAAGTTGACTGTGCCTTTAAACAGCTTGGAAAATTCCAGAAAATGATGTCTTGGCTTTAGAAGCTTCTGATAAGCTAATTGACATCATTTGAGTCAATTGGAGGTGTACCTGTGGATGTATTTCAAGGCCTACCTTCAAACTCAGTGCGTCTTTGCTTGACATCATGGGAAAATCAAAGGAAAATCAGCCAAGACCTCAGGTAAAAAATTGTAGACCTCCACAAGTCCTTGGTTCATCCTTGGAAGCAATTTCCAAATGCCTGAAGGTACCATGTTCATCTGTACAAACAATAGTACGCAAGTATAAACACCGTGGGACTATGCAGCTGTCATACCGCTCAGGAAGGAGACGCATTCTGTCTCCTAGAGATGAACGTACTTGTGCGAAAATTGCAAATCAATCCCAGAACAACAGCACAGTAAAACGACCTTGTGAAGATGCTGGAGGAAACGGGTACAAAATATCTATATCCACAGTAAACCGAGTCCTGTATCGACATAACCTGATAGGCCGCTCAGCAAGGAAGAAGCCACTGCTCCAAAACCGCCATAAAAAAGACAGACTACGGTTTGCAACTGCACATTGGAACGAAGATTGTACTTTTGAGAAATGTCCTCTGGTCTGATGAAACAAAAATACAAATGTTTTGCCATAATGACCATCGTTATGCTTGTAGGAAAAAGGGGGAGGCTTTCAAGCTGAAGAACATCATCCCAACTGTGAAGCACAGGGGTGGCAGCATCATATTGTGGGGGTGCTTTGCTGCAGTAGGGACTGGTGCGTGTCACAAAATAGATGGCATTATGAGGAAGGAAAATTATGTGGATATATTAAAGCAACATCTCAAGACATCAGTCAAGAAGTTAAAGCTTGGCCGCAAATGGGTCTTCCAAATGGAACATTTGTGGGCAGAACTGGAAAAGCGTGTGCGAGCAAGGAGGCCTACAAACCTGACTCAGTTACACCACTTCTGTCAGGTGGAATGGGCCAAAATTCACCCAACTTATTGTGGGAAGCTTGTGGAAGGCTACCCGAAACGTTTGACCCAAGTTAAACAATTTAAAGGCAATGCTACCAAATACTAATTGAGCGTATGTAAGATGTGATTCTAACTGACCTATGACAGGACATTTTTACTAGGATTAAATGTCAGTAATTGTGAAAAACTGAGTTTAAATGTATTTAGCTAAGGTGAATGTAAACTTTCCGACTTCAAATGTATGTTTTCACTTTTACCACTACCTTGAGATACATTACAATCTGATAGTTGTAGTTTTTTCTTGCAGTGTGAAGCAGGTGGGACCATCGAAGTTGTACCTCCTTGTGTGAATTGCCTGGGTATATCTAGACATAGCGAATACATTGCATATCATCTACTGTATCTTCTTCCACATGGAGCCAGTTGGATGGATCAGTGGGACTATCAATTCAATGAGGAAGTGGTAATCCTGCTCCCTGATGATGTTTATTAACCTTAATAAGAGAGGTGGGGATTCAGGGAAACCATTAGTCTAATGATTAGACCTCTGGACCTGGGGACTGTAGGTGTTTACACCCCCAGAGAAAACGTAGCTCAGTAGCGTAGCATAGCATAGCATATCATAAATAGATTAAACCTGTGGTCTGAAAGTGTTTACACCCCAAAGAAAACATAGCTCCATAGCATAGCATAGCATCTAATGATTAAACCTGTGGTCTGTAGGTGTTTACTCCCCAGAGATACGATACCAGTCACTTAAGGAGATCTATTCAGATCCAGGCATCTAGGTCCACAGTACTGCTGGCCTTTTTTCTTTTTGGTGATTCACTAGTGAGTTATAGACAGTCATTCCCTGATTAGAGAGGAGAGATGAAAGCCAGCAGTGTTGCAGTCTGTGGTCTTATTGGCTGATGACTTTTGGATCTGGGCATTGACTATAAAGTGTGATGGTTTTGTTAAACTTTTCTTGTCAAACTATATAGGTTTCCAAATAATGATATCCAAGACCAAAACTTAGGCCATGATTCAAAACCAATTGGCTGTCTCCTCCCAGTGGGTCCTGACCTATAATTTGGGAAACACCTCCCCCTCCTTTTCACCACGTGGGTTGGTCACCTAATGTATAAGTGCTGACAGAGTCACAGTGTCACAGTAAACCGCCTAGGGGTTTTAGAGTTCTGTCTACTCAGCCAGCTTCAATGGAGGGATTTGATTGTGCGACTTGTGTCACCATTTGTTAGTGTCTTAGTTTAACTATAGAGTTGTTGTGTTCATATATCATCTTTATGTCTGTGTAGGCTGATGCTTGTGTAGGATGTCTTCACTGAATTTCACGGGGAAGAATGTGGAGGAGTTTACCATCACAGGCTTCGACCACCTCTCTCACCAGAAGCTCCTGGGCTTCCTCATCTTCATCACCTATTTCCTTGTGCTTCTGGGAAGCGGCACCAACATCTGCATCATCGCGACGGACAGACGGCTGCACACGCCCATGTACCTCCTCATCTGTAACCTGGCCGTGGTGGACATCATGTTCACCACCAGCACCAGCACCACCATGATCTCTGTCCTGCTGGCCGAGGTCAAAACCATCTCCTACTATTCCTGCATATCAAGCATGTACATCTACCACCTGGGTGACATCGAAGAGTGTCTGGCCCTGTCCCTGATGGCTTTGGACCGAACCATCGCTATCAGCACCCCTCTTAGGTACCACAGCATCCTGACTAACCCACGGCTCTTCCTGTTGATCACAGCTACCTGGCTGATAGGGTTAGGGGTCATGGGGGTAGTAGCAGCTCAGGCAGACAGCCTTCCATACTGCCAGCCCATCATTAGATATGTGTTCTGTGACTATCCTGCTATGGTCAGAGCCGCCTGTGTCAACCCTGAACCCTATTGGATGCTTCCCACCATCCTGGGTCTGTGGTTGATTGGTGCACAGCTCACATTCATTCTGCTGTCATATGTGAATCTGATATACACAGTACTGCGACTGCCTAACAACGAGAGCAGAGTGCAGGTGTTTAATACCTGTATTTGTCACATCATTGTGGTGTCCTGTTACTACGTTCCCAAGTTGGTCTCTGTGTTGTTGACGAGGATAGGGGTGAGGCTGAATCTGACGGAGCGTAATGCTTTACTGATTATAGCCACGCTGTTACCTTCTCTGATCAACCCTATAGTCTACTGTCTGAAGACCAAAGAGATTAGAAAGAGATTGGTTCAAATACTGTCTAGAAAAAGAACTGCAGTGATGAAATGAGGTAGTGAAAAGTATTATTTTTGTGACTTCAAATCAGAAACTGCACTAATGTGTGTTTAAAGGTTTTAAAGATCATTTCCAATTCAGCTCACATCAGCAGCGTTTACGTTGCCTTTAAGAGATGCATGTCTACAAGCAAGATCAGATTGGATTTCTGTTGAATAACCACAGTCCACGGTTTAAATAGTTCCGGCTTCTTCTGTTAGCACTTTACGTTACACCTGTATATATCTAAATGGTTTTATTTTATTACACTGAATATTCGACTTACTTTTTTTATTGTTGTTGCAATGTCGAGAGTTATGTTATGCAAGTTAGAATTTCATTGTATGGTGTACACAACATATGTCCTGTGAAAATCACAAATAAACTTGATTTGATTATATAACCCCTATATATATATATATATATATATATATATATATATATATATATATATATATATATATATATATATATATATATATATTTATTTATTTAACTTGAAAAGTCAGTTAAGAACAAATTCTTATTTACTTTGACGGCCTACATCGGACAAACCCGGACAACGCTGGGCCAATTGTGCGCCACCCTATGGGACTTCCAATCACGTCCGGATGTGATACAGCCTGGAATCAAACCAGGGACTGTAGTGATGCCTCTTGCAGTGAGATGCAGTGCCTTAGAACGCTGTGCCACTTGAGAGCCCTTATATTGTGATGAATAACATGAATAGTGTTGACTCTCTCCTAGGCTGCTCTTTACTCCTGACCCAATAACAAACCCTCTGTCTGATATTTTTAATGTAGAAATACAACCACCCGACTCACACCACGACGCTGATACACACCACAACCACCCGAAACACACTACAACCACCCGATACACAACACCACCATCCGATGAACACCACAACAATGATACACACCACAACAAACAGACAATTGAACAAACACCCAATTGTCTAAACACAGATAAAGATTGGACGAGGAGGAAAATTGGACAAGGATGAAGCCCTCTCGGAATACATTTACTTTTCCGTATTTCACGCCAAAGATTGATCTGGATCTTGTTTTTTCTTATGCCTACTAGGCCAGGATCATAGCCCCAAGCACACCATGAAGAGACTGTCAATAGTACTAGCGTAGCCATGGTATTCAGCGATAGTTTAGTCATCAGAACGACTGTATGTAAGGTATATCGAGACTTTTATTATGGCAGCGCCATCTAACATTTTTGTTGGGGCTTTTTTCTGAAAGTACCCTTCCCATCCTCACCTTCTCATGAGAAGAGATGCACATGAGAGATGTTTAAATGACAGAGAAGTGAAGTGATGGAGATAACCTGTTGTTGTGCAACTAAAGTTGGTGCTGCTGCTAGTTGGAAAGGATTAATCTATAGAAAGGAGCTTGATTGTAACCTGACTCTTAATCAATGAATCCACAGGCCCTCTGAATAAAGTGATATAATAATGAAGTCAAGAAATGATAGCTATAATATGCTACACAGCTTTGGTAGGTCACAATCCCCACCAGCGTAGTAGTTAATGTCTATTCCCATTGTGTCATCGTCATCACCCATAAGAACCATTATTTTTTAAATCTTTATTTAATTTACATTTTTAAAATTTGATCCCCTTTTCTCCCCAATTTCGTGGTATCCAATTGCTAGTAATTACTATCTTGTCTCATCGCTACAACTCCCGTACGGGCTCGGGAGAGACGAAGGTCGAAAGCCATGCGTCCTCCGAAACACAACCCAACCAAGCCGCACTGCTTCTTAACACAGCGCGCCTCCAACCCGGAAGCCAGCCGCACCAATGTGTCGGAGGAAACCTGGCCACCTTGGTTAGCGCGCACTGCGCCCGGCCCGCCACAGGAGTCGCTGGTGCGCGATGAGACAAGGATATCCCTACCGGCCAAATCCTCCCTAACCCGGACGACGCTAGGGTAATTGTGCGTCGCCCCACGGACCTCCCGGTCGCGGCCGGCTGCGACAGAGCCTGGGCGCGAACCCAGAGTCTCTGGTGGCACAGCTAGCGCTGCGATGCAGTGCCCTAGACCAAAGAGTTTGGTCTCATTTAAAGGATCCTTTTACAAAATACATTTAAAGTTACAGACACAAAGAAATATAAAATATGGGTACTGTTTATATGAGAGAAGACCACTATGTCACTGTGCATTGCTGTTAATGAAATAGCTATATTTATTTTATTGAAGCTTAGTAACAATAAAAACAAGCCATTGTAAGTGTCATAGCATCGTCAGTGTCACTGCAATCTGTAAGCCAATACAGTACTGATAATACCTGACTGTTGTGTGTGTGAACATGGTTACCATGTTTACCGAATATATACAGGACATGGTTGCCATGTCCTCATAATATAAGATATTAATGTTCCAGACACCTTTCATGGGAACTTATTTCAAAAATGTAAAGTCAAACGGACAGCATGTTAACTACTTTGCCGATTGGAATCCAACAGACAATCATAATATCTGTAACGCTCGTCCTCCTCCTCGTCTGAGGATGAGCAAGGATCGGACCAATATGCAGCGTGGTATGTATCCATAGTATATTTATTTGTGAAAGACGAACACGAAGAACACTTGACAAAATACAAAATAACAAAACGACGTGAACAGACCTGTACTTGAGAACATAAAACAAGAACGCACGAACAGGAAGGAACACACTAACGAACGAACGAAACAGTCCCGTGTGGCACAAACACTGACACAGGAACAATCACCCACAAACAAACAGTGAGAACAGCCTACCTTAATATGGTTCTCAATCAGAGGAAACGTAAAACACCTGCCCCTGATTGAGAACCATATCAGGCTAGTTGACAACCCAACATAGAAACACATAACATAGAATGCCCACGTCCTGACCAACTAAACAAGACTAAACAAAGGAAATAAGGTCAGGAACATGACAGTACCCCCCCCCCCCCCCCCCCCCAAGGTGCGGACTCCGGCCGCAAAACCTGACCTATAGGGGAGGGTCTGGGTGGGCATCTGTCCACGGCTCTGGCTCTGGCTCTGGACGTGGTCCCCACCCCACCATAGTTAATCCCCGCTTCCGTGGCCTCCTCCTAATGGCTACCCTCCCTATTAACCCCACTGGATTAAGGGGCAGCACCGGACTGAGGGGCAGCTCCGGACTGAGGGGCAGCTCCGGACTGAGGGGCAGCTCCGGACTGAGGGGCAGCTCCGGACTGAGGGGGAATTCCGGCATCGCCGGCATGACAGGTCGCTCTGGCAGCTCCTGGCTGACTGACGACTCTGGCAGATTCTGGCTGACTGACGGCTCTGGCAGATCCTGGCTGACTGACGGCTCTGGCAGATCCTTTCTGGCGGGCGGCTCTGGCAGCTCCTGTCTGGCGGGCGGCTCTGGCAGCTCCTGTCTGGCGGGCGGCTCTGGCAGCTCCTGTCTGGCGGGCGGCTCTGGCAGCTCCTGTCTGGCGGACGGCTCTAGCGGCTCCTGACTGACGGACAGCTCTAGCGGCTCCTGACAGACGGGCGGCTTTGAAGGCTCAGGACAGACGGGCGGCTTTGAAGGCTCAGGACAGACGGGCGGCTTTGAAGGCTCAGGACAGACGGGCAGCTCAGACGGCGCTGGACAGACGGACAGCTCAGATGGCGTTGGGCAGACGGGCAGTGCAGGCGGTGCTGGGCAGACGGGCAGTGCAGGCGGTGCTGGGCAGACGGACAGTGCAGGCGACGCTGTGCAGACGGGCACACCTGTAGGGAGGAGACGGAGAGATAGCCTGGTGCGTGGCACCACTCCCCCAGGCTGGAATACTACTCCAGCCCGGACCCTCCAGAGTGCAGGCACAGGTTGAACCGGGCTGTGGGTGAGCACTGGAGATCTAGTGCCTACTACGCGCACCTCTCCCTTAGGCTCCACTCCCACATTTGCCCGGTACGAGCGGAGAGTAGGCATAGGACGCACTGCACCCTCCCAGCGCCCCGGAGACACAGCACGCAGAGCCAGCGCAGGATACCCTGGACCGAAACTGCGTACCGGAGACCAGACGCGCTGAGCAGGCACAATACACCCTGGCTGGATGCCCACACTCACATGACACTTTCAGGGGGCTGCCCTATAGCGCACCGGGCTATGGGCACGCACTGGCGACACCGTGCGCTTAACCGCATAACACGGTGCCTGACCAGTAACGCGCTGCTTATGATAAGCACGAGGAGTGAGCTCAGGTCTGCTACCTGGCTTAGCCACAGTCCTCTTTAACCCCCCCCAAAAAAAATTCTGGGGCTGCCTCTCCTACCTGTCGCGCTGCCGTGCTGCCTCCTCATATCGCCGCCGCTCAGCTTTCGCTCCCTCCAGCTCAGCTTTGGGTCAACGATATTCCCCAGCCTGTGCCCAGGGTCCTTCTCCGTTTAAAATCTCCTCCCATGTCCAGGAGTCCTGAGATTTTGGCCGCTGCTGCTGCTGCTGTTGCTGCCCGTTTCCACGCTGCTTGGTCCTTTTGGGGTGGGTGATTCTGTCACGATCGTCTTTCGGTGAAAGAGTGGACCAAGGCGCAGCGTGATATATCAATCAGAGGAAACGTAAAACACCTGCCCCTGATTGAGAACCATATCAGGCTAGTTGACAACCCAACATAGAAACACATAACATAGAATGCCCACCCAGCTCACGTCCTGACCAACTAATCAAGACTAAACAAAGGAAATAAGGTCAGGAACGTGACAATATCATTAAAAATAAAAAAAATCCCAGTTTATACTACAAAGCCAACTTTATATGAAATTTTTAAGTTAGGTTAAATTTGACTCAAAATTCCAAGACATTGAGTAATGTGGCTAATAGACTATCTATTTATGTAGCTATTTATTTAGCAAGCTGAACACACAAGGCCTAATGTTAGCTAGGGAGGATGTCATGTCCTTGAACAAGTGGGTGACTTCCCCCCCCCATTGTCACGACTCCCGTTGTCACGACTCCCGTCGAAGTTGGCTCCCCTGCCTGTTCGGGTGGTGCTCTGCGGTCGTCGTCACCGGCCTACTAGCCGCCACCGATCCCTTTTGCCTTTTCTGTTAGTTTTGTCTTATTAGTTGCACCTGTTCCGATTTGTGTTTTCTTGATTTGCTTCCCTATGTAAGCGTGTTGTACCCGCCCTTTGTTGTGCGGGATTATTTTTGTGTTCACGTTTGTGTCGTAAGGTGTTGTTGTGCTCAGGACCGTGTTTACCCTGTGTTTGGGTTGGTCTGTGTTTTGCGCCCTGTGTTTGGGTTGGTCTGTGTTTTGCGCCCTGTGTTTGGGCATTTACCATTTTCGGTGCTGGAATTAAAGTGCATTTTTTCCCTGGAACTCTCTGCTCTCTGCACAAGTGGCACAAAGCTCTCCAAGTCAACAAACGGAAGAGAACGGAACACGGCAAAACTCCCGAAAAATTTTCAATAATCTGATGAAACTATATTGAAAAAACATACTTTACGATGATATGGTCACATGTATCAAATAAAATCATAGCCGGAGATATTAGTCGTCCATAACGACAGCTAAACAGAAGGCAAATCCATGTCCCCTTTCGCGCGCTCCAGAAAACAGAAAATGGACGGTCACGTCATACAAAGAGCTTTTATTCCACCTCAGACCAAGATAAACACGAAATTTCTTCTCTCACCGCCTCTTGACATCCAGGGGAAGGTGTATGAAGTGCACGTAGACTCTTACGTATCATGCATAGGCAGGAAGTAGAACAGAGCATCGATTTCAGACTTTCCACTTCCTGACAGGAAGTGTGCTGCAGAATGAGTTCTGTTTCACCCAGAGAAATAATTCAAACGGTTTTAGAAACTAGAGAGTGTTTTCTATCCAATAGTAATAATAATATGCATATTGTACGAGCAAGAATTGAGTACGAGGCAGTTTAATTTGGGAACGAATTTTTACAAAGTCGAAATGGCGCCCCCCTATTGAGAAGAATTAACTAGCAAGAAATGTGAATCACTTTGATAGCTAGTTATTCTAGTTATGTTATCAACAGCTAGCATATCTCTAGTTATGTTATCAACAGCTAGCATATCTCTAGTTGTGTTATCAACAGCTAGCATATCTCTAGTTGTGTTATCAACAGCTAGCATATCTCTAGTTATGTTATCAACAGCTAGCATATCTCTAGTTGTGTTATCAACACTTAGCATATCTCTAGTTGTGTTATCAACACTTAGCATATCTCTAGTTATGTTATCAACAGTTAGCATATCTCTAGTTATGTTATCAACAGTTAGCATATCTCTAGTTATGTTATCAACAGCTAGCATATCTCTAGTTATGTTATCAACAGCTAACATATCTCTAGTTGTGTTATCAACACTTAGCATATCTCTAGTTGTGTTATCAACACTTAGCATATCTCTAGTTATGTTATCAACACTTAGCATATCTCTAGTTGTGTTATCAACACTTAGCATATCTCTAGTTGTGTTATCAACACTTAGCATATCTCTAGTTATGTTATCAACAGTTAGCATATCTCTAGTTGTGTTATCAACACTTAGCATATCTCTAGTTATGTTATCAACACTTAGCATATCTCTGGTTATGTTATCAACAGCTAGTATATCTCTAGTTGTGTTATCAACACTTAGCATATCTCTAGTTGTGTTATCAACACTTAGCTTATCTCTAGTTATGTTAGCAACACTTAGCATATCTCTAGTTATGTTCTCAACACTTAGCATATCTCTAGTTGTGTTATCAACAGTTAGCATATCTCTAGTTATGTTATCAACAGTTAGCATATCTCTAGTTATGTTATCAACAGTTAGCATATCTCTAGTTGTGTTATCAACAGTTAGCATACCTCTAGTTATGTTATCAACAGTTAGCATATCTCTAGTTATCAATCAAATGGATCTCGAACCCAGGCCACCAGCACCAATGATCGCTCTAACCACTGTCCCAATAAGGCATACCTCTAGGGCATGTAGTTATTAGGCCAGTATATTTAGCTCCTGTCCAGAAGAATCCCTAACCCCTCCTCACTAGCACCCTGAAACAACTTGATAGGTGGAAGCAATAGGGTGAAGGCACATTGAAGTAAATCCCAGCTCTGTTAAAAGTATACTCAAGAAAATATTTTATTGATCATAGAGATTCGGGAGTATCATTAAAACAGGTTCAGATGCCCCACCAACATTTGCTGAAATAGTCATTTAAAAGACACATCTGAGCTATCTTTGTTGCAGGTACATGGTAACAGTTGAATAAGATGAGAAAAAAGAACCCCACATTAAAAGCACTGAAAAAGCTCTGACGAAGGCCTTGCCGATACATAAAGCTTAATAAAGAGCAGTGATACTGGTAAGAGCAGTGTGGGGGTTTCTTCTTCTTTCTGAAATAAGTCAATTAAATCAATAATGAGAGAATTGTCCGAATAATTGATACCTTAAATGGACGTGGTGGCGTAGAAGGAAGGTCGGAGTGACGTAAACCAAGAGATTGTGAGTTCATAATCGCACGTGAGGATTTGTTGAATAACAACGACTGATTAATTGAACACACACAATGTAATCATGTGTGTCAAATATGTAAGTTGAAAACACTATCTTTAAAGCACTGTGTGGGTATCCCTAACTTTATCAACAGACAAAGAGCAGTGAATGGATCAGTGGATCAACAATCAGGGCCTTGATTGGCTCAGCAACAGTAACAAGACATGATGTGTAATGTTATTTGATTTTTTTAATAAAAGTATTTTGAAACATTCTCTTTCTAGAATATTCATATCATGTTCTGGGTAAGTTCTATTTGACATTAACAGATTGGTCTCTTGAAAAAATGTCTTGCACATTACGGGAACATTCCTATGAAAATGTTACTTAATGACGTAATGAGACTCTTAAGGGAATTTTCTCTAAAGTTGTGGGGACATTTGTTGTTAGCTGGGTTTGGCCTGTTGCTTACACATGAGTTGCTCTCTCTCTCCTTCTCTCATCTGCAGAGAGCGTTTCTAAGCTATGTGGACAAGCCGGTCCTCATTAGTTCTCTCATTAGACTGACTGTGTACTCAGTAGGAGACTCAAGTGTTGACAGATAGAGGTCTGGAAATCATCCTATATGATACTACAGATAGATAGAGGTCTAGTAATCATCCTCTATGATACTACAGATAGATAGAGGTCTAGTAGTCATCCTCTATGATACTACAGATAGATAGAGGTTTAGTTATCATCCTATATGATACTACAGATAGATAGAGGTTTAGTAATCATCCTCTATGATACTACAGATAGAAAGAGGTCTAGTTATCATCCTCTATGATACTACAGATAGACAGAGGTCTAGTAATCATCCTCTATGATACTATAGATAGATAGAGGTCTAGTAATCATCCTCTATGATACTATAGATAGATAGAGGTCTAGTAATCATCCTCTATGATACTACAGATAGATAGAGGTCTAGTAATCATCCTCTATGATACTACAGATAGATAGAGGTCTAGTTATCATCCTCTATGATACTACAGATGGATAGAGGTCTAGTAATCATCCTCTATGATACTACAGATAGATAGAGGTCTAGTTATCATCCTCTATGATACTACAGATAGATAGAGGTCTAGTAGTCATCCTATATGATACTACAGATAGATAGAGGTCTAGTAATCATCTTCTATGATACTATAGATAGATAGAGGTCTAGTAATCATCCTCTATGATACTACAGATAGATAGAGGTCTAGTAATCATCCTCTATGATACTATAGATAGATAGAGGTCTAGTAATCATCCTCTATGATACTACAGATAGATAGAGGTCTAGTAATCATCCTCTATGATACTATAGATAGATAGAGGTCTAGTAATCATCCTCTATGATACTATAGATAGATAGAGGTCTAGTAATCATCCTCTATGATACTACAGATCCTGGAGTAAAATGTATGGAGTAAAAAGTACCCAAAATTCTTAAGGAATGTAGTGAAGTAAAAGTAGGCAACAATTATTAATAGTAAAGTACAGATACCCCCAAAAACGACTTAAGTAGCACCTTAAAGTATTTTTACTTAAGTACTTTACACCACTGTCACTAGCTCAATTCATTAGCTCAACTGGATGAGAGTGTCTGCTAAATTATTCAAATTACCACAGTTATCAAACCGTAAAAAAATATAACTGATGAGATCTGAATGGTCAACTTTCTCCTATCTTTCTCTCTCCTTTCTCCTCTCTTTCTCTCTCATTTCTACTCTCTTTCTCTCTGCTTTCTCCTCTTTCTCTCTCCTCCTTCCTCTTTCTTTCCTCCTCTTTCTACCGCCTCCCTCCTCTCTCTTCTCAGCCTGTGTGGTTGGTGGTTCCAGAAGGGCATTGAGTTGTGTCCTATGACAACCACACAACAACAACAACAACAGCAGCAAGGGTATTCATCTCCGACATGTCTTCTTCACTCAATCAAGGTATGTCATACACAAGTACGGTGGCCCACAGGGGACATTCTACTAGAGATTCACAATGAGGCTGCAGGTATAACAGGGGAGGTGGACTCAGAGCAGCACCACAAATTGGTCTTCAGTCCAACACACATCACCAGTCTACTGAAGAGAGACAGTTGGATCCAGTCTGAGGTAAGACCAGGTAAGACTTAGTTTCTGCAGTATGTAGTTGTACCATGTTAGACTATACAGTATGTGGGTTCAACAGGTAATAGTTATTCTAATGGAGGGAACGTGAAACCAATATCAGCTTTACAGTGCTATTCCTTGGATTTTTTACTTTGTTGTCAGTTAAAATAATTGTATTCTTAGTTTTTAAAATATAATTACATAAGAAATAGACAATTGAACTTGGATATTTGCCTTTGTCCTGGTGATGTTTCACTCATTGCAATGTCTCAACAGGTGAATAAAAAAACAGTAATGTATTTATTTTATATTTCCACAGATTATTACGAGCCAGGAGGAATCACTGATAACGCCACCAGTCAGGATGAGTTACCTGACCTCTGACCCTAACCAGACAGAGAACATTGACACCATTATCCGACCCCCTTACTTCTTCATCAGTGGTTTCATCGACATCCCCCACATGGAGTACTATTACATCTTCCTCTGCTTCGTATACATCATCGCTCTGGTTAGTCCATAGCTCTGGTCTACGCTGTTACAAACTATCTGTGATCGAGGCTGTTACGTATCGCCATCGTCAGCTAGTTTATCCACCTGAAAAGCTAGAAAAGGTTTCACTTTCCTATCGAAAGCACATCTTTTTTGAACTTAAGAAAACCTGGTATGGTGTAGTATCATTTCAGCTGGGGGCCTATAGCGCCACATATGGTCAACGGGTGAGAAATGAAAAGTGAAAAATGAATTTACCTGTATTTTTGTTTTGGTTCATGGTTTCTCCTGTGTGTGTGTGTGTGTGGTGTGTGTGTGTGTGTGTGTTTGTGTGTGTGTGTGTGTGTGTGTGTGTGTATTGGGTCTAGATGGGCAACACCTTTGTCATGATGGTTATCTACATGGACAGCAGTCTCCACAGGTAATCAGTCCTCTTTTATCTCAGTGGTAATAATACAGCATAATTCTACCTTTATTGGACTATATTTGTGCAGTCCCAGAACCCAACCAGATGAACCACAACAGACACAACACAAGCTGAAGCAGCACAGGGCTCTGACTGCTAGTTAACTCCTTTTAGATTCCCCTCATCAGCTCGGGATTTCAACTGTATCCCTGATTACCGGCCTGCCTCTCAATAAGGCTTCTGAATGAAAACCACCATTAGATCAGCTGGATGGTCTATAGTTGATTCTGAATGAAAACCACCATTAGGTCAGCTGGATGGTCTATAGTTGATTCTGAATGAAAACCACCATTAGGTCAGCTGGATGGTCTATAGTTGATTCTGAATGAAAACCACCATTAGGTCCAGCTGGATGGTCTATAGTTGATTCTGAATGAAAACCACCATTAGGTCCAGCTGGATGGTCTATAGTTGATTCTGAATGAAAACCACCATTAGGTCAGCTGGATGGTCTATAGTTGATAACTTACACATTACAGATGACAGTTTAAAGATGTTTAGGATTTGCACTTTTTGTCTACTGACTGATTGTATTTACCTTCTCTGTAATTGTCTATTGCACATACAAACATTTCCCCATGGAGATAATCAAGTCAGGATCTTACCTTACAGCCCCAAGTACATTGCTGTGTTCAACCTGGCCTTCACAGACGTGTGTGGCAGCACTGCCATGGTCCCCAAGGTCCTGGATATGTTCCTGTTCAGCAGACAGCTCATCTCCTACAACCAGTGCCTCACTAGCCTCTTCTTCATCTTCCTCTTCCTCACCATGCAGTCCTTCAACCTCACCATCCTCTCCTACGACAGACTGGTGGCCATCTGCTGCCCACTCAGGTCTCAGATAATACATCAAATCAAATTGTTTAATAAAATACAATTTAAAAGGCCTTCATAATTGCCCCTTGTGTGATAATAATGTATCTGCTTTCACTGACAATTCGAACTGATATATGAATACACTGCATCTAAAGTCCTTGTTAACAGCATCTTTCCACTGTCCATGTAGGTACCATATGATGGTGACTCACAGGTCCATGTTCCAGCTGACGGGTGCTGCCTGGGCGTTTGCTGTGTTCATGGTGTTGCTGGCTGTGTGCCTCATCACCCGACTCTCCTTCTGCCGGTAGGTGGCTGAGGAGGTGAACCTGTTGCCGAAAGGTTACCGGTTTGAATCCCGGGCCGGGTGCTGGAAAAATAAGTTAGCAGTTGATCACTGTAACATGTGAACAATGAAGATGTATTGTATTGTAGGTCTCTGGTGATCAACAGCTACTTCTGTGACCACGGTCCCCTGTTCCGTCTGGCGGCCCCCTGTTCTGATGTGGTCCCTAACATAGTGATGTCTTATCTCAACCCCAGTATAGTCCTCTATTTCCCCATGGTCTTCATCATATCATCATACATCTGTATCACACACGCCCTGTTCACCATCACACTGCCCCAGGACAGGTGAGAAGTCATACTGATCAGAGTCAGAGATTTAGCCAGATATTTTGTTTATATACCTAAACATATAGCTCTGATATTGATTGTTGTGCTGTCTCAGATATACACTACAGGACCAAAAGTATGTGGACACCTGCTCATCAGACATCTCATTCTAAAATCATGGGCATTAATAAGGATCGGCCCCTGTTTTTCATTTTTTGCCTTAAATGACATACCCACATCGTACTGCCTGTAGCTCAGGCCCTGAAGCAACGATATGCATATTCTTGATACCATTTGAAAGGAAACACTTTAAAGTTTGTGGAAATGTAAAAGGAATGTAGGAGAATATAACACATTAGATCTGGTAAAAGGTTATATAAAGAAAAACCAACCGTTTTTTTGTACCATAATCTTTGAAATGCAAGGGAAAGGGCATAATGACTATTTCTAACCCAGGTGCAAATTAGACTTTGCCACTAGATGGAAGCATTGTATGTGCAAAGTTTTAGAGTGATCCAGTGAAAACATGCATATTTATTCAAAATGTTGTATCAAGAAATGTGCCCAAATGTGCATAATTGGTTTATTTATACATTTTCAAGTTCATAATTGTGCACTCTCCTAAAACAATAGCATGGTATTATTTCACTCTAATAACTACTGTAAATTGAACAGTGCAGTTAGATTAACAAGAATTTAAGCGTTCTGCCTTTCTGAAATATGTCTGTCTTTTTTTTCTTCTTACAACCTCATGCTAATCGCATTAGCCTACATTAGCTCAACCGTCCCGTGGACGTGACACCAATCCTGAATATGGAGTTGGTCCACCCTTTGCTGCTATAACAGCCTCCACTCTTCTGGGAAGGCTTTCTACGAACATCTAGCGGGGACTGGCTTCCATTCAGCCACAAGAGCATTAGTGATGTCGGCCACTGATGATGGGCGATTAGGCCTGGCTTGCAGTTGGCGTTCCAATTCATCCTAAAGGTGTTTGATCGGGTTGAGGTCAGTGCTCTGTGCAAGCTAGTCAAGTTCTTCCACAGCGATCTCGACAAACCATTTCTGTATGGACCTCGCTTTGTGCACTGAGGCATTGTCATGCTGAAACAGGAAAGGGCATTCTCCAAACTGTTGCCACAAAGTTGGAACCACAGAGTCTAGAATGTCATTGTATGTTGTAGTGTAAAGGTTTCCCTTCACTGGAACTAAGAGGCCTCACTCGAACCATGAAAAACAGCCCCAGACCATTATTCCTCCTCCACCAAACTTTACAGTTGGCACTATGTATTTGGGCAGGTAGTGTTCTCCTGGCATCCACCAAACCCAGATTCGTCCATCGGACTGCCAGATGGTGAAGTGTGATTCATCACTCCAGAGAACGTGTTTCCACTGCTCCAGAGTCCAGTGTCGGCGAGCTTTACACCACTCCAGCCAACACTTGGCAGTGTGCACGGTGATCTTCGGCTTGTGTATGGTTGCTCGGCCAAGGAAACACATTTCATGAAGCTCCCGACACACAGTTATTGTGCTGACGTTGCTTCCAGAGGCAGTTTTAAACTCGGTAGTGAGTGTTGCAACCGAGGACAGACGATTTCTACGTGCTACGTGCTTCAGCACTCGGTGGTCCCGTTCTGTGAGCTTATGTTGCCTACCACTTCGCGGCTGAGCCGTTGTTGCTCCTAGACGTTTCCATTTCAGAATAACAGCACTTACAGTTGACCGGGGCAGCTCTAGCAGGGCAGAAATTTTATGAACGGACTTGTTGGAAAGATACCATCCTATGACAGTGCCACATTGAAAGTCATTGATCACTTCATTAAGGCCATTTTATTGCCAATGCTTGTCAATTGAGATTGAATGGCTGAGTACGTGATTTTAAACACCTGTCAGCAATGGGTGTGGCTGAAAAAGCCGAATCCACTAATTTGAAGGGGTGTCCACATACCTTTGTATATACAGTTGAAGTCGAAAGTTAACATACACCTTCGACAAAAACATTTAATCTTAGTTTTTCACAATTCCTGACATTTAATCATAGTAAAAATTCCCTGTCTTAGGTCAGGTAGGATCACCACTTTATTTTAAGAATGTGAAATGTCAGAATAATAGTAGAGAGAATGATTTATTTCAGCTTTTATTTCTTTCATCACATTCCCAGTCGGTCAGAAGTTTACATACACTCAATTTGTATTTGGTAGCTTTGCCTTTAAATTGTTTAACTTGGGTCAAACGTTTCGGGTAGCCTTCCAGAAGCTTCCCACAGTAAGTTGGGTGAATTTTGGCCCATTCCTCCTGACAGAGCTGGTGTAACTGAGTCAGGTTTGTAGGCCTCCTTGCTCGCCAAAGCTTTTTCAGTTCTGGCCACAAATTTTCTCTGGGATTGAGGTCAGGGCTTTGTGATGGCCACTCCAATACCTTGACTTTGTTGTCCTTAAGCCATTTTGCCACAACTTTGGAAGTATGCTTGGGGTCATTGTCCACTTGGAAGACCCATTTGCGGCCAAGCTTAAACTTCCTGACTGATGTCTTGAGCTGTTGCTTCAATATATCCACATAATTTTCCATTCTCATGATGCTATCTATTTCGTGAACTGCACCAGACCCTCCTGCAGCAAAGCACCCCCAAAACATGATGCTGCCACCCCGTGCTTCACTTTTGGGATGGTGTTCTTCGGCTTGCAAGCATCCCCCTTTTTCCTCCAAACATAACGATGGTCATTATGGCCAAACAGTTCCATTTTTGTTTCATCAGACCAGAGGACATTTCTCCAAAAAGTATGATCTTTTGTACCCATGTGCAGTTGCAAACAGTAGTCTGTCTTAATTATGGCGGTTTTGGAGCAGTGGCGTCTTCCTTGCTGGGCGGCCTTTCAGGTTATGTTGATATAGGACTCATTTTACTATGGATTTAGATACGTCTGTACCTGTTTCCTCCAGCATCTTCACAAGGTCCTTTGCTGTTGTTCTGGGATTGATTTGCAATTTTCGCACCAAAGTAAGTTCATCCCTAGGAGACAGAACGCATCTCCTTCCTGAGCGGTATGATGGCTACGTGGTCCCACGGTGTTTATACTTGAGTACTATTGTTTGTACAGATGAACATGGTACATTCAGGCGTTTGGAAATTGCTCCCAAGGATGAACCAGACTTGTGGAGGTCTACAATTGTTTTTCTGAGGTCTTGGCTGATTTCTTTTGATTTTCCCATGATGTCAAGCAAAGAGGCACTGAGTTTGAAGGTAGGCCTTGAAATACATCCACAGGTACACCTCCAATTGACTCAAATTATGTCAATTAACCAATAAGAAGCTTCTAAAGCCATGACATCATTTTCTGGAATTTTCCAAGCTGTTTAAACGCACAGTCAACTTAGTGTATGTAAACTTCTGACCCACTGGAATTATGATACAGTGAATTGTAAGTGAAATAATCTGTCTGTAAACAATTGTTGGAAAAATGACTTGTGTCATGCACAAAGTAGATGTCCGAACCGACTTGCCAAAACTATAGTTTGTTAACAAGAAATGTGTGGAGTGGTTGAAAAACTAGTTTTAATGACTCCAACCTAAGTGTATGTAAACTTCCGACTTCAACTGTATAGTGTTTGTTGTTAGAGTGATACATGCTGGGAAATATTGAGAATGAACTGGATAGATGATGACTTACTGTACTGGCACTTTTATCCTTTATTCTTTAATCTCTCCTCTCTCACACACACACACTCTCTCTTCTCTCTCTCTTCTCCTTCTCTTTCCCTCTCTTTCTCCCTCTCTCTCCTTCTCTTTCCCTGTCTCTCCTCTCTCCTTCACTGTCTTTTCCTCTCTCTACCTCTCTATTCTCTCTCCTTCTGTTTTTCCCTCTCTCTCATTCTCTCTCTCCCTCTGTCTCTTTCTCCCTCTCACAGAGTCAGAGCCGTGAAGACGTGCACCTCACACCTGATACTTGTAGCCATATTCTACCTGCCTATTAATTTCACCTACCTCCTTCACCCAATCATACCAACCAACGCCCGGATCATCAACCTCTCCCTGACCTTGGTGCTGCCGCCCATGCTAAACCCCATCATATATGTTCTGAAGACAGAGGAGTTTAAGGAATCGGCCAAGAAGCTGCTTAGTAAAAGAGGATTCCAGAGAGCTGTAGTGCCGGTCCAATCAACATGAAGTTTTACTATTTATTTATATCTCTATTTGACTTGTTTTTGATTGATATGCTGTGTAAGATATACGGTATCTGCCATAGTGAAAAACTGTTGCTTCACTTAAATGAATAATAATGTTTTTCTTCAAAATGAAATATTTATATTATTGTCTATATGCCTTTAAAGCCATACAGAAAAGTCATAATTAAAAGGCTGGATAAAACCCAAATAAAAATCAAATCAATGTATAATTTTTTACAAATCTTTATTTAACTAGGCAAGTCAGTTAAACTTCTCTAGGGTAGGGGGCAGCATTTTCACGTTTGGATGAAAAACATGACCAAATTCAACTGCCAGTTACTCATCGCCAGGAGATAGGATATGCATATTATTAGTAGATTTGGATAGAAAACACTCTGAAGTATCTAAAACTGTTTGAATCATGTCTGTGAGTATAACAGAACTTATTTAGCAGGCGAAACCCCGAGGACAAACCATTCAGATTTTTTTTTGTGGAGGTCACTGTCTTTTCAATGAGATTTCATTGGGAAACCAGATTTCTAAGCAACTTGCTTGCAGTTCCTACGGCTTCCGCTGGATGTCAACAGTCGTGAGAAATAGGTTGAGGTTATTCCTTTGTGTAATGAAGAAATACGGCCATCTTGAAGTCGAGGCACTTCTGGTGTCCTAGACATGCGTTTCAATCAAACAGAAGGCATGCTACATATCGTTTAAATCCTGTATTGAACACATATCATCCCTTCTTCAATTTTATCGATTATTAACGTTAAAAAATACCTAAAGTTGTATTACATAAGTAGTTTGACATTTTTTGGCAAAGTTTACAATTACCTTTGATATATTTTGTCGTCATGTTTGAGCAAGTTGGAACCGGTGTTTTTCTGGATCAAACGCGCCAAATAAATGGACATTTTGGACATATATCGATGGAATTAATCAAACAAAAGGACCATTTGTGATGTTTATGGGACATATTGGAGTGCCAACAACAGAAGAACAGAAACAACAGAAACAACAGAATGCATGAATTATATTTTTATTCTGCGTTTTGTGTCGCTCCTGCAGGGTTGAAATGTTTTCTCTCTTTTGTTTACTATGGTGCTATGCTCAGATAATAGCATCGTGTGCTTTCACTGAAAAGCCTATTTGAATTCAGACATGTTGGCTGGATTCACAACCAGTGTAGCTTTAATTTGATATCTTTCATGTGTGATTTAATGAAAGTTAAATTTTATAGTAATTTTCATAGTCATTCATTTTAATGTGGCGCTATGCATTTTCTCAGGCTTTTTGCCAAGTGATACAGTAGCGTCTTGCCTAAACTCAGATTTTTGAATATAAATATGAACTTTACCGAACATAAAATACATGTATTGTGTAACATGAAGTCCTATGAGTGTCATCTGATGAAGATTATCAAAGGTTAGTGATTAATTTGATCTCTATTTCTGCTTTTTGTTAATGCTCTCTTTAGCTGGAAAAATGGCTGTCTATTTCTGTGACTTGTCTCATACCTTACATAATCGTTTAGTGTGCTTTCGTCGTAAAACCTTTTTGAAATCGGACACTTTGGCTGGATTTACAACAAGTGTAGCTTTAAAATGGTGTAAAATACTTGTATGTTTGAGGAATTTAAATTATGGGATTTCTATTGTTTTGAATTTGGCGCACTGCAGTATCACTGGCTGTTGATGACGTAACGTCCCACATACCCTAGAGAGGTTTAAGAACAAATTTTTATTTTCAATGACGGCCTAGGAACAGTGGGTTAACTGCCTTGTTCAGGGGCAGAATGACAGATTTTTACTTTGTCAGCTCAGGGATTCGATCTTGCAACATTTCCGTTACTAGTCTAACGCTCTAACCACTAGGCTACCCTGCCTCTAATACATCTCAGTTTCACAAAGTGTTTAGCAAGCAGAATTAGAAGCAGTAAAACACCCTAGAAGGAGAAACCCCCTAGAAGGAGAAAACACCCTAGAAGGAGAAACACCCTAGAAGGAGAAACACCCTAGAAGGAGAAACACCCTAGAAGGAGAAACACCCTAGAAGGAAAAACACCCTAGAAGGAGAAACACCCTAGAAGGAGAAACACCCTAGAAGGAGAAACACCCTAGAAGGAGAAACACCCTAGAAGGAGAAACACCCTAGAAGGAGAAACACCCTAGAAGGAGAAACACCCTAGAAGGAGAACACCCTAGAAGAAGAAACACCCTAGAAGGGTTAACACCCTAGAAGGAGAACACCCTAGAAGGAGAAACACCCTAGAAGGAGAAACACCCTAGAGAGGAACCAGGCTCGGATGGGAGGTCCGGGGGAGTAGTTTGGGGGATGCATTCTACTATAATATCTCTTACAGTACCAGGGTTGACCTGAGTGACCTGTTGACACCCAGGTGGGTGTTTGGCCCAGGTGAGTGTCCATCCCTGTTGGCTAGAGAAGCTACCATATAGATACCTGTATGTCAGCCAACCCCTGCATGATGACTTCACCATAGACGTCCTATAACCAGGGCTTGAATTCAGGGGGATTGTGGGGCTATGCCCTAACCTTGTTAAAGAAAAGGGCAAAAACATACCTCTTGATAGCTTAAGATTTTGAAGGTGAAAACATGTACCTGATTATATTAAGCGATATATGACGATGATCTTGGACTTCAAATCAAGTAGTCAAGTTAATTCAACGTTCAAAGCATCCTCATTACACCTGACTTGAGATTGTATTTGATTTTAATTCCATCTTGGTCAGAGACCTAAGCCTCCCAGGATTCCAATGACTAATTAACAGCTGTTTTAACTAAAGAAAACTACCCAGGGGCGCATGCCCAAGGACCCCCCTAGATTCCTGGACCATGGCTTACGAGCAGTCAGTCCTAATCTCTTACAGTGCTACATTCAAAACGCCAGTGATATTTCTACATCAACGGTTTCCATCAAATACTATCATGTGTTTTGGTGTCTGGTCTATGCTGTGATGGTCATGGCTAACTCCATCATGGCTGTTATCTACCTGGCCAGGAACCTCCACACGGCCAAGTGCGTTGTTCGCTCCAACAACACAAGTATTCTAATATCACATAACTCTGTATAAATGCAGTATAATTTCTTAACAAAGGTACCAGAGATGCTATTTTAGCAATGGTGATGGTCCTATGAAACTGTTTTTTAAATATATTTTTTATTTCACCTTTATTTAACCAGGTAGGCTAGTTGAGAACAAGTTCTCATTTGCAACTGCGACCTGGCCAAGACAAAGCAATGCAGTTCGACACATACAACAACACAAAGTTACACATGGAATAACCAATACAATCAATAATACAGTAGAAAAATCTATATACCGCATGTGCAAATGAGGTAGGATAAGGGAGGTAAAGCAATAAAAAGGCCATGGTGGCGAAGTAATTACAATATAGAAATCAACACTGGAATGGTAGATGGGCAGAAGATGAATGTGCAAGTAGAGATACTGGGGTGCAAAGGAGCAAGGTAAATAAATAAATACAGTATGGGGATGAGGTAGATTGGATGGGCTATTTACATATGAGCTATATAGAGGTGCAGTGATCTGTGAGCTGCTCTGACAGCTGGTGCTTAAAACTAGTGAGGGAGGTAAGAGTCTCTAGCTTCAGTGATTTTTGCAGTTCATTCCAGTCATTGGCAGCAGAGAACTGGAAGGAGAGGCGGCCAAAGGAAGAATTGGCTTTGGGGATGACCAGTGAAATATACCTGCTGGAGCGCGTGCAACGGGTGGGTGCTGCTATGGTGACCAGTGAGATGAGATAAGGCGGGGCTTTACCAGCAGAGACTTATAGATGACCTGGAGCCAGTGGGTTTGGCGACGAGTATGAAGCGAGGGCCAGCCAACGAGAACGTACAGGTCGCAGTGGTGGGTAGTATATCCAATTTGTTGAGTAGAGTGTTGGAGGCTATTATGTAAATGACATCGCCGAAGTCGAGGATTGGTAGGATAGTCAGTTTTACGAGGGTATGTTTGGCGGCATGAGTGAAGGATGCTTTGTTGCGGAATAGGAAGCAGATTCTAGATTTTATTTTGGATTGGAGATGCTTAATGTTAGTCTGGAAGGAGAGTTACAGTCTAACAAGACACCTAGGTATTTACAGTTGTCCACATATTCTAAGTCAGAACCGTCCAGAGTAGTGATGTTGGACAGGCAGGCAGGTGCAGGCAGCGATCGGTTGAAGAGCATGCATTTAGTTTTACTTGCATTTAAGAGCAGTTGGAGGCCACGGAAGGAGAGTTGTATGGCATTGAAAATAATCTGGAGGTTAGTTAACACAGTGTCCAAAAAAGGGCCAGAGGTTTACAAAATGGTGTCATCTGCGTAGAGGTGGATCAAAGAATCACCAGCAGCAAGAGTGACATCATTGATGTATACAGAGAAGAGAGTCGGCCTGAGAAGTGAACCCTGTGGCACCACATAGAGACTGCCAAAGGTCCGGACAACAGGCCCTCCGATTTGACATACTGAACTATATCAGAGAAGTAGTTGGTGAACCAGGCGAAGCAATCATTTGAGAAACCAATGCTGTTGAGTCTGCCGATAAGAATGTGGTGATTGATAGAGTCGAAAGCCTTAGCCAGGTCGATGAATACGGCTGCACAGTAATGTCTCTTATCGATGGCGGTTATGATATCGTTTAGGACCTTGAGCGTGGCTGAGGTGCACCCATGACCAGCTCTGAAACCAGATTGCATAGCGGAGAAGGTACGGTGGGATACGAAATGGTCGGTAATCTGTTTGTTAACTTGGCTTTCGAAGACCTTAGAAAGGCAGAGTAGAATAGATATAGGTCTGTAGCAGTTTGGGTCTAGAGTGTCACCCCTTTTGAAAAGGGGGATGACCGCGGCAGCTTTCCAATCTATGGGAATCTCAGACGATACGAAAGAGAGGTTGAACAGGCTAGTAATAGGGGTTGCAACAATTTCGGCAGAACATTTTAGAAAGAGATGTTCCAGATTGTCTAGCCCGGCTGATTTATAGGGGTCCAGATTTTGCAGCTCTTTCAGAACATCAGCTGACTGGATTTGGGAGAAGGAGAAATGGGGGAGGCTTGGGCGAGTTGCTGTGGGGGGTGCAGTGCTGTTGACCGGGGTAGGGGTAGCCAGGTGGAAAGCATTGCCAGCCGTAGAAAAATGCTTATTGAAATTCTCAATTATAGTGGATTTATCGGTGGTAACAGTGTTTCTTAGCCTCAGTGCAGTGAGCAGCTGGGAGGAGGTGCTCTTATTCTCCATGGACTTTACAGTGTCTCAGAACATTTTTGTGTTTGTGCTACATGATGCAAATTTCTGCTTGAAAAAGCTAGCATTAGATTTCCTAACTGCATGTGTATATTTGTTCCTATCTTCCCTGAAAAGTTGCATATCACGGGGGCTGTTCAATGCTAATGCAGTATGCCACAGGATGTTTTTGTGCTGGTCAAGGGCAGTCAGGTCTGGAGAGAACCAAGGGCTATATCTGTTCCTGATTCAACATTTTTGAATGGGGCATGCTTACGTAAGATGGCGAGGAAGGCACTTTTAAAGAATAACCAGGCATCCTCTACTGACGGGATGAGGTCAATATCCTTCCAGGATACCCAGGCCGGGTCGATTAGGAAGGCCTGCTCGCTGAAGGGTTTTAGGGAGCGTTTGACAGTGATCAGGGGTGGTCGTTTGACCGCAGACCCATTACGGATGCAGGCAATGAGGCAGTGATCGCCGAGATCTTGGTTGAAGACAGCAGAAGTGTATTTGGAGGGCAAGTTGGTTAGGATGATATCTATGAGGGTGCCCGTGTTTACGGATTTGGGTTTGTACCTGGTGGGTTCATTGATAATTTGTGTGAGATTGAGGGCATCAAGCTTAGATTGTAGGATGGCCGGGGTTTTAAGCATGTCACAGTTTAGGTCACCTAGCAGCACGAGCTCTGAGGATAGATGGGGGGCAATCAATTCACATATGGTGTCCAGGGCACAGCTGGGGGCAGAGGGTGGTCTATAGCAAGCGGCAACGGTGAGAGACTTGTTTCTGGAAAGATGGATTTTTAAAAGTAGAAGCTCGAATTATTTGGGTACAGACCTGGATAGTAAGACAGGACTCTGCAGGCTATCTCTGCAGTAGATTGCAACACCGCCCCCTTTGGCAGTTCTATCTTGTCGGAAAATGTTATAGTTAGGGATGGACATTTCAGGGTTTTTGGTGGTCTTCTTAAGCCAGGATTCAGACACGGCTAGGACATCCGAGTTGGCAGAATGTGCTAAAGCAGTGAATAAAGCAAACTAGGCTTCTAATGTTAACATGCATGAAACGAAGGCTTTTACGGTTACAGAAGTCAACAAATGAGAGCACATGTGGAGTATGAGTGGAGCTAGGCACTGCAGGTCCTGGATTAACCTCTACATCACCAGAGGAACAGAGGAGAAGTAGGATAAGGGTACGGCTAAAGGCTATATGAACTGGCCGTCTAGCACGTTTGGAACAGAGAGTAAAAGGAGCAGGTTTCTGGGCGCGGTAGCATAGATTCAAGGCATAATGTACAGACAAAGGTATGGTAGGAATAGAGTGCATTGGAGGTAAACCTAGGTATTGAGTAATGATGAGAGAGATATAGTCTCTAGAAACTGTTAAACCAGGTGATGTCATTGCATATGTGGGAGGTGGAACAACATGGTTGGTTAAGGCATATTGAGCAGGGCTAGAGGCCCTACAGTGAAATAAGACAGAAATCACTAACCAGGACAGTAATGGACAAGGCATATTGATATTAGGGGGAGGCATGCATAGCCAAGTGATCGTACGGGTCCAGTGAGTGGTTGGGCTGGCTGGAACACGGAGATTCAGACAGTTAGCAGGCCGGGGCAAGCAAGCTAGCAGTTAGCAGGCCGGGGCTAGCAAGCTAGCAGAAGGGCCTTAGAGAGGGACGTCGGGGTGGAGGAAAGTCTGTTTTTGCCTCCTCGTGCACCTCCCTAGCCGGGAGATGGGCCTAGCATGAGCTAGCTCCAGGGTAGTTGGTGCTTGCTCCGGGACGGAATCGTTAGCCAGGAGTTGTCAGCCGGGTTGCGGTTAGCTGGCTGCGATGATCCAGATGAAAAGGTTCAGAGTTTGCGGTAGGAATCCGGGCATATGGAGAGAAAAATAGGTCCGGTATGCTCTGGTTTGAAACGCGTTGTGCGAACTGGCGAGAGCTTTCCGAGCTAAAGGTTAGCTGATGACCACTAGCAGTGGTTAGCTGACTGATAGCTGGTAGCTAGTTAGCTGGCTAGCTTCAGTTGAGGGATTCCAATTCCGAGGTAAATAGAAATACTTGAGAAAAAAAAACAGATCCACACCACATTGGATGAGGCGATTTGAAGGAGACTATTTCCTTGAGGTTTAGGAAAAATAATATAAAAAAGAATGTGAAGAAAAATATATAAAAAACTATATACATGGGACACGACAGGACAAAGACATCTGACTGCTACGCCACTGTTCACTGCAAGAGTTTGCCCACCGACGTTGTTCTAACAACTGTTATCTTCAACTTAGGGACGTCGTAGTCTTCAACCTGACAGACCTGTGTGTCTCATCCCTAAGCTCATAGAGACCTTTCTGTTTGAGAAGCAGTACATCTCCAACCAGGTCTGTCTCAGTAGCATGTTCTTTGTCTATTTCTTCATGACTCTCCAGTCTCTCTCGACACAATATCATACCCCCAAGATGTGCTAACCTCTCACCATTACAATCAGGGGAGGTTACCATTTTTGTGGGGGTATGATATTTGTGAGTCTATAACTTTGTCACTCATCGTAATTCACGGTTAATTCAGTATTATACATAATCATGGTAGCATCCACATTCATGTAGACGTGTTTAGGAACATATTCTATTATTATTTACAATAAAAGTGACCCCAAAATGACCCCAAAAGGATCATATTAGATTGTGTAGAAATGCAGGAAATTAGCTTTAGATGCCCAATAATACTGAGGGAGGAACCCCCAGAGCCCCCGCCAGGTTATGTCCCCCTCACTTCTAAAGCCAAAGATGCGCCCCTGGTTTCAGAGGTACTGGAACCTGCACGCCTGGCACAGAATATAACACCACGCTCAAAGTCTCTTAGGTCACTCGTTTCGCCCATTGTAACGTTCAATCGAACGGTAACTGAATGCCTCGATGCCTGTCTGCCTGCTTTATATAGCAAGCCACGGCCACATGACTCACTTGTGTAGGAGCTAACCATTTTAGTGAACGGGGTGGTGTACCTAATAAACTGGCCACTGAGTTTAAATGTAATATTCATATACTTACTAAAGAATGAGGAAGACAGAGGAATTCTTGGAGTCTATAAAATGAGAGGTTGGGGTGTGATTGACTCTTGTTATTGATATTGATTATTGTACTGCAATGTTGAGGGAGCTATCACAACCATTTCACTACACCTTTTATACTGGGTGTAAACTGTGTACATGACAATTTGGAGAGCTACACACCTCAGTATGAAAATAATTGGATAAATGAAATACTTTCAAGATAAAACGTTTTTCCCACATTCAATCCTAGTCTCTCATTTTAATGTGACTGTGAGAGTGGGGCTGTCTTTGATACATTTCCTTCAACTCAGAGGACACTGAGGTCATACTGCCCCCCTGTGGCTAGTGTCTGTTACAACATGTGGGACTGTACTGGAGGCCCTGTGCTGAACTACACAAAAAGGGGGAATTTGATTGGTAGAAGTTAAAATAAGACAGAAATGTCCAATGACAGTGATCTATTTAGTTGTACCTGTCAAATAAATATATTCACATCAAATGTGTCCTGCCAATACAGGAAACTGAAGGCACCCTCAATCTCTTGGCAACAACACACACCCATCCTCAACCAATGCTCTACAGATAGTAAGGGGTTTTAAATGTGAATGTTGTGTTATTTCAAGACAAACACACACACATCACAGGAGGCGAAGAAGTACTTTGCTTTGTGTTTTCTGTTAAATGTCTTCACAGCACACATGCTCACACGCTCTATATACACTACATGATCAAAAGTATGTGGACACCTGCTTGTCGAACATCTCATTACAAAATCATGGCCATTAATATGGAGTTGGTCCCCCCGTTGCTGCTATAACAGCCTCCACTCTTCTGGGAAGGCTTTCCACTAGATGTTGGAACATCGCTGGGAGGACTTGCTTCCATTCAGCCACAAGAGCATTAGTGAGGTCGGGCACTGATGTTGGGCGATTAGGCCTAATATTGATACAGCGGATAGCATTGAAAAATGTTTAAAACGTAAAAGTTTTTATAATTATATAATATAATTTAAATAATCTATAGCGCATAAATCAACTAAATTAACTCAGTACGTTTGGCGCTACTGTCTGTGCACACAGGTTTCCATAGACTACAGCGCGTGTCTACTGTCTGTGCACACAGGTTTCCATAGACTACAGCGCGTGTCTACTGTCTGTGCACACAGGTTTCCATAGACTACAGCGCGTGTCTACTGTCTGTGCACACAGGTTTCCATAGACTACAGGTAACAGTATAACTTTAAACCGTCCCCTCGCCCCGAAACGGGCGCGAACCAGGGACCCTCTGCACACATCAACGACGGTCGCCCACGAAGCATCGTTACCCATCGCTCCACAAAGGCCACGGCCCTTGCAGAGCAAGGTGCAACCCTACTTCTAGGTTTCAGAGCAAGTGACGTAACTGATTGAAATGCTACTAGCGCGTACCCGCTAACTAGCTAGCCATTTCACATCCGTTACACTCACCCCCCTTTCAACCTCCTCCTTTTCCGCAGCAACCAGTGATCCGGGTCACGGCACCAATGTAACAGTTTAACTTTAAACCGTCCACTCGCCCCGACCCGGGCGCGAACCAGGGACCCTCTGCACACATCAACAACGGTCGCCCACGAAGCATCGTTACCCATCGCTCCACAAAGGCCGCGGCCCTTGCAGAGCAAGAGGCAAACACTACATCTAGGTTTCAGAGCAAGTGACGTAACTGATTGAAACACTACTAGCGCGTACCCGCTAACTAGCTAGCCATTTCACATCCGTTACATACAGCGCATGTCAAACTCATTCCAAGGAGGAACGAATGTCTGCGTTTCTTCGCTCCTCTCTTTTACTTGACTGATGAGTTAGTAAGGAACTCACCTCGCCTGGTTGTCTTCACTGACAGAAAAAACAACACCACACAGACACTAGGCCCTCCATGGAATGAGTTTGATACCCCTGGGCTACAGCCTCGGCTTGGGTCTCCAAACTTCACTCCAGAAAATTAAGAAGCCATATACCTAGAATAAAAATGTGGAATAACGACACAGCTATGTATATTTCACTGTGGAAAAGAGGCCGAAATACCTGTCATGTTGACAGTTTGCTGAAATCAAGGTCAGAATACAGCATCTCTGTAGACACACTTCTGACACACCTCCATTTCTGCATCTCCACCCCAAACCAATACCTTGCTGACACATGTGTTTCCCTTAAGAATCTTTCCCTTCCTGCTTCATTTCATGGTCAGAATACGTGGAGAGAAAGGTGCATAAATAAGGAAGCTCAATTTATGTAACTTGGGTCTGAATTCCCCCCTACTTAAAGACGGGGAGTTATTAGAAAGCTGTACGAAAAGCAAGGTGAACACAGCTGTTGCTAAGAGATGAGAGGTTGGGAAGGAGGTTGGGTGTAGGAGTGCTACGATTGTGGATTTTACACTCAGTATGATCTTTGACAGAAAACAATCGTATAAATATCATTTTTTCAAAATAAAACTGTGTCCCTCCGTGCGATCATAGTCTCTCATTTTAATGTGACTGTGAGAATGTGGCTGTGATTGATACATGTCCTTCTCCTTGCTCAGAGAAAACTGAGGTCATACTGCCACCTTGTGCATAGCGTCTGTAACAACATGTGGGACTGTACTTAAGGCCCTGCGTTGAACTACACAAAAAGGGGGAATTTGATTGATCAACACCAACCAGTCTTTGCTCTTCTAAGGAGACTCTGTGTCCCACACTGCTGCTGCTTGAGCCTGCCTCATCAGCTGTTCCTTCCAGGCTTTCTGGAAGATCATCATACAGTCTTTGAAGGTCTGGACCTGGCTCGGAAACTTCATCCAGTCCTGGTGGTCGGCCATGCCCTCCTGGACGGCATAGTGCTGCTCTATACAGCCTGTCCTGCTGATCATCTGGTCCACTGGCTCCTCCTCATCCTGGTCCTCGCTGGGGCTGGGCCGACGGCTCCGGTTCTGGGGTGGAGGGGAGGCCATTTTGAGAGGCAGCTCTGTCTGGGAGGAGAGATAGACTAGCCCCCACACCTCCATCTTGGCACACCCCCACAATTATAAAAATGTCGGGCACACGGGTACAGCTTAGAGGGAGTAAGAGAATATACATTAAGTAGGATCATGTACATGTTGGGCCACTGACTGCATCATTTCAGTACAACTAAATTGAATTTCAGTTTCCCTGAATTGCCTGAATTGAAAGGGAATTAAATTAACACCAACCCTGCTGCACAGTACAATCAATCAATCAATACACTTTTATAGAGTTTTATTTTGTTTTACAAATGTTTCTGTCACAAAGTGCTTTACAAAACCTAACCCTAAACTCAGGCTCCACAAACTGGCTTCAGGTTAGACCTTAAATCCATCTTCAGTAGTGGTCTGGGATTGCATCATAGAATAAGCACTTGGCCAGGAGCAGAAGGTGAAGATTAATATGGTGTTTTAACCTTAATCCAATGACGTGGTGAAATGTTTTGTTATTGTCACGTTGAATTCACGTTTGTTGACAACTCAACTAAATGTAAATCAAAACTAGACGTTGAAATAACGTTGGTGCCCAGTGGGATGTATTAAAGTCTCCAATCTCCTTTCCAGTTTATTTAACACCTGATCTACTCTTAGTGTGGAGATCCCGCTAGCGGGATCAAATTCGACAACGTCCGGTGAAATCGGAGCACGCCAAATTCAAAATTCAAAATCATAATATTAAACATTCATGTGTCATACATGATTCTTTAGCTTAGAATCTTGGTAATCGAACTGCGTTGTCGGATTTCTAAAAGGCTTTACGGCGAAAGCATAGCATTCAATTGTCTGAGGACAGTGCCTCACGTTAGCATATTTTCCAAACCAGCACAGGCGTCACGAAATAACAAATAGCGATAAAATAAATCACTTACTTTTGAATATCTCCCTCTGTTTGCAATCCCAAGGGTCCCAGCTACACAATGAATGGTCGTTTTGTTCGATAAAGTCGTTCTTTATATCCCAAAAACGCAGTTTAGTTGGCACCATTGAATTCAATAATCCAGTCCTTCAACATGCATACAAAGCATTCCAAAAAGTTACCAGCAAAGTTCGTCCAAACGAGTCAAACAATGTTTTCTATTCATCTCAGACCATGTGAAACAAGATTCTCTGGTCTGATGAAACCAAGATTGAACTCATTGGAATGAATGCCAAGCGTCACGTCTAGAAGAAACCTGGTACCATCCCTACGGTGAAGCATGGGGGTGGCAGGGACTGGGACACTAGTCAGGATCGAGGCAAAGATGAACGGAGAAAAGTACAGATAGATTCTTGATGAAAACCTGCTCCAGTGTCCTCAGGACCTTAGACTGGGGCGAAGGTTCACCTTCCAACAGGACAATGACCCTAAGCACTCAGCCAAGACAACGCGGGAGTGGCTTCGGGACAAGTCTCTGAATGTCCTTGTCCTTGAACCTGATCGAACATCTCTGGAGAGACCTGAAAATAGCTGTGCAGCAACGCTCCCCATCCAACCTGACAGAGCTTGAGAGGATCTGCAGAGAAGAGTGGGAAAAACTCCCTAAATACAGGTGTGTCAAGTATGTAGCGTCCTACCCAAGAAGACTTGAAGCTGTAATCGCTGCCAAGTTGTCCTTTCGTCCAACCACTTCGTCCTTTGACATTTTGTACACTACTTTTTTAGTTACCTCAGGCACAGGTCTCCCAAAGGGTGCTATGAGTGTCTGGACTCCGCTGGGTGTGTGAGAGCAATGTAATTCTGGAGGACCACTACAGGAACTGGAAACCCTGCAGTCAACTTCTGAAACACATGCAGTACACAAAAGGAGGTCCGTTGCTGGACATCACTTTGGAGTTTGGTGAACTGAAGGAGGGACATCTGCAACACTTAATCTGTTTAGGTAAAATAATGGTGATATTTGTTCTATTTGAGTCCAAGTTCACTGTATGCATATTGACTAAAGCAGTGTTTCCCAACCCTGGTCCTAGAGTACCCCCAACAGTACAGATTTATATTGTAAAACTAGAGAAGCACAACTGACTCAACTTGTCAACTAATCATCAAGTCAATGAGTTGAATGAGGTGTGTTTGTCAAGAGCTACAACGAAAGTGTGTAGTGTTGGGTGTACTGGAGGACCAGGGTTGGGAAACTGTGTAGTGTTGGGGGTACTGGAGGACCAGGGTTGGGACTCTGTGTAGTGTTGGGGGTACTGGAGGACCAGGGTTGGGACTCTGTGTATTGTTGGGGGTACTCGAGGACCAGGGTTGGGACTCTGTGTAGTGTTGGGGGTACTGGAGGACCAGGGTTGGGAAACTGTGTAGTGTTGGGGGTACTGGAGGACCAGGGTTGGGAAACTGTGTACTGTTGGGGTACTGGAGGACCAGGGTTGGGAAACTGTGTAGTGTTGGGGGTACAGGAGGACCAGGGTTGGGAAACTGTGTATTGTTGGGGTACTGGAGGACCAGGGTTGGGAAACTGTGTACTGTTGGGGGTACTGGAGGACCAGGGTTGGGAAACTGTGTATTGTTGGGGTACTGGAGGACCAGGGTTGGGAAACTGTGTACTGTTGGGGGTACTGGAGGACCAGGGTTGGGAAACTGTGTAGTGTTGGGGGTACTGGAGGACCAGGGTTGGGAAACTGTGTACTGTTGGGGTACTGGAAGACCAGGGTTGGGGAACTGTGTAGTGTTGGGGGTACTGGAGGACCAGGGTTGGGAAACTGTGTAGTGTTGGGGGTACTGGAGGACCAGGGTTGGGAAACTGTGTACTGTTGGGGTACTGGAGGACCAGGGTTGGGAAACTGTGTAGTGTTGGGGGTACTGGAGGACCAGGGTTGGGAAACTGTGTACTGTTGGGGTTACTGGAGGACCAGGGTTGGGAAACTGTGTAGTGTTGGGGGTACTGGAGGACCAGGGTTGGGAAACTGTGTAGTGTTGGGGGTACTGGAGGACCAGGGTTGGGAAACTGTGTAGTGTTGGGGTTACTGGAGGACCAGGGTTGGGAAACTGTGTAGTGTTGGGGGTACTGGAGGACCAGGGTTGGGAAACACTAGCCATTTTCCCTTTTGTGTTCGTGGGTTCTTGTCTATGTGTAGTTGCCTGTTCAGCACTCATTTGTATAGCTTCACGGTTCATTTAGTTATTTAGTTAGTTTTGTTCAGTGTTCATTCTTAGAATAAAGAAGAATGTACGTATAGCACGCTGTGCCTTGGTCTCGTCCTTTTGACGGCCGTGACACCAGGGTTGGGAAACACTGGACTAATGCACTCAACGTTGTTCTTGGTTGTGCTGAATGAATCATACAATAATTCTTTCATTCTTTTCAATTGATTGTGTTGTGCACGGACCAACCGTTCCCTGAGGGATGAGATGAAGATTCTGCATGAAGAGGGACATGGACGTGTCTTTCCAGGAAGTGCATGAGATCACCTGATTCCATGTTAAGCTTCTCCGTCCTAAGTTCTCAGCTCTCTGACTGAACAATCCCTATTTTTGGGACGTGGAAGTACACTGTGTAGTGATACTTTATCTGACAGTGAAAAAGGCAACACTAATTTCACGGCTGTACCTGTTCCTCAGAATCTTCAGTCAACAAGAGGTATGGCACCATCATTAAGTGTCTATATTGACAGTTAGGCCGGGATTCAATCCAATGGCGCTTGTAGACAACGTCTCTTTTTAAGGCAATGTTCCCACATTCCCGGGTATTACATTCACGATAAACACTGCATATATCGGCTCAATCGGTTATTACCTTTAAATGTCTCCTTTAAATATTTGTTTCGCACGTTTGCTTGTTCAGAGTTGCATATTACTCTCAGAGTTGCATATATTTCTCTCAGTTGCATGTTCAGAGTTACATATTTATTTGTTGTTGTCTTCTATTTATTACACTCAACCCATCCTCCCCTTTTTCTTCTCTCTTTCTCTCTGCCTCCTCTTTCCTCTCTTTCTATCTCTCTGCCTCCTCTCTCCTCTTTCTCTCTCCCTCCTCTTTCCTCTCTCTCTGCCTCCTCTTTCATCTCTCTCTCTGCCTCCTCTTTCCTCTCTCTCTCTCTCTGCCTCCTCTTTCTCTCTATCTCTCTGTCTCCTCTCTCCTCTCTCTCTCCCTCCTCTTTCATCTCTCTCTCTGCCTCCTCTTTCATCTCTCTCTCTGCCTCCTCTTTCCTCTCTCTCTCTCTGCCTCCTCTTTCTCTCTATCTCTCTGTCTCCTCTTTCCTCTCTCTCTCTGCCCCCCCTTTCCTCTCTCTCTCTCTGCCTCCTCTTTCCTCTCTCTCTGCCTCCTATTTCCTCTCTCTCCGCCTCCTCTTTCATCTATCTCTCTGCACCCTCTTTCCTCTCTCTTTATCTCTCTGCCTCCTCTTTCCTCTCTCTCCGCCTCCTCTTTCATCTATCTCTCTGCACCCTCTTTCCTCTCTCTTTATCTCTCTGCCTCCTCTTTCCTCTTTTTCTCTCTCTCCGCCTCCTCTTTCCTCTCTCTCTGCCGCCTCTTTCATCTCTCTCTCTGCCTCCTCTTTCCTCTCTCTGCCTCTTCTTTCCTCTCTGTCTGCCTCCTCTTTCCTCTCTGTCTGCCTCCTCTTTCCTCTCTCTCTGCCTCCTCTTTCATCTCTCTCTCTCTTTCTCTCTGCCTCCTCTTTCCTCTTTTTATCTCTCTCTGCCTCCTCTCTCTCTCTCTCTCTCAGCCTCCTCTTTCCTCTTTTTCTCTCGCTCTGCCTCCTCTTTCCTCTCTCTCTGCACCCTCTCTTTATCTGTCTGCCCCCTCTATTTCTCTGCCCCCTCTCTCTCTCTCTGCCACATATTTCCTCTCTCTCTCTGCCTAATTTTTCCACTCTCTTTATATCTCTGCCTCCTCTTTCCTCTCTCTCTATCTATCTGCGTCATCTGAGTCATATAATGTTCTGACTAAGGAATGAATAGGCAGCTGTCGTTCACAGGGTCATATTCATACCAGAGCCTGGTACAGAAGCCCTGATTAGAAACAATGTCAAAAATGGACTGAAACTGAAAAGAAAATGTGTTTTATTGATACTGTGTCGTTGTTGTTCTGTAATCGGATTCTGAATTTATGTTCTTATGTTATAAACACACATTTTTAATGTTTGATTCTTTGTACTAACTATATGTTTTGTATTAGAAGTAGTGTATTCATCAGACCCTGTCAATCAATCAAACAGTGTGACATATGTTTATGCAGATGATTTTTAAAAGAGTGATCAAATGAAGATCCTACATCTGTATTTAGAGGGAGCATCCATCCTTATACAATGCCTCACAATCCCTCTATTACAATGTATTTATTACAGTGTAAATATCTGTAATAATTGTGTCTTTAATGTTATTTAATGTCCAAATATCATCCTCTTTCTAGTTTTGTAACTTTTATGGTGTCAAGAAGATCTTCCTTTGGTTTCATGACACATAATCTTTCTATTTTTTTTTACTTCATTTTCTTCTCTCATTAAAATATGAGGTTTTGGATTCTGCTGACGTCAGTGTTTCAGTCTATGATCAAAACTGTCAGAGGAAGAGTGAGTAACGCTGCTGATTCAATGAGGCGAGAAAGACAACCTGCCAATCATGGGAGAGGCATGGTTTCCTGGGGCACCTGCCAATCAGAGACTATAAGAGGATGGTTAGCTGCCAATCAGATGGCTGGAGAGGTCACAGGTAGGAAGTCAAGGTCAGAGATAAACTCAGATCAGCTTGTAAGAAGGACACGAGGCAGGAGAGGGAGCGAGAGATAGAGAGAAACTGAGTGAGTGAAAAAACATTCTGTTTGTGTGTGTGTTACAGAAAGGTCCAGTCAAGTGGAGAAAGGCAGTGTGAAAGTGAAAGCAACCTGGAGAGGTGTAGAGTGTGACAGAGAAGGAGAGAGAGAGAGAGAGAGAGAGAGAGAGAGAGAGAGAGAGAGAGAGAGAGAGAGAGAGAGAGAGAGAGAGAGAGAGAGAGAGAGATGGAGAAAATGAAAGAGATAGAGGGAAAGAACAAGAGGGTGGAGCGAAGGAGGAGCGAGGAGAGTATGCAAGATGGGAGGGATTCAGTGTGTGTGTGCAGGGCCTAGGCATAAGAGACATAAGCAACTGCTTAGGGTCCCACGGATGCTAGGGGGCCCCTGACCCCCCAAAAATAAATACATTTGGGGTCAACTTACTGTTGAGAGTAGCAACAGTAGAATTGCAATTTTGAAATGTGTTACTGACTACTACTAGTACCGCTACTGCTGACTACTATGGGCCCTGGACAAAAGTAATATGGTTTCATTTGGGACTAACACATACACATGTGGAGACAGTTAGGGGCGGCAGGTAACCTCGGGGCTACAGCGTTAGACCAGTAACTGAAAGGTTGCTCCACAGGCCTTGAGGAAGGCACTTAAACCTAGTTGCTCCAGGGGTGATGTACAATGATGACCCCCTGCTGTGATCCAACTCCCTGCGAGTGTCTTGGGTGGAGTAGGGGATATGCAAAAAATATATATATTTTCTATTACACACTTTTGTGTAACAGGACAAATATAAGCACCCACACAATTATTATTGTAAAGAATCATGTCCTGTCTTATTCAAAAGGTTGTGATGGTACAGGGCATTCCCACTGGGCACACACTGGTTGAATCAATGTTGTTTACATGTCATTTCAATGACATTACACTGAACTAACGTGGAATAGACGTTGAATTGACATCTGTGCCCAGTGGGTAATGTGTGGTCTTTGGGGGTTATAAGACTAATGTCACTCACCCAATGGGGCAAAGCTGTACTTGGGTCTTTTAGTCACACTATGTAATGACTATAGTCATTGGGGGTGAGGACTATATGATCACTTAGGTTGGGTGTTGTGGTCGGGGTCTGGGTGTGGGGGTCTGGGTGTTGTGATGGGAGTCTGGGTGTGGGGGTCTTGGTGTTGTGATGGGGGTCTGGGTGTGGGGGTCTGGCTGTTGTAGTGGTGGTCTGGGTGTGGGGGACGAGGTGTTGTGTGTGGAGGTATGTGTGTTGTGATGGGGGTCTGGGTGTTGTGGTGGGGGTCTGGGTGTGGGGATCTGGGTGTGGTGTTCTGTGTATGGGTGTTGTGGTGGGGGTCTGGATGTTGTGGTGGGGGTCTGGATGTTGTGGTGGGTGTTTGGGTGTTGTGGTGGGGGTCTGGGTGTTGTGGTGGGGGTCTGGGTGTGGTGGTGGGGGTCTGGGTGTGGTGGTCTGGGTGTTGTGGTGGGGGTCTGGGTGTTGTGGTGGGGGTCTGGGTGTGGGGGTCTGGGTGTGGAGGTCTGGGTGTTGTGGTGGGGGTCTGGGTGTGGGGGGTCTGGGTCTGGGTGTGGGGGCCTGGGTGTGGGGGTGGGGGTCTGGGTGTTGTGCTGGGGGTCTGGGTGTTGTGGTGGGGGACTGGGTGTGGGGGTCTGGGTGTTGTGGTAGGGGTCTGGGTGTTGGGGTGGGGGTCTGGGTGTTATGGTGGGGGTGTGGGTGTTGTGGTGGGGGACTGGGTGTGGGGGTCTGGGTGTGGGGGTCTGGGTGTTGTGGTGGGGGACTGGGTGTGGGGGTGGGGGTGTGGGGGTCTGGGTGTGGTGGTGTGGTGTGGGTCTGGGTGTTGGGGTGGGGCTCTGTGTGTGGGGGTCTGGGTGTTGTGGTGGGGGTCTGTGTGTTGGGGTCTGGGTGTTGTGGTGGAGGTCTGTGTTGTGGTGGGGGTCTGGGTGTTGTGGTGGGGGTCTGGGTGTTGTGTTGGGGGTCTGAGTGTGGGGGTGGGTGTCTGGGTGTGTGGGTCTGGGTGTTGTGGTGGGGTCTGGAGGGCAGGGAGATACTGGGTTTATCTATGGGGGGGGGGGGGGAAATACGTTTCCAGATGCAGACTCAGGGATGATTAACTCTGGAGATTCCTTCAATCTCCACATAGTTCTTTAAATCTGCTTTCAGTTTCTTTGCACCCCATGTATGGGATGATCTACAGAGTTCCTTGCAACTTGATGTTCTGGTGTCTCTAGGGCAGTTCAACTGGATGTTCTGGTGTCTCTAGAGCAGTTCAACCTGATGTTCTGGTGTCTCTAGAGCAGTTCAACTTGATGTTCTGGTGTCTCTAGGGCAGTTCAACCTGATGTTCTGGTGTCTCTAGGGCAGTTCAACTGGATGTTCTGGTGTCTCTAGAGCAGTTCAACCTGATGTTCTGGTGTCTCTAGGGCAGTTCAACCTGATGTTCTGGTGTCTATAGGGCAGTTCAACTGGATGTTCTGGTGTCTCTAGAGCAGTTCAACCTGATGTTCTGGTGTCTCTAGGGCAGTTCAACCTGATGTTCTGGTGTCTCTAGGGCAGTTCAACCTGATGTTCTGGTACCTCTAGGGCAGTTCAACTGGATGTTCTGGTGTCTCTAGGGCAGTTCAACCTGATGTTCTGGTGTCTCTAGGGCAGTTCAACCTGATGTTCTGGTGTCTCTAGGGCAGTTCAACCTGATGTTCTGGTGTCTCTAGGGCAGTTCAACTGGATGTTCTGGTACCTCTAGGGCAGTTCAACTGGATGTTCTGGTGAGTCTAGGGCAGTTCAACCTGATGTTCTGGTGTCTCTAGGGCAGTTCAACCTGAGAGAGATTAAAGTAGATGTCACGTGTCAAAATATTGATTGATGACCCTAAGTCCAGCTGTCAAAAAAAATGATTGATGACCCTATGTTCTGCTGACGTTCTGCTGACGTGGTGCAAGCCCAGGGTTTCCTGTCCTGACCCCCCTTTTGGTTTGAGGGGGGGCGTGGTTTCAAAAAAAAAATGATTGATGACCCTATGTTCTGCTGATGTTCTGCTGACGCGTGCAAGCCCAGGGTTTCCTGTCCTGACCCCCCTTTTGGTTTGAGGGGGGTGGGGTGGTTGGGGGTGTGTGTGCTGAACATTTCAAAGAGTAAGGCCTATTTTATAGCTTATAGCCCTCCGGGGTTGTTGTCTAGGAAACACTAATGTCAGGGGCACAGCCTTATAAAGCCCCGGAACAATCCCTGTTTAAGCCTGTACAAGATCTTAAGAATAACCATGGAATTTGGGATCGGTGACAAAGCAGTGATGACTGTAACAACTGAAGCAGGCCCTAGGGTTGTCCATAGAGCACGGGCAAAGTATCAACCCGCAATATATGATGCTCCAAAAAAACGTTTTTTAAATGTGTATAGAACCCAAATACCGCCAGCAAATGCGCTGAAAGATCAAGTGTTGATGTCTAATGGCCAGCTGTGGGGGTATCGGTTTGATTACCTGGCCTGTAGAGTGACCCTCTATACGGTAGCTGAAGGAGAAGAATATACAGACCAGACTGTAGGCTTGGACTATGGTGTTGAAGACTGGTCGGTTTTTCGCAAGGTTGTGTGTCCTGAACTGGGCCTTATCACCAAGGGGTATAGTGTGTTCACGGGCCACGAGACCCGTTGGGAAGGTACCCCTGACTCCTCAGGACGAATATTTCACAGGGTGAAAATACAAAGACAGAATGGACGTCCGTGCGGCTGCGTGGAGTTCTATATCGGCACCGAGGAAATCCGAAACCAAAACATTAGGGAGGGGGGCCTGACTGGTGATTCCAGACTGCGTCTGCTTATTCCTTTTAAAAGTTGGGATGTAATGGAATTGAACATGTTGCAGGCGTTGGATGCTCTCTTTGTACAGAGCCAACAGCGGCAGAGCATTGTTCATTTAAAGAAGTGCATAATATATACGAATCGTAAAGATTACGATTCAAAAGAGCCTCAAGAAGATACAGCGTCAGAAGAAAACTAAGTAAGCGGATGCTTTAACCACGCCCAGATACCCAAAGGCCTGGTTCTACAATAAAAAGAAAAAAGCAGACAGTTCTTCATTTCATCATACACCATGGATATCCAGACCATCTACGAGGACGCAGCTACGTCATGGGGGCCCGACACTAAGGACTCAATGCCACGAAGCCCTACACTCTACTCCCCCCTGGCAAGACCCGAGACACCCCCTACATTTACACAACCTGAGGATGTGTTTGATGGGGTGGCCAGTACTATTTTTGTGGACACAATCAAGGCTTCTGTAGCTACACTTTTAGACGTGGTGATTGGCGAATATATACGAGAAAAATGCATCGGCTGTGAGATCAATCATCCCAGCCAGCGTCGTCATCCTTGCCTCTACGACCCTCCTAGATACTACTTTTTCAATCATTTTGAGGAGCTGGTGAAAAGACTGTGGTCCTGCCGGTTTATACCAGCGCTGGTCATCGCCCTGGAGTCTATGGGTCTTGTGCCGTCTATCCCTAGAGTTTACGGGGTAACCGAAGCCTTCCTACATGAACTGAAGGAGGCCATCTTCATCCACGAGAAACTCAAAGAAATCCGACACACCCTGGTGGACGACAACAAATACAGGGAAGCTGTGGTGGCTGATGTGATGCTTTTCTGGCTCAATAAATCCCAAGAGACCGAGTGACATTTTGTTATTTAGACGTAAAGCTATGGGTAACTATGTGTCTACGATGTTGGAGCGAATAAATACATTTTTTCTTTTGAGAGACCTTACAAATGTTATGCAGCAGATTATTGAAAATAAAGTGAACAATGTATCGTTCTACACGACACACAATACCTGGGCTAATGTAGAGCGTTTGCTGAAAATGGAACAAATCATGAATCATGTACGACATACGGGGGATAGTATGCAATGGACACAGATGGTATCCAGAATTGTTGATGATTCTGAAGAAGTAGAAATAACTTTGGCTAAGATTTTACATTATTTGTTTGAACCACCATTTAATGTGAACGTGTATCATATTTGTTGTTTATATACTTATATATCCGACGTGTGTGTTTTAAAAATTCAGCGACACAAACCTGTAAATCTAAACCATATATACAGGGTGTTGCATGCTGTGATTGTTGAGAAAACTGGGACTTGTATCTTGCAACAAATCCTGAATTGGTTGTATACGTAATACAAGGTGTTAAAAAATAAAAATTCACAAACTGAAATGTTGTCGTTATTTGAAAGTGGCTCATTAACGTTATTGTAACTCAGAGAGGTAAGAAGGATGGCTGAGCAGCTGTTGAAAAACATTTATTATAATCCCGCTAACCCCGGGTCTTATGGTGGTAAAGAGCGTTTACAGAGAGCTATAGCCGAAGAAACAGGTAGCCTGTTAAGCGATGCTAAAGTGAATGAGTGGTTATCAGAGCAGGATGCCTATACTCTCCATAAACCTGTAAGAAAACAATTTCCAAGAAATAGAGTTTTTTCTACGCATCCCTTATCCCAATTTCAGGCGGATCTATGTGACATGCAGGCCCTTGCAGATAAAAATGATGGAAATCGCTACATGCTAACGGTTATAGATATTTTCTCTAAAGTAGCCTTTGTAAGGGTGTTAAAAAATAAGAGCGGGGCCGAGGTAACCCGGGCCTTTGACTCGATCTTGAAGGCAGGAGGCGCACCCAAGAAAGTGCAGACTGATGGCGGAAAATAATTTTTTAATAAGACATTTCAGAAGCTAATGAATAAGTATAATATAGTACATTTTGCTACAGGTTCTGATTTGAAAGCTTCGGTTGTGGAACGCTTTAATAGGACTTTGAAGGAGCGGATGTGGAGATATTTTACAGCTCACAACACACATAGATATATCGATATCGTTCAGGATTTAGTACAGGGGTACAACAACAGCTACCATAAGAGTATACGTATGAAGCCCTCTGAGGTGTCTTCTGAAAACTCTTTTCAAGTCTTTAAAAATCTGTATGGTTTGTTCCCACTTTGCCGTAAGAAGAAAATGACTTTTAAATTCCTAGTGGGTGACTTGGTGCGTATATCGAAGTTGAGGGGTGTTTTCGACAAAAAATACGAACAAGGTTACAGCTCGGAGTTGTTTACCGTTACAGAATGTCTGCCACGCATACCCCCGGTCTACAAGTTAAAAGATTATGACGGGGATCTTATAGAGGGATCTTTTTATGAGAAGGAATTACAGAAGGTCCAGTTGGGTAAAGACAAAGTCTTTCACGTGGAGGAGATTCTAGATCAGAAGAGAGAAAAGGGTAAAAAATGGTTGCTGGTCCGCTGGAAAAACTGGCCCCAAAAGTTCAACAGTTGGGTATTGGAGCACGATGTGGTGGATGCAACGGGTGTTAACTTAAACCCTCAGTCAGGATAACTAGCGCATCATTCGCGTGTACACAGTTGTGCATCATGGAACACAGCGGCTTCTACCTGACTCTCCCCAGTAATGCGTCTGCACATATATACCGTAATAATCAGAGTTCGAATTATACAACCAATTTTCCAAAGCCTATAGAGTTATCAGAGGCTTGGGAAGTAGGTCTCAGCGAGATTACATACCCCCATAGTTGGTATAATATCAAAGATAAGGACCGTGATTTTTATTGCAAAAAGTTATCGGAACCTGCGAAACTTATTAAGCTTAAAAAAGGTTTCTATAGAACCGTCGACAGGATCGTCGCAGAGTTGAATGAACACCTAACCCTGAACAGGATGGAAATATTCCTATTCTACAACCCTATCCATAAAAGGATACAAATCTCAGGGCCTGCTAACGGTGGTATAAAGACCAGCGGTAATTTATCCTACATGTTGGGGATGGGTCCCAATAAATGGACGTATGTGAAAGATAAATTATTCCCATTCCCTGCGGATATACATGCAGGATTTTACAACATATTTGTGTATACGGACATCATAACCTATCAAAGGGTCGGAGACACATGTGTGCCCCTCCTGCGAACAGTTCATATAGACGGAAAGGATGGGGACATCGTCACTGTCAATTATGACAAGCCGCACTACGTACATGTCAGCAAGAAATATATTGAAAACATTCTGGTTGAGCTTAAAACGGATCAGAACGAAAACATTGAATTTACTTATGGTAAAACGATTGTAAAACTCCACTTTAGACCCACCAAAACCTCTCTACATATATAATATTTGGTATTATATTTATAAACATAATACAAATAAAAGGGTTATGGAGCACCATCAGCTCGACCCTAACCGTTATGTTTCATACTATGTGGATCAAGTGGGTAATGGACTACCAGGATATCATGGAGCACCGACAATGTACGGTGCGGGGATAGGGGGTATATTTCGTAACCTCTTTAGGATGGTTTTACCGTTTATGAAGAGAGGCTTCAGCATAGCCAAACCACATTTAAAATCAGCGGCTAAAAATATAGTAAGTGAGGTTGTAGCAAATGCTATGACCCGAAGGGCGTCACCAGATGTGGAGCATCAAGAAGGCTCGGGGCTTATGATATTGTCTCGAAGGCCAAAAAAGAGACCCCCAGGTTTAAGACGCAGGCCGGCACCTAAAAAGCGGAGGTTAACTGTTAAAAGAACCTCAGTAAGTCAAAGACGTGGTAAAGTGAGGAGGTCTGGACCAAAAAGAATACTAGGAAGTATTTTCTAAAAGAATAAGTGACATGGCTCTTTTACACCGAATGTCCTCTGAAGCTATAAAGACAGAACTCGATCTTTTCACGGCACCGTTAACCCAGCATTCAATAGACAGGTCCAGTTATGTGGAGATAGCCCCCCTCTCGGCTATTACAGATAAAGGGCCTATCGAATTTTTCATACCAGGCCACGGTGACAACTATCTGGACCTCAACAACACCTTGGTGCATTTACGTCTAAAAGTGACCAAAAGAGATGGGTCTAATATTGCAGGCGATGCCAAAGTGAGTCTCATTAATTACCCCTTGGCCACCATCTTCTCCCAAGTGGATGTGACTTTGGGTGAACGCCTAATCAGTCAAAGCAGCGCCACATACCCTTATAGAGCCATCATGGAGTGTTTGCTAAACTACTCCGAAGACACTCTCAAAACACAATTTAGCGCCGGGTTGTTTAGCAAGGATACTGCAGGAGCCGCTATGGAATCGACAGACCCTTCCACCGGTGCAAACAAAGGACTGGCGGCACGTGCTCGCTACTGCGCCGAATCTCGAGAGTTTCATTTGCTAGGCCCTATACACTCTGACATTTTCTTTCAAGAACGGTTACTCTTAAATTCTGTGGATTTAAGATTAAAATTAACCAGGGCCAAGGACGAGTTTTGCCTGATGTCTCCCCAAGACGGGGATTTTAGTTTGAAAGTGTTGGGGGCCACCCTTTTTATTAAAAAAGTGTCTGTATCTCCGGCAGTACGCCTGGGTCACTCACATGCTTTGATGAAAGGAAATGCCCTTTACCCTCTCCAAAGAATTACCATGAAAACCTTTAGCATACCTGTGGGCAGTAGAATCTGCAGTCAAGAAAACCTATTTCTAGGCCCTTTACCTAGATATGTGGTTATAGGTCTGGTTGATCACGCCTCTAATACGGGGAGTTTAGATAAAAAAAACTTTAATTTTCAACACTTCAATGCAGAGTATGTAGCTCTCTGTCAGGACGGACGTCAGGTTCCGGCTAAGGCTTTCCAACCCCAATTTAATAACAACATATCTGTGCGAGAATTTTACAATCTATTCCTGGCTACAGGGCGACATCTCAAAGATCTCTCTTTGCCTATTGACAGAAATGATTTTGCAGAGGGTTACACGTTGTATGCTTTCAATTTATCCCCTGATGATGACACCTCAGGAAATCTGTCTGTGATGTCCCAAGGTAACCTCAGGCTGGAAATGCGTTTCCGTACACCTTTAACATGTACAGTTAGCATGATTGTTTACGCATGCTCTGATTCAATCTTGGAAGTGAATGCCCGAAGACAGGTCTTAGTGGATTATTATTAAGGACCTTTGAGCAAAGACATGAATACCCAAGAGTTGGAAGGGCTCATGAGCCGCTTGATTGGAAAACAATTTTGTGGAGTGATGGCGTGTGATGAATTACCTATTGAGATATGGCCTGAGAGGCCTGCAATGTTTATTGTCAATACCCATCCTAAACACAGGCCTGGTGAACATTGGCTAGCTATGACCTTAGAACAGGAAGGTGGAAGAAAAATCTCAACTTTTTTTGATTCCTATGGCTTTCCTCCCGGTTTTTCCCATTTCCCTAAATCTATTAAAGATTTTTTGACCCTAAACGGTTCAAAGATCTACTACAGCATCAAACAAGTGCAAGATAACCTTTCCACTACATGCGGTCACCACTGTGTATTTTACCTGTGCCAAAGAGCCCGGGGAGTTTCTTTTGAAGATGTTATGTCTCTTTATAAGGAGGATTTAAGAAGTAATGATAACCTTGTATCTTGTTTTGTTAGAAAATATCAAAAGTGTTCAAATGTGTGTCCTTTAAGAACGCGTAATCAAGGCGTATGCTCACGTCATATGTTTCAAGAATGCCACAAATGTTAAATTGCTTATTTTTCAAATAAAAAATTTATTGAATTTAATCATAGTCATTCAAAAGTCATTTTCAAAAGTCTAACCACCCCGAGAGATCGGGATTAGGAAAAGGTCCTGAGACGTTCATGGGAGTAAATGAGTTAGCATCATCGCTTTCATAGGGGGACGGTGTCGTTGGGGCATCTTTAGGGGTGCTGTATCTCGTTGAAGGCTTTTGTTTTAAAGCGTGAATCTGTTGACGAAGCTTATGGTTGGGTACACCCGAGAGGGGAATGTTGAGGATTGCCAGGGCCTTAAGAAACTGACGCCAGCCGGGAGGCCTTCGGTCATCAGCAACCTTGTGGGCAGCCGTGGTACTTTTAAGCAAGTCCAGCATATGGGAACCCCTGATAACAGAGCCCTGAAGGATAAACTCTCCAGAGTCGTTCCAAGCAGCTATCCCCTTTGAGTCTTTTATCTTGTTCATAATGTATTTAACATTCTTCCTGTTACGTAAAGGCACATGGGTCAGTAGGTCATGCATAACTTTATCTTCAAATGGCATTTGAGCTTCACCAGACATATGATCTTCACTAGGTAAGATCGCCGGTACAGGCCTTACAGGGGCATGGCTATCGCTAGGTTCGACATCTGTTAAAGGGTCCGGTAGGGAAAGTGTTAAATGGTTAGTCTCTCTCTCCCCTTGCTTTACCAGAGTCAAATACCTTTGCATTAGGTTTGTGTATTTTTGAATCTTATCATAGGGGTTCAATCCTTTTCGGTTCAAAACATCCTTCATGGCCATATCCAAATCATTTTCCGCTGTTTGTCTGATATCTTCAGGACCATGCATTTGTTTTTTAAGTCTATCCAACTCTTGTTGAGGCACCAAGTACATTTTAGTGGCCATCACACCGCGTGTTCAACCCCCACGTCTGGCCGCAATAAGGCTGGTGATGAAGGGCACGGCTATACTGAGTAAAGGTAGAAGAAAACCCCCAGACTGTTGCGGCCAGACGTGGGGGTTGAACACGCGGTGTGATGGCCACTAAAATGTACTTGGTGCCTCAACAAGAGTTGGATAGACTTAAAAAACAAATGCATGGTCCTGAAGATATCAGACAAACAGCGGGAAATGATTTGGATACGGCCATGAAGGATGTTTTGAACCGAAAAGGATTGAACCCCTATGATAAGATTCAAAAATACACAAACCTAATGCAAAGGTATTTGACTCTGGTAAAGCAAGGGGAGAGAGAGACTAACCATTTAACACTTTCCCTACCGGACCCTTTAACAGATGTCGAACCTAGCGATAGCCATGCCCCTGTAAGGCCTGTACCGGCGATCTTACCTAGTGAAGATCATATGTCTGGTGAAGCTCAAATGCCATTTGAAGATAAAGTTATGCATGACCTACTGACCCATGTGCCTTTACGTAACAGGAAGAATGTTAAATACATTATGAACAAGATAAAAGACTCAAAGGGGATAGCTGCTTGGAACGACTCTGGAGAGTTTATCCTTCAGGGCTCTGTTATCAGGGGTTCCCATATGCTGGACTTGCTTAAAAGTACCACGGCTGCCCACAAGGTTGCTGATGACCGAAGGCCTCCCGGCTGGCGTCAGTTTCTTAAGGCCCTGGCAATCCTCAACATTCCCCTCTCGGGTGTACCCAACCATAAGCTTCGTCAACAGATTCACGCTTTAAAACAAAAGCCTTCAACGAGATACAGCACCCCTAAAGATGCCCCAACGACACCGTCCCCCTATGAAAGCGATGATGCTAACTCATTTACTCCCATGAACGTCTCAGGACCTTTTCCTAATCCCGATCTCTCGGGGTGGTTAGACTTTTGAAAATGACTTTTGAATGACTATGATTAAATTCAATAAATTTTTTATTTGAAAAATAAGCAATTTAACATTTGTGGCATTCTTGAAACATATGACGTGAGCATACGCCTTGATTACGCGTTCTTAAAGGACACACATTTGAACACTTTTGATATTTTCTAACAAAACAAGATACAAGGTTATCATTACTTCTTAAATCCTCCTTATAAAGAGACATAACATCTTCAAAAGAAACTCCCCGGGCTCTTTGGCACAGGTAAAATACACAGTGGTGACCGCATGTAGTGGAAAGGTTATCTTGCACTTGTTTGATGCTGTAGTAGATCTTTGAACCGTTTAGGGTCAAAAAATCTTTAATAGATTTAGGGAAATGGGAAAAACCGGGAGGAAAGCCATAGGAATCAAAAAAAGTTGAGATTTTTCTTCCACCTTCCTGTTCTAAGGTCATAGCTAGCCAATGTTCACCAGGCCTGTGTTTAGGATGGGTATTGACAATAAACATTGCAGGCCTCTCAGGCCATATCTCAATAGGTAATTCATCACACGCCATCACTCCACAAAATTGTTTTCCAATCAAGCGGCTCATGAGCCCTTCCAACTCTTGGGTATTCATGTCTTTGCTCAAAGGTCCTTAATAATAATCCACTAAGACCTGTCTTCGGGCATTCACTTCCAAGATTGAATCAGAGCATGCGTAAACAATCATGCTAACTGTACATGTTAAAGGTGTACGGAAACGCATTTCCAGCCTGAGGTTACCTTGGGACATCACAGACAGATTTCCTGAGGTGTCATCATCAGGGGATAAATTGAAAGCATACAACGTGTAACCCTCTGCAAAATCATTTCTGTCAATAGGCAAAGAGAGATCTTTGAGATGTCGCCCTGTAGCCAGGAATAGATTGTAAAATTCTCGCACAGATATGTTGTTATTAAATTGGGGTTGGAAAGCCTTAGCCGGAACCTGACGTCCGTCCTGACAGAGAGCTACATACTCTGCATTGAAGTGTTGAAAATTAAAGTTTTTTTTATCTAAACTCCCCGTATTAGAGGCGTGATCAACCAGACCTATAACCACATATCTAGGTAAAGGGCCTAGAAATAGGTTTTCTTGACTGCAGATTCTACTGCCCACAGGTATGCTAAAGGTTTTCATGGTAATTCTTTGGAGAGGGTAAAGGGCATTTCCTTTCATCAAAGCATGTGAGTGACCCAGGCGTACTGCCGGAGATACAGACACTTTTTTAATAAAAAGGGTGGCCCCCAACACTTTCAAACTAAAATCCCCGTCTTGGGGAGACATCAGGCAAAACTCGTCCTTGGCCCTGGTTAATTTTAATCTTAAATCCACAGAATTTAAGAGTAACCGTTCTTGAAAGAAAATGTCAGAGTGTATAGGGCCTAGCAAATGAAACTCTCGAGATTCGGCGCAGTAGCGAGCACGTGCCGCCAGTCCTTTGTTTGCACCGGTGGAAGGGTCTGTCGATTCCATAGCGGCTCCTGCAGTATCCTTGCTAAACAACCCGGCGCTAAATTGTGTTTTGAGAGTGTCTTCGGAGTAGTTTAGCAAACACTCCATGATGGCTCTATAAGGGTATGTGGCGCTGCTTTGACTGATTAGGCGTTCACCCAAAGTCACATCCACTTGGGAGAAGATGGTGGCCAAGGGGTAATTAATGAGACTCACTTTGGCATCGCCTGCAATATTAGACCCATCTCTTTTGGTCACTTTTAGACGTAAATGCACCAAGGTGTTGTTGAGGTCCAGATAGTTGTCACCGTGGCCTGGTATGAAAAATTCGATAGGCCCTTTATCTGTAATAGCCGAGAGGGGGGCAATCTCCACATAACTGGACCTGTCTATTGAATGCTGGGTTAACGGTGCCGTGAAAAGATCGAGTTCTGTCTTTATAGCTTCAGAGGACATTCGGTGTAAAAGAGCCATGTCACTTATTCTTTTAGAAAATACTTCCTAGTATTCTTTTTGGTCCAGACCTCCTCACTTTACCACGTCTTTGACTTACTGAGGTTCTTTTAACAGTTAACCTCCGCTTTTTAGGTGCCGGCCTGCGTCTTAAACCTGGGGGTCTCTTTTTTGGCCTTCGAGACAATATCATAAGCCCCGAGCCTTCTTGATGCTCCACATCTGGTGACGCCCTTCGGGTCATAGCATTTGCTACAACCTCACTTACTATATTTTTAGCCGCTGATTTTAAATGTGGTTTGGCTATGCTGAAGCCTCTCTTCATAAACGGTAAAACCATCCTAAAGAGGTTACGAAATATACCCCCTATCCCCGCACCGTACATTGTCGGTGCTCCATGATATCCTGGTAGTCCATTACCCACTTGATCCACATAGTATGAAACATAACGGTTAGGGTCGAGCTGATGGTGCTCCATAACCCTTTTATTTGTATTATGTTTATAAATATAATACCAAATATTATATATGTAGAGAGGTTTTGGTGGGTCTAAAGTGGAGTTTTACAATCGTTTTACCATAAGTAAATTCAATGTTTTCGTTCTGATCCGTTTTAAGCTCAACCAGAATGTTTTCAATATATTTCTTGCTGACATGTACGTAGTGCGGCTTGTCATAATTGACAGTGACGATGTCCCCATCCTTTCCGTCTATATGAACTGTTCGCAGGAGGGGCACACATGTGTCTCCGACCCTTTGATAGGTTATGATGTCCGTATACACAAATATGTTGTAAAATCCTGCATGTATATCCGCAGGGAATGGGAATAATTTATCTTTCACATACGTCCATTTATTGGGACCCATCCCCAACATGTAGGATAAATTACCGCTGGTCTTTATACCACCGTTAGCAGGCCCTGAGATTTGTATCCTTTTATGGATAGGGTTGTAGAATAGGAATATTTCCATCCTGTTCAGGGTTAGGTGTTCATTCAACTCTGCGACGATCCTGTCGACGGTTCTATAGAAACCTTTTTTAAGCTTAATAAGTTTCGCAGGTTCCGATAACTTTTTGCAATAAAAATCACGGTCCTTATCTTTGATATTATACCAACTATGGGGGTATGTAATCTCGCTGAGACCTACTTCCCAAGCCTCTGATAACTCTATAGGCTTTGGAAAATTGGTTGTATAATTCGAACTCTGATTATTACGGTATATATGTGCAGACGCATTACTGGGGAGAGTCAGGTAGAAGCCGCTGTGTTCCATGATGCACAACTGTGTACACGCGAATGATGCGCTAGTTATCCTGACTGAGGGTTTAAGTTAACACCCGTTGCATCCACCACATCGTGCTCCAATACCCAACTGTTGAACTTTTGGGGCCAGTTTTTCCAGCGGACCAGCAACCATTTTTTACCCTTTTCTCTCTTCTGATCTAGAATCTCCTCCACGTGAAAGACTTTGTCTTTACCCAACTGGACCTTCTGTAATTCCTTCTCATAAAAAGATCCCTCTATAAGATCCCCGTCATAATCTTTTAACTTGTAGACCGGGGGTATGCGTGGCAGACATTCTGTAACGGTAAACAACTCCGAGCTGTTCGTATTTTTTGTCGAAAACACCCCTCAACTTCGATATACGCACCAAGTCACCCACTAGGAATTTAAAAGTCATTTTTTTCTTACGGCGAAGTGGGAACAAACCATACAGATTTTTAAAGACTTGAAAAGAGTTTTCAGAAGACACCTCAGAGGGCTTCATACGTATACTCTTATGGTAGCTGTTGTTGTACCCCTGTACTAAATCCTGAACGATATCGATATATCTATGTGTGTTGTGAGCTGTAAAATATCTCCACATCCGCTCCTTCAAAGTCCTATTAAAGCGTTCCACAACCGAAGCTTTCAAATCAGAACCTGTAGCAAAATGTACTATATTATACTTATTCATTAGCTTCTGAAATGTTTTATTAAAAAATTATTTTCCGCCATCAGTCTGCACTTTCTTGGGTGCGCCTCCTGCCTTCAAGATCGAGTCAAAGGCCCGGGTTACCTCGGCCCCGCTCTTATTTTTTAACACCCTTACAAAGGCTACTTTAGAGAAAATATCTATAACCGTTAGCATGTAGCGATTTCCATCATTTTTATCTGCAAGGGCCTGCATGTCACATAGATCCGCCTGAAATTGGGATAAGGGATGCGTAGAAAAAACTCTATTTCTTGGAAATTGTTTTCTTACAGGTTTATGGAGAGTATAGGCATCCTGCTCTGATAACCACTCATTCACTTTAGCATCGCTTAACAGGCTACCTGTTTCTTCGGCTATAGCTCTCTGTAAACGCTCTTTACCACCATAAGACCCGGGGTTAGCGGGATTATAATAAATGTTTTTCAACAGCTGCTCAGCCATCCTTCTTACCTCTCTGAGTTACAATAACGTTAATGAGCCACTTTCAAATAACGACAACATTTCAGTTTGTGAATTTTTATTTTTTAACACCTTGTATTACGTATACAACCAATTCAGGATTTGTTGCAAGATACAAGTCCCAGTTTTCTCAACAATCACAGCATGCAACACCCTGTATATATGGTTTAGATTTACAGGTTTGTGTCGCTGAATTTTTAAAACACACACGTCGGATATATAAGTATATAAACAACAAATATGATACACGTTCACATTAAATGGTGGTTCAAACAAATAATGTAAAATCTTAGCCAAAGTTATTTCTACTTCTTCAGAATCATCAACAATTCTGGATACCATCTGTGTCCATTGCATACTATCCCCCGTATGTCGTACATGATTCATGATTTGTTCCATTTTCAGCAAACGCTCTACATTAGCCCAGGTATTGTGTGTCGTGTAGAACGATACATTGTTCACTTTATTTTCAATAATCTGCTGCATAACATTTGTAAGGTCTCTCAAAAGAAAAAATGTATTTATTCGCTCCAACATCGTAGACACATAGTTACCCATAGCTTTACGTCTAAATAACAAAATGTCACTCGGTCTCTTGGGATTTATTGAGCCAGAAAAGCATCACATCAGCCACCACAGCTTCCCTGTATTTGTTGTCGTCCACCAGGGTGTGTCGGATTTCTTTGAGTTTCTCGTGGATGAAGATGGCCTCCTTCAGTTCATGTAGGAAGGCTTCGGTTACCCCGTAAACTCTAGGGATAGACGGCACAAGACCCATAGACTCCAGGGCGATGACCAGCGCTGGTATAAACCGGCAGGACCACAGTCTTTTCACCAGCTCCTCAAAATGATTGAAAAAGTAGTATCTAGGAGGGTCGTAGAGGCAAGGATGACGACGCTGGCTGGGATGATTGATCTCACAGCCGATGCATTTTTCTCGTATATATTCGCCAATCACCACGTCTAAAAGTGTAGCTACAGAAGCCTTGATTGTGTCCACAAAAATAGTACTGGCCACCCCATCAAACACATCCTCAGGTTGTGTAAATGTAGGGGGTGTCTCGGGTCTTGCCAGGGGGGAGTAGAGTGTAGGGCTTCGTGGCATTGAGTCCTTAGTGTCGGGCCCCCATGACGTAGCTGCGTCCTCGTAGATGGTCTGGATATCCATGGTGTATGATGAAATGAAGAACTGTCTGCTTTTTTCTTTTTATTGTAGAACCAGGCCTTTGGGTATCTGGGCGTGGTTAAAGCATCCGCTTACTTAGTTTTCTTCTGACGCTGTATCTTCTTGAGGCTCTTTTGAATCGTAATCTTTACGATTCGTATATATTATGCACTTCTTTAAATGAACAATGCTCTGCCGCTGTTGGCTCTGTACAAAGAGAGCATCCAACGCCTGCAACATGTTCAATTCCATTACATCCCAACTTTTAAAAGGAATAAGCAGACGCAGTCTGGAATCACCAGTCAGGCCCCCCTCCCTAATGTTTTGGTTTCGGATTTCCTCGGTGCCGATATAGAACTCCACGCAGCCGCACGGACGTCCATTCTGTCTTTGTATTTTCACCCTGTGAAATATTCGTCCTGAGGAGTCAGGGGTACCTTCCCAACGGGTCTCGTGGCCCGTGAACACACTATACCCCTTGGTGATAAGGCCCAGTTCAGGACACACAACCTTGCGAAAAACCGACCAGTCTTCAACACCATAGTCCAAGCCTACAGTCTGGTCTGTATATTCTTCTCCTTCAGCTACCGTATAGAGGGTCACTCTACAGGCCAGGTAATCAAACCGATACCCCCACAGCTGGCCATTAGACATCAACACTTGATCTTTCAGCGCATTTGCTGGCGGTATTTGGGTTCTATACACATTTAAAAAACGTTTTTTTGGAGCATCATATATTGCGGGTTGATACTTTGCCCGTGCTCTATGGACAACCCTAGGGCCTGCTTCAGTTGTTACAGTCATCACTGCTTTGTCACCGATCCCAAATTCCATGGTTATTCTTAAGATCTTGTACAGGCTTAAACAGGGATTGTTCCGGGGCTTTATAAGGCTGTGCCCCTGACATTAGTGTTTCCTAGACAACAACCCCGGAGGGCTATAAGCTATAAAATAGGCCTTACTCTTTGAAATGTTCAGCACACACACCCCCAACCACCCCACCCCCCTCAAACCAAAAGGGGGGTCAGGACAGGAAACCCTGGGCTTGCACGCGTCAGCAGAACATCAGCAGAACATAGGGTCATCAATCTTTTTTTTTTTGAAACCACGCCCCCCCTCAAACCAAAAGGGGGGTCAGGACAGGAAACCCTGGGCTTGCACCACGTCAGCAGAACATCAGCAGAACATAGGGTCATCAATCATTTTTTTTGACAGCTGGACTTAGGGTCATCAATCAATATTTTGACACGTGACATCTACTTTAATCTCTCTCTAACCTGATGTTCTGGTGTCTCTAGGGCAGTTCAACTCTATGTTCTGGTGTCTCTAGAACAGTTCAACTGGATGTTCTGGTGTCTCTAGGGCAGTTCAACTGGATGTTCTGGTGTCTCTAGGGCAGTTCAACTGGATGTTCTGGTGTCTCTAGGGCAGTTCAACCTGATGTTCTGGTGTCTCTAGGGCAGTTCAACCTGATGTTCTGGTGTCTCTAGGGCAGTTCAACTGGATGTTCTGGTGTCTCTAGGGCAGTTCAACTGGATGTTCTGGTGTCTCTAGGGCAGGTCAAGCTGTTGATTAAGAACTGTTTTGCAGAGGAATGTGATTGGTTTACTTGAATGGCTTGTAAATCTTGTTTTTATCATGTTGTGTTTGTAAATTTTGTTTTTTGTGTAAATTGTGTATGTTGTAAATTGTGTATATTGTATAAATTGTGTATATTGTGTGTATTATGTATATTGTGTGAATTGTATAAATTGTGTATATTGTGTACATTTGATATATTGTGTAAATTGTTTAAATTCTGTATATTGCGTAAATTGTGTACATTGTATAAATTGTGTATATTGTGTAAATTGTGTTAATGTCAATTGTGTATATTGTATAAATTGTGTGTTTTGTGTAAATTGTGTAAATGTTGTAAATTGTGTATATTGTATACATTGTGTGTTTTTTGTAAATTGTGTAAATGTTGTAAATTGTGTATATTGTATAAATTGTGTAAATGTTGTAAATTGTGTATATTGTGTAAATTGTTTATATTGTATAAATTGTGTATATTGTGTCAATTGTGTAAATGTAAATTGTGTATATTGTATAAATTGTGTGTTTTGTGTAAATTGTGTATATTGTATAAATTGTGTATATTGTGTATATTTTATAAATTGTGTACATGCAGGGCTCCCTTGCAAAATAAGCCTTGGTCTCAATGGGACTCCCTGAGAAAATAAAGGTTAAATTAAAATCTCTCCTTTTCTCTTTGAATGACACTTGAAATGTGATGGAGAGGGTGTTGGTGGGGTGTTAAAACAAAGCCCTCATCTCTCTCCCTCTCCCCCTTTATCTCTCTGCCCCCTTCTCTTTCACTCGTTCTCTCTCTCTGTCTCTCTCCTTCTTTCTCCCTCTCTCTCTTCCCTCTCTCCCAGGCTCAGTAATTTTCAGCAAAGTACAAGAATGGATTGCCCCTTTAATGGAGGCTAGTTTAGAATAAAGATGGTGTTCAGAATACAACACGGGTTCTTGAGTAGGGTTCGTGGAGGCAAAGTTTGAGCATGCTAGCTCGATACCACAGCTAATTCTCAAAACAAGAGAAAACGTTTTGAAAGGGAGTAAAACAGGAAGGTACCCAAATGAAAAAAATACTACAGTTTACTATAGAATAGTAATAGAATTCTGTAGAATACTATAATACACACTTCAATATCCTTCTTTACTACAGTAAATACTACGGTATTATCCGCCAAAAAAGCATTGTAATACAGTAATTTCTACAGTACTTTTAAGGACTCTGGAGTGGCGCAGTAGTCTAAGGCACTGCATCTCAGTGCAAGAATCGTCCCTGCAGTCCCTGGTTCAAATCCAGGCTGCGTCACATCCTGCTGTGATTGGAAGTCCCATAGGGCGGTGTACAATTGCCCGGGGTAGCCTGTCATTGTACAGGAGAAGTTGTTCTTAACTTTCTTGCCCCCCAAAAAATGTCCAGCGAAAACAGGACACTTCTTTAAACCTCTTGTTAATAGGGGGCGCTGTTTTCACTTTGGGGAAAAATCATGCCCAAATTAAACGGCCTCGTACTCTGTTCTAGATCATACGATATGCATATTATTATTACTATTGGATAGAAAACACTCTGAAGTTTCTAAAACGGTTTGAATTATATCTGTGAGTAAAACAGAACTCATTTGGCAGCAAACTTCCAAACAGGAAGTAAAAATTCTGAAAATGGGTCTCTGTGTAAGGCCTTGCCTATTCAATTGCCTTATATTTATGGATATGTATGCACTTCATACGCCTTCCACTAGATGTCAACAGGCAGTAGAATGTTGAATGGGGTGTCTAGCTTGATGTGAGACCGAATGAGAGCTTTTGGAGTGACAGGTCCGCCATATTGGCAGTATTTTGCTGCGCACCTGGGAGCACCATATTATTTTCTGCAATGCGTTAGGTAGACACGACGAAATGCTCCGTCTTGGACGTTATTGGATACATATGAGAAAAACATCGTAAAGATGGATTTTCAACTGAGTTTGACCAGTTTATTCGACTTTTATTATGACTTTTGGAATTTTTCGTTCCATGCGCCAAACGTTCATGGACATGTGCGCTCCACCATGCTAGCCAAAGTTGCTAATTCGACAGAAGAAATTGACATTCTAAAACAAAACAACGATTTATTGTGGAACTAGGACTCCTTGCACTGCATTCTGATGGAAGATCATCAAAGGTAAGAGAATATTTATGATGTTATTTCGTATTTTTGTGGAATATGTTGGCTCCAACATGGCGAAGAATGGCTGGGCGCTGTCTCAGATTATTGCATGCTGTGCTTTGTACTAAAGTTATTTTTTAAATCTAACACAGCGGTTGCATTAAGAACAAGTGTATCTTTCATTTGCTGTACAACATGTATTTTTCAGCAAAGTTTATGATTAGTTTTTTGGTTAGATTACGTCGCTGTGTAAAATTTCTCCGGACAATTTGGTGTTATTTGTGACGATGGCTGCGTTGTAAAACCCAAATTTGTAGCTATAAATATGCACATTTTTGAACAAAACATAAATGTATTGTATAACATGATGTTATAAGACTGTCATCTGATGAAGTTGTTCAAAGGTTAGTGATTCATTTTATCTCTATTTGTGGGTTTTGTGAAAGCTATGTTTGCGGTGAAAAAATGGCGTTGTGTGTTTGGCTATTGTGGTGAGCTAACATAAATATATATTGTGTTTTCGCTGTAAAACATTTTAAAAATCGGAAATGTTGGCTGGATTCACAAGATGTTTATCTTTCATTTGCTGTATTGGACTTGTGATTTCATGAAATTATATTATATGATATCCCTGTGGCGCTAGGCTAGGCTAGGCTATGCTAGTCAGCTTTTCTGATGAGGATGATCCTGGATCCGGGAGGGTGATTAAGTAGAGGCGACAGTAAACACCACAGTATTTAATTACAGTAGCATATGGGTCTTTCTCTAATAGGGTTCGGCATGCATGCATCCAATCTATTTAGTCACAAAATGGCCACATTATTCTCACATATTTTAGAATGTAATACTATTTGAATATCAATGCATTGGCAAGGCCTAAAAAATGCATTATTCTTAAAGTGGTACTGTACTATTTTTATACATTTTTTTGCATGCTCAGTCGCTCCATTATTTATACAAAGACACATATAGCCTGACCATTCCCCACCACCATATTGCAATTTCTGCCACCCATAAGTGAAGCATACATGTCAAGACCATATTGTGTTCCCTACAGGTTATAGAAAAGAGCAGAAGCGCAGAACTATCCCTTCAGATGAATTACGTGTATAAACCGTGGATGATTGACATGGAGCGCTGTATTGAAGCCACTGTGCTGCCATCTTGGTACGCCTCAATTGTAAAAATATATTCTGGAAGCTATAAAGATCCGTTTATTAATGTCTACATTCGTTTTTGACAAGTTTATTCTATTACAGAAACCATAATGCATACTTTTAAATTAGCCTATATTATGTGAGCTAAACATAAAATGAAAAAATACCTAAAAACATTTTCATTAAAGTATTTTTTTTAGTGAGTACTACTGTTACTGTTCCCACTACACAAAAAGAACAATAAAAACTTAAATACATTCATTCCTATGGAGGACTGCCCCTTCTGGGGAGTGACAATATGGCCGACTTGTGGTTTCAAAGCCTCTCAATGGCTAATACATAAAATCAGCAATTCAGGGTTTATATACATCATTGGTTCAGACCCCCAGTCCAACCTACCAACAGGTTATGGAACGTTTACTCTTTTAGTATTTCTAAGCAAAAAGCACCACAGTAAATGCTACAGTATAGTACAGTCCACAAACAAACCCTACATCTGCAAAAACAAAGAGGGGAAGAGAAAGAGAGAGAGAGAGAAAGGGGGTGAGAAAAAAAGAGAGAGAAGGGGAGGTGAGGTGAGAAACAAGAGAAAATGGGTGTCACGTTTGATTTGTTTGAAGGATGATGTCATTTCAGCCACCAGAGAGAGAGAGAGAGAGAGAGATGTAAAATTACATTTGTAATGTCTTTATTATTTTGGAACTTTTGTGTGTGTAATGTTTACTGTTACATTTTTATTGTTTATTTCACCTTTGTTAATTATCTAGTTGCCTTGCAATGTTAACATATTTCACCCTGATTTTACCAGGTAAGTTGACTGAGAACACATTCTCATTTACAGCAACGACCTGGGGAATAGTTACAGGGGAGAGGAGAGGGGATGAATGAGCCAATTGTAAGCTGGGGATGATTATGGGGACCGTGAGGTATGAGGACCAGATTGGGAATTTAGCCAGGACACCGGGGTTAACACCCCTACTCTTACGATAAGTGCCATGGGATCGTTAGTGACCCCAGAGAGTCAGGACACCCGTTTAACGTCCCATCCGAAAGATGGCACCCTACACAGGGCAATCATTGCCCTGGGGCATTAGGATATTTTCTTATACCAGAGGAAAGGGTGCCTCCTACTGGCCCTCCAACACCACCTCCAGCAGCACCTGGTCTCCCATCCAGGGACCAACCAGGACCAACCCTGCTCGGCTTCAGAAGCAAGCCAGCAGTGGCATGCAGGGTCGTATGTATGTTTTCCATGCCAATAAAGCCCTTAAATTGAATTGAATTGAGAGAGAGAGAGAGAGAGAGAGAGAGAGTGTGAGAGAGAGAGAGAGGGGGAAGAGAGACAGCGAGAGGAAGCGAGACAGAGAGAGGAAGAGAGAGAGAGAGAGAGAGAGAGAGAGAGAGAGAGAGAGAGAGAGAGAGAGAGAGAGAGAGAGAGAGAGAGAGAGAGAGAGAGAGATACAGAGAGAGAGAGAGAGAGAGAGAGAGAGAGAGAGAGAGAGAGGGAGAGAGGGAGAGAGAGAGAGAGAGAGAGAGAGAGAGAGAGAGAGAGAGAGGCTAAATGTGGCCCGGGTGTGAGAGAGAGAGGAAGAGAGGCAGAGAGACAGAAAGAGAGAGAGAGAGAGAGAGAGAGAGGAAGAGGAAGAGAGAGAGAGAGAGAGAGAGAGAGAGAGAGAGAGAGAGAGAGAGAGAGAGAGAGAGAGAGAGAGAGAGAGAGAGAGCGAGAGAGAGATACAGAGAGAGAGAGATACAGAGAGAGAGAGAGAGAGAGAGAGAGAGAGAGAGAGAGAGGGAGAGAGGGAGAGAGAGAGAGAGAGAGAGAGAGAGAGAGAGAGAGAGAGAGAGAGAGAGAGAGAGGCTAAATGTGGCCCGGGTGTGTGTGTGTGTGTGTGTGTGTGAGACTGACAGGGAGCTGCAGTACAGTAGTGGAGCAAGGTGAGGGTCAGTGAAACAGGCAGACCCACCGGCTATCAATCACCTAAAAACACTTCTCACCTTGCTAAAACACAGACACTCGTACACACAACCACACGCACACACACACACACACACAGCTCAGAGCTAACAGTACAGTGACTGTGCAACTTTAGCCTTGAATGAGAGTTTGATATAATACAGTATATTTTTATGTAGAGAGCCAGGAATAGAGAGACATAAGAGAGCTTGTTAGACATGGGTAAAAGGATAGTGAGGGTCGGAGGCAGATCTTATATAGTATATGACAACTAGATCTTACCTGGTTACGTGGTGTTAATCTTACCTGGTTACGTGGTGTTGATCTTACCTGGTTACGTTGGTGTTGATCTCACCTGGTTACGTTGGTGTTGATCTCACCTGGTTACGTTGGTGTTGATCTTACCTGGTTACGTGGTGTTGATCTCACCTGGTTACGTTGGTGTTGATCTCACCTGGTTACGTGGTGTTGATCTTACCTGGTTACGTTGGTGTTGATCTCACCTGGTTACGTTGGTGTTGATCTTACCTGGTTACGGTGGTGTTGATCTTACCTGGTTACGTTGGTGTTGATCTCACCTGGTTACGTGGTGTTGATCTCACCTGGTTACGTTGGTGTTGATCTCACCTGGTTACGTGGTGTTGATCTTACCTGGTTACGTTGGTGTTGATCTCACCTGGTTACGTTGGTGTTGATCTTACCTGGTTACGTGGTGTTGATCTTACCTGGTTACGTTGGTGTTGATCTCACCTGGTTACGTTGGTGTTGATCTCACCTGGTTACGTTGGTGTTGATCTCACCTGGTTACGTAGTGTTGATCTTACCTGGTTACGTTGGTGTTGATCTCACCTGGTTACGTTGGTGTTGATCTTACCTGGTTACGTGGTGTTGATCTTACCTGGTTACGTTGGTGTTGATCTCACCTGGTTACGTGGTGTTGATCTCACCTGGTTACGTTGGTGTTGATCTTACCTGGTTACGTTGGTGTTGATCTTACCTGGTTACGTTGGTGTTGATCTTACCTGGTTACGTGGTGTTAATCTTACCTGGTTACGTGGTGTTAATCTCACCTGGTTACGTTGGTGTTGATCTCACCTGGTTACGTAGTGTTGATCTTACCTGGTTACGTTGGTGTTGATCTTACCTGGTTACGTGGTGTTGATCTTACCTGGTTACGTTGGTGTTGATCTTACCTGGTTACGTTGGTGTTGATCTCACCTGGTTACGTTGGTGTTGATCTCACCTGGTTACGTTGGTGTTGATCTTACCTGGTTACGTTGGTGTTGATCTCACCTGGTTACGTTGGTGTTGATCTTACCTGGTTACGTTGGTGTTGATCTTACCTGGTTACGTTGGTGTTGATCTTACCTGGTTACGTTGGTGTTGATCTTACCTGGTTACGTTGGTGTTGATCTCACCTGGTTACGTTGGTGTTGATCTTACCTGGTTACGTGGTGTTGATCTTACCTGGTTACGTTGGTGTTGATCTCACCTGGTTACGTTGGTGTTGATCTCACCTGGTTACGTTGGTGTTGATCTCACCTGGTTACGTTGGTGTTGATCTTACCTGGTTACGTTGGTGTTGATCTCACCTGGTTACGTTGGTGTTGATCTTACCTGGTTACGTGGTGTTGATCTTACCTGGTTACGTTGGTGTTGATCTCACCTGGTTACGTGGTGTTGATCTCACCTGGTTACGTTGGTGTTGATCTTACCTGGTTACGTTGGTGTTGATCTCACCTGGTTACGTTGGTGTTGATCTCACCTGGTTACGTTGGTGTTGATCTTACCTGCTTACGTGGTGTTGATCTCACCTGGTTACGTTGGTGTTGATCTCACCTGGTTACGTGGTGTTGATCTTACCTGGTTACGTTGGTGTTGATCTCACCTGGTTACGTTGGTGTTGATCTTACCTGGTTACGGTGGTGTTGATCTTACCTGGTTACGTTGGTGTTGATCTCACCTGGTTACGTGGTGTTGATCTCACCTGGTTACGTTGGTGTTGATCTCACCTGGTTACGTGGTGTTGATCTTACCTGGTTACGTTGGTGTTGATCTCACCTGGTTACGTTGGTGTTGATCTTACCTGGTTACGTGGTGTTGATCTTACCTGGTTACGTTGGTGTTGATCTCACCTGGTTACGTTGGTGTTGATCTTACCTGGTTACGTTGGTGTTGATCTCACCTGGTTACGTTGGTGTTGATCTCACCTGGTTACGTTGGTGTTGATCTTACCTGGTTACGTTGGTGTTGATCTCACCTGGTTACGTTGGTGTTGATCTTACCTGGTTACGTTGGTGTTGATCTTACCTGGTTACGTTGGTGTTGATCTTACCTGGTTACGTTGGTGTTGATCTTACCTGGTTACGTTGGTGTTGATCTCACCTGGTTACGTTGGTGTTGATCTTACCTGGTTACGTGGTGTTGATCTTACCTGGTTACGTTGGTGTTGATCTCACCTGGTTACGTTGGTGTTGATCTCACCTGGTTACGTTGGTGTTGATCTTACCTGGTTACGTTGGTGTTGATCTCACCTGGTTACGTTGGTGTTGATCTTACCTGGTTACGTTGGTGTTGATCTTACCTGGTTACGTGGTGTTGATCTTACCTGGTTACGTTGGTGTTGATCTCACCTGGTTACGTTGTGTTGATCTCACCTGGTTACGTTGGTGTTGATCTTACCTGGTTACGTTGGTGTTGATCTTACCTGGTTACGTTGGTGTTGATCTTACCTGGTTACGTGGTGTTAATCTTACCTGGTTACGTGGTGTTAATCTCACCTGGTTACGTTGGTGTTGATCTCACCTGGTTACGTAGTGTTGATCTTACCTGGTTACGTTGGTGTTGATCTTACCTGGTTACGTGGTGTTGATCTTACCTGGTTACGTTGGTGTTGATCTTACCTGGTTACGTTGGTGTTGATCTCACCTGGTTACGTTGGTGTTGATCTCACCTGGTTACGTTGGTGTTGATCTTACCTGGTTACGTTGGTGTTGATCTCACCTGGTTACGTTGGTGTTGATCTTACCTGGTTACGTTGGTGTTGATCTTACCTGGTTACGTTGGTGTTGATCTTACCTGGTTACGTTGGTGTTGATCTTACCTGGTTACGTTGGTGTTGATCTCACCTGGTTACGTTGGTGTTGATCTTACCTGGTTACGTGGTGTTGATCTTACCTGGTTACGTTGGTGTTGATCTCACCTGGTTACGTTGGTGTTGATCTCACCTGGTTACGTTGGTGTTGATCTCACCTGGTTACGTTGGTGTTGATCTTACCTGGTTACGTTGGTGTTGATCTCACCTGGTTACGTTGGTGTTGATCTTACCTGGTTACGTGGTGTTGATCTTACCTGGTTACGTTGGTGTTGATCTCACCTGGTTACGTGGTGTTGATCTCACCTGGTTACGTTGGTGTTGATCTTACCTGGTTACGTTGGTGTTGATCTTACCTGGTTACGTGGTGTTGATCTCACCTGGTTACGTTGGTGTTGATCTCACCTGGTTACGTGGTGTTGATCTCACCTGGTTACGTTGGTGTTGATCTTACCTGGTTACGTTGGTGTTGATCTTACCTGGTTACGTGGTGTTAATCTTACCTGGTTACGTGGTGTTAATCTCACCTGGTTACGTTGGTGTTGATCTTACCTGGTTACGTAGTGTTGATCTTACTTGGTTACGTTGGTGTTGATCTTACCTGGTTACGTGGTGTTGATCTTACCTGGTTACGTTGGTGTTGATCTTACCTGGTTACGTTGGTGTTGATCTCACCAGGTTACGTTGGTGTTGATCTCACCAGGTTACGTTGGTGTTGATCTTACCTGGTTACGTGGTGTTGATCTCACCTGGTTACGTGGTGTTAATCTTACCTGGTTACGTGGTGTTGATCTTACCTGGTTACGTTGGTGTTGATCTCACCTGGTTACGTTGGTGTTGATCTCACCTGGTTACGTTGGTGTTGATCTTACCTGGTTACGTGGTGTTGATCTTACCTGGTTACGTTGGTGTTGATCTTACCTGGTTACGTGGTGTTGATCTTACCTGGTTACGGTGGTGTTGATCTCACCTGGTTACGTTGGTGTTGATCTTACCTGGTTACGTTGGTGTTGATCTTACCTGGTTACGTTGGTGTTGATCTCACCTGGTTACGTTGGTGTTGATCTTACCTGGTTACGTTGGTGTTGATCTTACCTGGTTACGTTGGTGTTGATCTCACCTGGTTACGTTGGTGTTGATCTTACCTGGTTACGTTGGTGTTGATCTCACCTGGTTACGTGGTGTTGATCTTACCTGGTTATGTTGGTGTTGATCTCACCTGGTTACGTTGGTGTTGATCTCACCTGGTTACGTTGGTGTTGATCTTACCTGGTTACGTTGGTGTTGATCTTACCTGGTTACGTTGGTGTTGATCTTACCTGGTTACGTTGGTGTTGATCTCACCAGGTTACGTTGGTGTTGATCTTACCTGGTTACGTTGGTGTTGATCTTACCTGGTTACGTTGGTGTTGATCTTACCTGGTTACGTTGGTGTTGATCTTACCTGGTTACGTTGGTGTTGATCTCACCTGGTTACGTTGGTGTTGATCTTACCTGGTTACGTTGGTGTTGATCTTACCTGGTTACGTTGGTGTTGATCTCACCTGGTTACGTTGGTGTTGATCTTACCTGGTTACGTTGGTGTTGATCTTACCTGGTTACGTTGGTGTTGATCTTACCTGGTTACGTTGGTGTTGATCTTACCTGGTTACGTTGGTGTTGATCTTACCTGGTTACGTTGGTGTTGATCTTACCTGGTTACGTTTGTGTTGATCTTACCTGGTTACGTGGTGTTGATCTTACCTGGTTACGTTGGTGTTGATCTCACCTGGTTATGTTGGTGTTGATCTTACCTGGTTACGTGGTGTTGATCTCACCTGGTTACGTGGTGTTGATCTTACCTGGTTACGTTGGTGTTGATCTCACCTGGTTACGTGGTGTTGATCTTACCTGGTTTTGTGGTGTTGATCTCACCTGGTTACGTGGTGTTGATCTTACCTGGTTACGTTGGTGCTGATCTTACCTGGTTACGTTGGTGTTGATCTTACCTGGTTACGTTGGTGTTGATCTTACCTGGTTACGTGGTGTTGATCTTACCTGGTTACGTGGTTTTGATCTCACCTGGTTACGTTGGTGTTGATCTCACCTGATTACGTGGTGTTGATCTTACCTGGTTACGTTGGTGTTGATCTTACCTGGTTACGTGGTGTTGATCTCACCTGGTTATGTTGGTGTTGATCTCACCTGATTACGTGGTGTTGATCTTACCTGGTTACGTGGTGTTGATCTTACCTGGTTACGTTGGTGTTGATCTTACCTGGTTACGTGGTGTTGATCTTACCTGGTTACGTTGGTGTTGTTCTCACCTGGTTACGTTGGTGTTGATCTTACCTGGTTACGTGGTGTTGATCTCACCTGGTTACGTGGTGTTGATCTTACCTGGTTACGTTGGTGTTGATCTTACCTGGTTACGTTGGTGTTGATCTTACCTGGTTACGTGGTGTTGATCTTACCTGGTTACGTTGGTGTTGATCTTACCTGGTTACGTTGGTGTTGATCTCACCTGGTTACGTTGGTGTTGATCTTACCTGGTTACGTTGGTGTTGATCTCACCTGGTTACTTTGGTGTTGATCTCACCTGGTTACTTTGGTGTTGATCTTACCTGGTTACGTGGTGTTGATCTCACCTGGTTACGTTGGTGTTGATCTCACCTGGTTACTTTGGTGTTGATCTTACCTGGTTACGTGGTGTTGATCTCACCTGGTTACGTTGGTGTTGATCTTACCTGGTTACGTTGGTGTTGATCTCACCTGGTTACGTTGGTGTTGATCTTACCTGGTTACGTGGTGTTGATCTCACCTGGTTACGTTTGTGTTGATCTTACCTCGTTACGTTTGTGTTGATCTTACCTGGTTACGTTGGTGTTGATCTCACCTGGTTACGTTGGTGTTGATCTTACCTGGTTACGTTGGTGTTGATCTTTGCAACTACACAACTGTATTTATGGGAACCCAACCATCTGAGGGGTTGGTAACAGCATCTAGTTGTCAGAGAAAATGGAAAGAGAGCTTGTGACGTGACTTCCGCTTTTGGACTTTAACAAGGCGACACTTCATTTGAAATCTTCCTCTGTATTTACGGGATCGGTTCAACAGTGCAGTAAAGAGAACCACCACTGACAGTTAATTTTTTTTCTTGTCAGGACCAGAAGAGAAATCTACACTGTTCAGCTCAGGTGACAGATAGGCAACATACATTCATGCGAATAGGCTGCAGTTAAATTCCCATGTGCCGAATAAAGTTTTCCAGGACATTTTCAACTCTAGGCCTACTGATAGTTTTGTCACTATGAATTAAATGGCGTGCAGTTATAGCGAATATACCCACTCTGGCATTGCCACGTGCGCAGTAGCTTACAGATACAGTGCGGATATAGCCTACAACATAATGAGGTTATTATTGCCAAAAGTGTGAGATTATTTTTATTTGTCAAACGACAGCCAAGCATCGATCATCAGGTCATCAGAATAAGACCCTGTATAGTTATTGAAAGGAACATCAAGCTCATCACCGTGCACTTTCTGAAGCCTAAAAAATGGCATGTTGTCCCATGATGTCATGACATTTGTTATTACTGGCATAAAAGGTTGGATGGAAACCTGGTTCATGTCGAGGCATTTTGAGGATGCTGGAATTATATTTTGGAGGAATGTGTGCAGGTCTACAGGAAACTTGACTAATCAGATTGAAACATTGTGACTGATTCTGTTCATGTCATATATAAAAGGTAACACATTTTAAAAGTTTAATGATGCATATTTAGTCTATATTGAGGCATTGGGGTCTAGGTGCTAGGAATAGCCGCTCGGAATAGTGACGAGGCAGATCGTGTGTTAAGTTTCCTGGCCTTTCCGCCTGCCAGGAAGGAGCATACAGAGCTTTCGGGAAAGTATTCAGACCCCTTGACTTTCTTCACATTCTGTTACATCACAGCCTTAATCTAAAATGTATTAAATTGTTTTTTTCCACTCATTAATCTACACACAATACCCCATAATGACAAAGCCAAAACCGGTTTATAGACATTTTTGCTAATTTATGATAATAAAAAAACTGAAATATAACATTTACATAAGTATTCAGACCCTTTAACCAGTACGTTGTTAAAGCACATTTGGCAGCAATTACAGCCTTGAGTCTTCTTGGGTAAAATGCTACAAGCTTGGCACACCTGTAATTGGGGAGTTTCTTCTCTGCAGATCCTCTCAGATCCTCTCAGCTCTCAACCTGTACAGCTATTTTCACGTCTCTCCAGAGATGTTCCATCGGGTTCATGTCCGGGCTCTGGCTGGGCCACTCAAGGACATTCAGAGACTTGTCCCGAAGCCACTCTTGCGGAGTCTTGGCTGTGTGCTTAGAGTTGTTGTCCTGTTGGAAGGGGAATCTTCGCCCCAGTCTGAGGACCTGAGCACACTGGAGCAGGTTTCCATCAAGGATCTCTCTGTACTTTGCTCCGTTCATCTTTGCCTTGATCTTAACTAGTCTCTCGGTCCCTGCTGCTGAAAAACATCCCCACAGCATGATGCTGCCACCACCATGCTTCACCGTAGGGATGGTGCCAAGTTTCCTCCAGACGTGACGCTTGGCATTCAGGCCAAAGAGTTCTATCTTATTTTCATCAGACCAGAGAATCTTGTTTCTCATGGTCTGAGAGTCTTCAGGTGCCTTTTGGCAAACTCCAAGCGGGCTGTCATGTGCCTTTTACTGAGGAGTGGCTTCCGTCTGGCCACTCTACCATAAAGGCCTGATTGGTGGAGTGCTGCAGGGATTGTTGTCCTTCTGGAAGGTTCTACCATCTCCACAGAGGAACTCTGGAGCTCTGTCAGAGTGACCATCGGGTTCTTGGTCACCTCCCTGACCAAGGCCCTTCTCCCCGATTGCTTAGTTTGGCCGGGGGGTCAGCTCTAGGAAGAGTCATGGTGGTTCCAAACTTCTTCCATTTAAGAATGATGGAGGCCACTGTGTTCTTGGGGACCTTCAATGCTGCAGAAATTTTTTGGTACCCTTCCCCAGATCTGTTTCTTGGCCCAATGCTTTCTCTGAGCTCTACGGACAATTCATTTGACCTCATGGCTTGGTTTTGCTCTGACATGCGCTATATACAGTGCATTCGGAAAGTATTCAGACCCCTTGATTTTTCCACATTTTGTTACATTAAAGCCTTATTCTAAAATGGATTAAATCATTTTCTTTTGCCATTACAGTTGACAGTACATGTCAGAGCAAAAACCAAGTTTTCTTTGCCATTACATATGGTATCATTCAATACACGGACAGGGCAGATATCTCTGAAACACATCATCAGCAAAAAGATATAGACTATATGATATTATATAAACTGTATATACACTCTATGATATTATATATACTGTATATATATAGTCTATGATATTATTAATAGTGGTTATACAATATATGATATTAAAACATACTGTAAATATAATATATTATATTGTATATACAGTATATACACCACATGATACTATATATACTGTATATACACAATATGGTATTTAATATACTGGTTATACAATATATGATATTTTATATACACTATATGATATTATATATACTGGTTATACACTATATGATACTATATACACTGGTAATACACTATATGATATTATATATACTGGTTATACACTTTGTGATAGTATATATACACTATATACTCAATGATATTTTATATACTGTTTATACACGATATGATATTATATATACTGTATATACACTATATGATATTTAATATACTGGTTATACACTATATTATATTTTATATACACTATATGATATTAGATATACTGGTTATACACGATATGATATTATATACACTGGTAATACACTATATAATATTATATATACTGGTTATACATTATGTGATAATATATATACACTATATACTCAATTATATTTTATATACTTTATACACGATATGATATTATATATACTGTATATACACTATATGATATTATATATACTGTAAATACACTATATCATATTATATACACTGGTTATACACTATATGATATTATATACACTGGTTATACACTCTATGCTATTATATATATACTGTACATATAGTACATGATATTATATATATACTGGTTATACACTATATGATATTATATATACTGTATATACACTATATGATAGTATATATACTGGTAATACACTATATGCTATTATAGACACGGTATACACACTATATGATGTTATATATACTTTATATACACAATATGATATTATATATACTGTATATACACTATATAAATTATATATGCTGGTTATACACTATATGATATCATATATATTGTATATACACTATGATATTACATAAACTGTATATACACTATATGATATTATATATACTGGTTATACACTATATGATATTATATATACTGTATATACACTATATGATATTATATATACTGTATCTACATTATATGATATTATATATACTGTTATACACTATATGGTATTATATATACTGGTTGTACACTATATGATAATATATATACTCTATATACACTATATGTTATTATATCTACTACATGATATTATCATACAATAAACAAAATTCAGACAACGTGGGATTAGTTTAGATCAGTTTACTTTACTTCTGTTTAGTTCAGTTCCGTTTAGTTTAGTTAAGTTTAGTTCTGCTTAGTTCAGATTAGTTCCATTTAGTTAAGTTCAGTTCTGTTTAGTTCAGTTCTGTTTAGTTCAGTTCCGTTTAGTTTATTTAAGTTACGTTTGGCTTACTAGACACTTTGAATTAATTAGCAAGACAGGTGCATAAACGACATCATCAAGGATTGATGTCACAAAGAAGTCTGACGTGTATAGGGCACCATTTGGGATGCAGCTGGGCCGTGCTAAAAACTTTACATCTGTCATGTCTACAAGCCGACAGGTCACAGCTAAGAATAGGCCTCGCCTCATCCTTCGCCTCGCCTCATCCCTCGCCTGATAAAAAGAATGACCTTCCCCTTTTTAATTCGCTATCCTGAAATAAATGTAGTTAATCTCTCCCCCCCTCTCTCTCTATCTATACATCACTTCCTCCTCTCGCTGTCTGGCCATCCATCTGTAATGTAGAGTAGATTGATAAAGGACAAGGATGTCTTGGCTAACTGCCGGAGGTAATATTTCTCTCTCTCTCTCTCTCTCTCTCTCTCTCTCTCTCTCTCTCTCTCTCTCTCTCTCTCTCTCTCTCTCTCTCTCTCTCTCTCTCTCTCTCTCTCTCTCTCTCTCTCTCTCTCTCTCTCTCTCTCTCTCTCTCTCTCTCTCTCTCTCTCTCTCTCAGCATTATATCCCCTAATGAAAACACTTGCCAACTCCTTATAGTCCTAGCCTCTCAACACACAGTTCTCCACCTTATAGTCCTAGCCTCTCAACACACAGTTCTCCACCTTATAGTCCTAGCCTCTCAACACACATCTCTTCACCCCGACACATCATCCATAACCTTCTGTGTGCAGAGAGTCCATCACCCCGGCTGGCCATCCATCTCCACAAGGTTGAGCTGCCCAAGGCAGAGAGCAGCAGCTGCTAGCCCAGAGAGGCTCACCCTGAGTGGGGAGGAGGAGAATGAGGAATGGCTTGGTGATGGATGGTGGATACTGGAGGAAGCTGGAGGATTCAAATGGCACCCTATTCTCTATATCGTGCATGACTTTTGACCAGGGTCCATCGGCCTTTAGTCTCGGATATCCCTGACCGGTCTGGTGGAGAATGTCAGTTTTTCTCTGAGATTTACCAGGGTCCATCGGCCTTTAGTCTCGGATATCCCTGACCGGTCTGGTGGAGAATGTCAACTTCTCTCTGAGATTTACCAGGGTCCATCGGCTTTTAATCTCGGATATCCCTGACCGCTCTGGGGAGAACGTAAACTTCTCTCCGAGATTTTGAAAAAAATTCCAGGGAGGCTCCTCAACTCTCCCAACAAATCACAAGTTTTGGTAGGCGGGGCTTCAAATACGGATGGGAATTGTGCTCGTGTTTAGCTAGGGTTACAAGCTGCTACGGCAGTGATACGGCAGTGACGTTACCGGTGATGCGTTTTCCATTTCCGACTCGACTTCTCTGTCCCAAATGACGCCGGAACATGAACAGATGTTTTAGCAAGAGCATTGATACATTGCCGGAAGCAAACCGTCTGTTTAGAGAGACTATTCGGACTCTGGTCAAAAGTAGTGCACTGTATAGAGAATAGGATGCCATATGGGACGCAGACATAAATATATTGTCTCAGCTCAGAGAGGGCTGGGAGAGGGGTGACAGAATCGTGAACCCAGTGTGCAGTGATGGTAACTCAAAAGCTCAATATACACTTGCAAATTTCAAAAGAGCGATACACATACACACACACACACAAACCTCCACACATTGGCGGCAGATTTTAGTAATTTTAGTAATAAAAAACATTACGGAACTCCGTAATAAACCCTAAAAAATAGAATATTAGAATCACCTTTGGTTAGGCACAAATTATCATTCTCATTGGACAAATTGAGATGCATTCATTCACCCCACCTCCACCACCGCATGTTCAAAACATTCTCTCGATGATTTAGAAATAATGGATAAGAGTTGGCTGTTGACCAGAGTTGGCTGTTGACCAGAGTTGGCTGTTGACCAGAGTTGGCTGTTCACCAGAGTTGGCTGTTGACCAGAGTTGGCTGTTGAGTTGACTATTAAGTTGGATGTTGAGTTGGCTGTTGAGTTGGCTGTTGAGATGGCTGTTGAGTTGGCTGTTGAGTTGTCTATTGAGATGGCTGTTGAGTTGACTATTGAGTTGGCTGTTGAGTTGACTGTTGAGATGGCTGTTGAGTTGACTATTGATTTGGCTGTTGAGTTGACTATTGAGTTGGCTGTTGAGTTGACTGTTGAGATGGCTGTTGAGTTGACTATTGATTTGGCTGTTGAGTTGACTGTTGAGTTGACTGTTGAGTTGGCTGTTGAGTTGACTGTTGAGTTGGCTGTTGAGTTGGCTGTTGAGTTGACTATTGAGTTGGCTGTTGAGTTGACTGTTGAGATTGCTGTTGAGTTGACTGTTGAGATGGCTGTTGAGTTGACTATTGAGTTGACTGTTGAGATGGCTGTTGACCAGAGTTGTTCACCTACTCTTTCTCTCCTGCGTCACTGCCCCCACCTCTCTCTCTCAATTCAATTAAATTCAATTCAAGGGCCTTTATTGGCATTGGAAACATAAGTTAACATTGCCAAAGCAAGTGAGGTAGATAATATACAAAAGTGAAATAAACAATAAAATGAACAGTAAACATTACACTAACAGAAGTTTCAAAAGAATAAAGACATTACAAATGTCATATTATGTCTATATACAGTGTTGTAACAATGTGCAAATGGTTAAAGTACAAAAGGGAACATAAATAAACCTAAATATGGGTTGTATTTACAATGATGTTTGTTCTTCACTGGTAGGCCTTTTCTTGTGGCAACAGGTCACACATCTTGCTGCTGTGATGGCACACTGTGGTATTTCACCCAGTAGATATGGGAGTTTATCAAAATTGGGTTTGTTTTCGAATTCTTTGTGGATCTGGGTAATCTGAGGGAAATATGTATCTCTACTATGGTCATACATTTGGCAGGAGGTCAGGAAGTGCAGATCAGTTTCCTCCATTTTGTGTGCATTGTGCTTGTCTTCTCTTGAGAGCCAGGTCTGCCTACGGCGGCCTTTCTCAATAGCAAGGCTATGCTCACTGAGTCTGTACATAGTCAAAGCTTTCCATAAGTTTGGGTCAGTCACATTGGTCAGGTATTCTGCCACTGTGTACTCTCTGTTTAGGGCCAAATAGCATTCTAGTTCGCTCAGTTTTTTTGTTAATTTTGTTCAATGTGTCAAGTAATTATCTTTTTGTTTTCTCATGATTTCATTGGGTCTAATTGTGTTGCTGTCCTGGGGCTCTGTTTGTGTTTGTGTTCAGATCCCCAGGACCAGCTTGCTTAGGGGACTCTTCTCCAGGTTCATCTCTCTGTAGGTGATGGCTTTGTCATGGAAGGTTTCTTTTAGGTGGTTGTAGAATTTAACGTCTCTTTTCTGGATTTTGATAATTAGCGGGTATAGTCCTAATTCTGCTCTGCATCGATTATTTGGTGTTTTACGTTGTACAAAGAGGATTGCATTTGGTGCAGAATTCTGCATGCAGAGTCTCAATTTGGTGTTTGTCCCATTTTGTGAATTCTTCGTTGGTGAGCGGACCCCAGACTTCACAACCATAAAGGGCAATGGGTTCTATAACTGATTCAAGTATTTTTTGCCAGATCCTAATTGGTATGTAAAATGTTATGTTCCTTTTGATGGCATAGAATGCCCTTCTTGCCTTGTCTCTCAGACCGTTCAAATCAAATCAAACTTTATTTGTCACATGCGCCGAATACAACAAGTGTAGACTTTACCGTGAAATGCTTACTTACAAGCCCTTAACCAACAGTACAGCTCAAGAAGAAGAAAATATTTACCAAGTAGGCTAAAATAAAAAGTAATAATAAAAAGTAACACAATAAGAATAACGAGGCTATATACAGGAGACACCGGTACTGAGTCAGTGCAGGGGTACAGGCTAGTTGAAGTAATCTGTACATGTAGGTGGGGGCAAAGTGACTATGCATAGGTAACAAACAAACAGCGAATAGCAGCAGTGTACAAGAGAGGGGGGGGGGGTGTCAATGTAAATTGTCAGGAGGATAGTTTTATGAAGTGTTCAGCAGTCTAATGGCTTAGGGGTAGAAGCTGTTGAGGAGCCTTCCATCAATTTGTATAGCAGACCCTCATTCCAAATTGAGTCAAAGGCTTTTTTGAAATCAACAAAGCATGAGAAGACTTTGCCTTTGTTTTGGTTTGTTTGTTTGTCAATTAGGCTGTGTAGGGTGAATATGTGGTCTGTCGTATGATAATTTGGTAAAAAGCCAATTTGATATTTGCTCAGTACATTGTTTTCACTGAGGAAATGTACGAGTCTGCTGTTAATGATAATGCAGAGGATTTTCCCAAGGTTGCTGCTGATGCATATCCCACAGTAGTTATTGGGGTCAAATTTGTCTCCAGTTTTGTGGTTTGGGGTGATCAGTCCTTGGTTCCAAATATTGGGGAAGATGCCAGAGCTAAGGATGATGTTAAAGAGTTTTAGTATAGCCAATTGGAATTTGTTGTCTGCATATTTTATCATTTCATTGAGGATATTTTGGCATATATTTCATTCAATGTAATTGGAGAATCCAGTGGGTTCTGGTAGTCTTTAATAGTTGATTCTAAGATTTGTATTTCATCATGTATATGTTTTTGTTGCTTGTTCTTTGTTATAGAGACAAAATGATTGGAGAATTGGAAAAAGAAGGAACAGCGCGTCAGAATTCAGCTCAATGTAATTGAAGAATCCATAGACTCTAACTGCGTATTTCTCCAAAGCTCAGTTGTCCTGAGTCTGCACAACACTGCCAGGACCTAGGATCAAGGGAGACACTCAAGTTTTTTAATATTATATCTCTTGGCACATTGATGAAAATAGTCTTAGCCTCTAAACCTTCAAGCTGCATATTGGACCATATTCCAACTAAACTACTGAAAGAGCTGCTTCCTGTGCTTGGCCCTCCAATGTTGAACATAATAAATGGCTCCCTATCCACCGGATGTGTACCAAAGTCACGAAAAGTGGCAGTAATAAAGCCTCTTAAAAAAGCCAAACCTTGACCCAGAAAATGTAAAAAACTATTGGCCTATATCGAATCTCCCATTCCTCTCAAAGATTTTTGAAAAGCTGTTGCACAGCAACTCACTGCCTTCCTGAAGACAAACAATGTCTACGAAATGCTTCAGTCTGGTTTATGACCCCATCATAGCACTGATACTGCAGTCGTGAAAGTGGTAAATGACCTTTTAATGGTGTCAGACAGAGGCTCTGCATCTGTCCTCGTGCTCCTGGACCTTCGTGCTGCTTTTGATACAATCGATCACCACATTCTTTTGGAGAGATTGGAAACCCAAATTGGTCTACACGGACAAGTTCTGGCCTGGTTTAAATCTTATCTGTCGAAAAGATATCAGTTTGTCTCTGTGGATGGTTTGTTCTCAGACAAATCAACAGTAATTTTCGGTGTTCCTCAAGGTTCCGTTTTAGGACCACTATTGTTTTCACTATATATTTTCCTCTTGGTGATGTCATTCGGAAACATAATGCTAACTTTCACTGCAATGTGTACGATACACAGCTGTACATTTCCCTCCCTGGAAGCCTGTGTTTCAGACATAAGGAAGTGGATGGCGTCAAATGTTTTGCTTTTAAACTCGGACAAAACAGAGATGCTAGTTCTATGTCCCAAGAAACAAAAAGATCTTCTGTTGGATCTGACAATTAATCTTGATGGTTGTACAGTCGTCTCAAATAAAACTGTGAAGGACCTAGGCGTTACTCTGGACCCTGATCTCTCTTTTAATGAAAATATCAAGACTGTTTCAAGGACAGCTTTTTTCCATCTTCTTAACATTGCAAAAATCAGAAACTTTCTGTCCAAAAATGATGCAGAAAAATGAATCCATGCTTTTGTCACTTCTAGATTAGACTACTACAATGCTCTACTTTCCGACTACCCAGATAAAGCACTAAATAAACTTCAGTTAGTGCTAAACACGGCTGCTAGAATCTTGGACTAGAACCCAAAAATGTATCATATTACTCCAGTGCTTGCCTCTCTACACTGGCTTCCTGTTAAGGCTAGGGCTGATTTCAAGGTGTTACTGCTAACCTACAAAGCATTACATGGACTTGCTCCTACCTATCTTTCTGATTTGGTCCTGCTGTACATACCTACACGTTCACTACGGTCACAAGACGCAGGGCTCCTTACTGTCCCTAGAATTTCTAAGCCATCAGCTGGAGGCAGGGCTTTCTCCTATACTCCATTTCTATAGAATGGTCTGCCCTTCCATGTGATAGACGCAGACTTGGTCTCGACCTTTAACACACTCAAATGCCTGGTACCTACTACCATACCTCATTCAAAGGCACTTAAATATTTTGTCTTGCCCCTTCACCCTCTGAATGACACATATACTGTACACAATCCATGTCTCAATTGTCTCAAAGCTTAAAATCCTTCTTTAACCTGTCTCCTCCCGTTCATCTACAGTGATTGAAGTGGATTTAACAAGCGACATCAATAAGAGATCATAGCTTTCACATGGATTCACCTGGTCAGTCTATGTCATGGAAAGAGCAGGTGTTCCTAATGTTTTGTACACTCAGTATATATCTATAGCTCTGAGACATTCATCCATCCATCAGTGTGTGTGTGTGTGTGTGTGTGTGTGTGTGTGTGTGTGTGTGTGTGTGTGTGTGTGTGTGTGTGTGTGTGTGTGTGTGTGTGTGTGTGTGTGTGTGTGTGTGTGTGTGTGTGTGTGTTCATCCCTCTCCCCCACTGTGAATCTCAGAGGGTTTTCAGCTTCCATCGGTGTAACAGAAGCAGTGAAATGTTAAAATGAACAGGCACAGTATGCAATTAGTTTTTAGATGAGAAATAATGTTGAATCTACCTACCTAGACACCCACCCACACACCTCCCTCTAACTCTTCTAGTAACTGTACAATCTTAGAAAAAAAGGTGCTACCTATAACCTAAAATGGTTATTCGGCTGTCCCTATAGGAGAACCCTTTCAATAACCATTTTTGGTTCCAGGTAGAACATTTGGTTCCAAGTAGAAACATATTTGCTTCCATGTAGAACTCTTTCCACAGAGGGTTTTACCTGGAACCCAAAGTGGTTCTATCTGGAACCAAAAAGGGTATATCCTGGAACTAAAAAGGTTTTACCTGGAACCAAAAAGGGTTTTACCTGGAACTAAAAAGGGTTTTACCTGGATCCAAAAAGGTTTATTCAAAGGGTTCTCCTAGGGGTACAGCCCAAGCTCCTTAAACACTACTCCTTAACACTACTACACCCACTAAATAAATGATGGGAAAGGAAGAGTGGAGGAAGAGAGGAGGTAGGGTGGAGGGAGAGGAGTGGAGAGATGGAGGAGGGGTCAAGGAAGAGGAGTGGAGGAGGAGTGGAGGAGGGGTAGAGGAGGGGGAGGAGTTGAGTGGAGAGATGGAGGAGGGGTCAAGGAAAAGGAGTGGAGGAGGAGTGGAGGAGGGGTCGAGGAGGGGGAGGAGTGGTGGAGGGGTGGAGGAGGAGTGGAGGAGGGGTAGAGGAGTGGTGGAGGGGTGGAGGAAGAGGGGTGGAGGAGTGGAGGAGGGGTAGAGGAGTGGTGGAGGGGTGGAGGAAGAGGGGTGGAGGAGGAGTGGAGGAGGGGTAGAGGAGGAGTGGAGGAGGGGTAGAGGAGTGGTGGAGGGGTGGAGGAAGAGGGGTGGAGGAGGAGTGGAGGAGGGGTAGAGGAGTGGTGGAGGGGTGGAGGAAGAGGGGTGGAGGAGGAGTGGAGGAGGGGTAGAGGAGTGTTGGAGGGGTGGAGGAAGAGGAGTCGAGAGGTGGAGGAGTGGGACCTGCCCTGTTGCCCGGACAACAGAGTAACAATGCAACAGAACAAGGGATACGGTCAAAGGTGATTTGTGTTGTCTGTCTTAGCATCAATAGTTAGTAATTTAGCTGCGTTGTAATGGAGTGGGCTGCGGCCAGGCAGACACAATCACCAGCGCCAGCCAACCTCATAAGGCCATGGCATTCAGACAGAGCAGTTACGGATCCTTATGTCACAGTACTGTACTATATTCTACTGTACACAGCACCAGCCCCAGCCATCATACAAGGCTCCCGGTCAGAGCAGTCACTGGCCATGTCCCAAATGGCCCCCTATTTCTATTCCATATACAGTGCACTACTTTTGACCAGGGCCCGTAGGGACGCACCCACAGCCTCACTAGGCCAATTTTCCACCAGCCAGGGCAGTCCCAAAAGGCACCCGAATGTCATTTGGGACTCACGAACATCCACACAAGGCAGAGGCACCCGGTCAGAGCAGTCACTTCTACTGTACTGTACTGTACTGTACTGTACTGTACTGTACACAAAACTGTCAGAGGAATGAATGGACTCATGCCATAACAGGTCGTCAAAGCTAAACAAGGCATAATCAAATAAAATCAAAGTTTTTGTGTCACGTGCGCCGAATACAACAGGTGTAGACCTTACACTGAAATGCTTACTTACAGGCCCTAACCAACAGTGTGACTTTTAAGTAAAAATAGGTATTAGGTGAACAATAGATAAGTAAAGAAATAAAAACAACTGTAAAAAGACAGTTGTAAAAAAAATAACAGTAGTGAGGCTATGTACAGGCACAGGTTAGTCGGGCTAACTGAAGTAGTATGTACATATAGGTATGGTTAAAGTGACTATGCATATATGATAAACAAAGAGTAGCAGCAGTGTAAAAGAGGGGTTGGGGGCGGGACAATGCAAATAGTCCAGGAAGCCATTTGATTACTTGTTCAGGAGTCTTATGGCTTGGGGGTAAAAACTGTTGAGAAGCCTTTTTGTCCTAGACTTGGCACTCCGGTACCGTTTGCCATGCGGTAGTAGAGAGAACATTCTATGACTGGGGTGGCCGGGGTCTTTGACAATTTTAGGGCCTTCCTTTGACAAAGTCTGATGTAGAGGTCCTGGATGGAAGGCATCTTAGCCCCAGTGATGTACTGGACAGTACACACTACCCTCTCTAGTGCCTTGCAGTCGGAGGCCGAGCAGTTGGCGTACCAGGCAGTGATGCAACCAGTTAGGATGCTCTCGATGGTGCAGCTGTAGAACCTTTTGAGGATCTGAGGACCCATGCCAAATCTTTTAAGTTTCCTGAGGGGGAATAGGCTTTGTCGTGCCCTCTTCACAACTGTCTTGGTGTGTTTGAACCATTCTATTTTGTTGGTGATGTGAACAACAAGGAACTTGAAGCTCTCAAACTGCTCCACTACAGCCCCATCGATGAGATTGGGGGTGTGCTCGGTCCTCCATTTCCTGTAGTCCACAACCATCTCCTTTGTCTTGATTATGTTGAGGGATAGGTTGTTATTCTGGCACCACCCGGCCAGGTCTCTGACCTCCTCCCTATAGGTTGTCTCGTCTTTGATCAGGCCTACCACTGTTGTGTCGTCTACAAACTTAATGATGGTGTTTGAGTCGTGCCTGGCCACACAGTCGTGGGTGGACAGGGAGTACAGGAGGGGACTGAGCACGCACCCCTGAGGGGCTCCAGTGTTGAGGATCAGCGTGGCGGATGTGTTGCTACCTACCCTCACCACCTGGGAGCGGCCCGTCAGGAAGTCCAGGATCCAGTTGCAGAGGGAGGTGTTTAGTCCCAGGATCCTTAGCTTAGTGATGAGCTTTGAGGGTACTATGGTGTTGAACGCTGAGCTGTAGTCAATGAATAGCATTCTCACATAGGTGTTCCTTTTGTCCAGGTGGGAAAGGGCAGTGTGGAGTGCAATAGAGATTGCATCATCTGTGGGTCTGTTTGGGCGGTATGCAAATTAGAGTAGGTCTAGAGTTTCTGGGATAATAGTGTTAATGTGAGCCATTACCAACCTTTCAAAGCACTTCATGGCTACAGACGTGAGTGCTACGGGTCTGTAGTAATTTAGGCAGGTTGCCTTAGTGTTCTTCGGCACAGGGACTATGGTTGAAACATGTTGGTATTACAGACTCAATCAGGGACATGTTGAAAATGTCAGTGATGACACCTGCCAGGTGGTCAGCACATGTCCTGAGCACACGTCCTGGTAATTAGGTAAAGCTGATATAAGTTTCCCTGCATTGAAATCCCCGGCCACTAGGATCGCCGCCTCTGGGTAAGCGGTTTCCTATTTGCTTATTTCCTTATACAGCTGACTGAGTGCAGTCTTAGTGCATCCGTCTGTGGTGGTAAATAAACAGACACGAAAGTATGGATGAAAACGCTCTTGGCAAAAAGTGTGGTCTACAGTTTATCATAAGTTACTCTACTTCAGGCGAGCAAAATCTAGAGACGTCCTTAGATTTCGTGCACCAGCTGTTGTTTACAAATATGCACAGACCGCCCCCCCTCGTCTTACCGGAGTGCGCTGTTCTATCTTGCCGGTGCAGCGTATATCCCGCTAGCTGAATATCCATGTCATCATTCAGCCACGATTCCGTTAAACATGTTACAGTTTTTGATGTCCCGTTGGTAGGATATTCGTGATCGTACCTCGTCTAATTTATTGTCCAA